>NW_023270415.1:34330197-34486783 GCF_011800145.1 Mirounga leonina | reverse complement strand
AAATGATGGGTGAGGGAGATTAAGATGTCAGGATATAACTTAATTATTAACATTTAAATTTAAAATCTTAATAAATCAAACTTTGATAACTAGCATTCCAAATACTTTTATGTATTTGGCACTCAGCATTGAACAATGGCAAAATTATTTCCAACTGGAAGTCGTAAATCACACTGAGTATGTTATGGCCTGGTACATATTAAATGATTAAATAATGCTCAGTACATGCTCAGGTACATATTAAATGATTAATTAAAGTAGTAATGCTTCTACCATTCTAATAATTTATAAGAATGAAAGCTCAGGTACTTATTAAATGATTAAATAAAGTAGGTAGTGTTTCTACTATTCTAATAATTTATAAAAGTAAATTAACATATTTTTTATAATTCTTCCTGATTGCTCAAATATTAGTAGAATAATAAATACTACAATTGCAAAAGTTTACAAGAAATGCTTTGACAGATCAGTCACTGTTAAATCCAGAATATGTTGGGGTCATCTGTGACAGTACATGGGGAAGACAAAAGGACAATTCTTTTTTTTTTTTTTTTACCATACTAGCAATTTTATTCTTTTATTTTTATTTTTTTTACTTCTTTATTATGTTATGTTAATCATGATACATTACATCATTAGTTTTTGATGTAGTGTTCCATGATTCATTGTTTGCGTATAACACCCAGTGCTCAAATCAGTACGTGCCCTCTTTAATACCCATCACCAGGCTAACCCATCCCCCCAATCCCTCCCCTCTAGAACCCTCAGTTTGTTTCTCAGAGTCCATAGTCTCTCATGGTTCATCTCCCCCTCCGATTTCCCCCCCTTCATTTTTCCCTTCCTGCTATCTTCTTCTTCTTTTTTTTTTTTTAACATATAATGTATTATTTGTTTCAGAGGTACAGGTCTGTGATTCAACAGTCTTACACAATTCACAGTGCTCACCATAGCACATACCCTCCCCAATGTCTACCACCCAGCCATCCCATCCCTCCCATCCCCCATCCTCCAGCAACCCTCAGTTTGTTCCCTGACTTTAAGAATTCCTCATATCAGTGAGGTCATATGATATAGGTCTTTCTCTGATTGACTTATTTCACTCAGCATAATACCCTCCAGTTCCATCCACGTCATTGCAAATGGCAAGATTTCATTCCTTCTGATGGCTGCATAATATTCCATTGTATATATATACACCACATCTTCTTTATCCATTCATCTGTCGATGGACATCTTGGCTCTTTCCATAGTTTGGCTATTGTGGACATTGCTGCTATAAACATCAGGGTGCACCTACCCCTTCAGATCCCTACATTTGTAGCTTTGGGGTAAATGCCCAGTAGTGCAATTGCTGGGTCATAGGGTAGCTCTATTTTCAACTTTTTGAGGAACCTCCATACTGTTTTCCAGAGTGGCTGCACCAGCTTGCATTCCCACCAACAGTGTAGGAGGGTTCCCCTTTCTCCGCATCCCCGCCAACATCTGTCATTTCCTGACTTGTTAGTTTTAGCCATTCTGACTGGTGTGAGGTGGTACCTCATTGAGGTTTTGATTTGGATTTCCCTGATGCTGAGCGATGTTGAGCACTTTTTCATGTGACTGTTGGCCATTTGGATGTCTTCTTTGGAAAAATGTCTGTTCATGTCTTCTGCCCATTTCTTGATTGGATCATTTGTTCTTTGGGTGTTGAGTTTGGTAAGTTCTTTATAAATTTTAGATACTAGCCCTTCATCTGGTATGTCATTTGCAAATATCTTCTCCCATTCTGTCAGCTGTCTTTTGGTTTTATTGACTGTTTCTTTTGCTGTGCAAAAGCTTTTTATCTTGATGAAGTCCCAATAGTTCATTTTTGCCCTTGCTTCCCTGGCCTTTGGCGATGTATCTAGGAAGAAGTTGCTGAGGCTGAGGTCGAAGAGGTTGCTGCCTGTGTTCTCCTTTAGGATTTTGATGGACTCCTGCCTCACATTGAGGTCCTTCAACCATTTTGAGTCTATTTTTGTGTGTGGTGTAAGGAAATGGTCCAGTTTCATTCTTCTGCATGTGGCTGTCCAATTTTCCCAACACCATTTGTTGAAGAGACTGTCTTTTTTCCACTGGACATTCTTTCCTGCTTTGTCGAAGATTGGTTGACCGTAGAGTTGAGGGTCCATATCTGGGCTCTCTATTCTGGTCCATTGATCTATGTTTCTGTTTTTGTGCCAGTGCCATAGTGTCTTGATGATGACAACTTTGTAATAGAGCTTGAAGTCCGGAATTGTGATGCCACCAGCTTTGCTTTTCTTTTTCAACATTCCCCTGGCTATTTGGGGTCTTTTCTGGTTCCATACAAATTTTAGGATTATTTGCTCCATTTCTTTGAAGAAAATGGATGGCATTTTGATAGGGATTGCAATGAATGTGTAGATTGCTCTAGGTAGCATTGACATCTTCACAATATTTGTTCTTCCAATCCATAAGCATGGAACCTTTTTCCATTTCTTTGTGTCTTCCTCAATTTCTTTCATGAGTACTTTATCGTTTTCTGAGCACAGATCCTTTGCCTCTTTGGTTAGATTTATTCCTAGGTATCTTATGGTTTTGGGTGCAATTGTAAATGGGATCGACTCCTTAATTTCTCTTTCTTCTGTCTTGTTGGTGGTGTATAGGAATACCACTGATTTCTGTGCATTGATTTTATATCCCGCCACTTGACTGAATTCTTGTATGAGTTCTAGCAGTTTTGGGGTGGAGTCTTTTAGGTTTTCCACATAAAGTATCATATCATCTGCAAAGAGTGAGAGTTTAAGTTCTTCTTTGCCGATTCGGATGCCTTTTATTTCTTTTTGTTGTCTGATTGCTGTGGCTAGGACTTCTAGAACTATGTTGAATAGCAGTGGTGATAGTGGACATCCCTGCTGTGTTCCTGACCTTTGGGGGAAAGCTCTGTTTTTCCCCATTGAGAATGATCTTTTCTGTGGATTTTTCATAGATGGCTTTTATGTACTTGACAAAGTACAGCATCCTTTCTTGATCAAAAGGACAGTTCTTAATGAAATCTTTGACACCCTGGGTCTGGTTCCATGAGCAATTCAAATTCCCAATGACACGAGGCAATATGTTTCCTTTTTGGATTTCAAGATGGTTTGATAGGATTTCTATCATTTTTTAAAGTTTATTTATATTTTTTAGTAATCTCTACACCCAATGTACGGCTCAGACTCACAACCCTGAGATCAAGAGTCCCATGCTCTTCCAGCTGAGCCAGCCAGGCACACCGGATTTCTGTTCTTTTTCACAAAATGTATTTGGACCAAACAAGGACCTTAGTCTTAAACTGGAAGCTATAACTTAAGGAGAAAATAAAAAATGAAACTACCACAAAGAAAGCAGAACACACACAAACACACACACACAATGGGAAGAGTCAGGACACTTGAAATCTAGTTTTGATTCGTCTACTCTTATTCTGACTATAGTTCCCTTATTTGGAAAACTAGTATCCATTATGTTTCTGAAGTTCTGTTTCTTGGTACCAATGTTAGTATTTCAGTATCCAGCTTAAATCATCTATCTTATTTCTTGGTCGTTTTAGGATAGATACACCAGGGAGGAAATAAAAATATGTTCCTTAGATGGCTATATTGAATAAGGAAACAAAAGAATATTCACCCTGATGTACTAAAGTGGTCAGATTAGGATATAACCATTAAAGTAGAGAAATTTACTGTAAAAAATTAGTGGATCATACATATATGTCAATTTTTTATGGTTACCTCTGGTAACCACTACTTTTTTATTGTCTCCACAGTTTTTTTTCAAATGTCATATAGTTGAAAACAGGTATTATGTAGCCTTTTCAGATTGTCTTATTTCACTTAGCAATACGCATTTAAGGTTTCTCTGTCTTTTCATGGCTGGATAGCTTTTTTCCTTTTAGTGCTGAATAATACTCCACTGTTTGCATGTACCACTGTTTATCCATTTACCTACTAAAGGGCATTTGGTTGCTTCCAAGTTTTGGCAATTATGAATAAAGCTGCTATAAAGATTTATGTGCAGGTTTTTGTGTGGACATAAGTTTCAACTCCTTCCTACCAGCAATGACTAAGAGTTCCTGTTGCTCCATATCCTTGCCCGCTTTGGGAGTTGCCCATGTTCTGGACTTTGGCCATTCTAATAAGAGTGTAATAGTACCTTATTGTTTTAATTTGTATTTCCCTGACGACATATGACATGAAACGTTTTTTCATGTTTCTTTGCCTCCTGTTATGTCTTCATTGTTGAGGTGTCTGTTAAGGTCTTTGGCTCATTTATTAATCAGGTTGTTTGCTTTCTTATTTTTTTATATATTTTTGATAGCATTATTTTATCAGATGTGTCTTTTGCCAATATTTTCTCCTAGTCTATAGCTTGTCTTGTAATTCTCTTGATATTGTCTTTTGCACAGCAGAAAATTTTAATTTTTACGAAGTCTAGCTATCAATTCTTTCTTTCCTGGGTTGTGTCTTTGGTGTTGTATCAAAAAAGGCATCACCATACCCAAGATCATATAGGTTTTCTCCTATTTTATCTTCTAGGAGCTTTATAGTTTCATGTTTTATATTTAGGTCATTATATAGGTCATATATTTAAATCATAATCCATTTGAGTTATTTTTGTAAAAGATATAAGGTCTGTGTCTAGTGTCTTTTTTTTTTTGCATATGGATGCCCAGTTGTTCCAGTACCATTTGCTAAGGCACTATCTTTGGTCTATTGTATTGCTTTTGCTTCTTTGTCAAAGATCAGTTGACTATATTTATAGATCAGCATTTATTTTTAACCAATCCAGAAAGTTTTCACCTACTCTTCTTGCAAAAAATAGTAACATTGGTTAGCGCATTGGATGGATTATGAACATTAATAGTTTCAAAAAGTAAAGTTGGATGTTTTGGATCATAATTTCAATTTAGTATGACAGCAAACTGCTTGTGACCTCTTTCCCTCCATCATTTCCATGATTGACATGACTGACCTTGCTGGTCAGGTGAGGAGCCTTTTTCTTTTTTTTCAACTGAGCCACCCAGGTTCCCGAGGGGCCCTTTCTACCAAAGCATGTGCCTCCACCCTGAAAATGCTGGCTCAGCCAAACAGGACGCCCTTCCAAGAGATGGAGGGGTATATGAGTACTTATATTTCTTAAATACTTTCTTATCCATGACTTTGTTTTCTTTTATTCCTTGGCCTATGCAATGGAGGTTTTTAACGTGGAGTCCCTGGACCTCTAGGTTGCACACGAATGGATTTTAGAGGATCCATAGTCTTTTCAAAAACTATGCAAAATTTTGGGTGAATGTGCAGATGTCTATTAACCTGAGGGAAAGTGGCCATAGTGTTCATCAGATTTTTTTTTTTTTTTTAAGATTTTACTTATTTGACAGAGAGACAGCGAGAGCAGGAACACAAGCAGGGGGAGTGGGAGAGGGAGAAGCAGGCTCCCCTCTGAGCAGGGAGCCCGATGTGGGGCTGGATCCCAGGACCCTGGGATCATGACCTGAGCCGAAGGCAGACGCTTAACGACTGAGCCACTCAGGGGCCCCATGTTCGTCAGATTCTTAAAGGGTTATGTGAACCCAAATGATTAAAGCCACTGTTAACTACTCATGTTAAATTCTATGGCTCAGATAATCCTGATATTTCACAGAATTATACCTAGCACAAGGGACAATTAAACTGTGAAGTATTTATTCTCTCTGATTTATGTTTATGTATTTGCATGTGTGGATATTGCATAACTTTCCTCTGATCTTTCTACTGAAAAGCCTTTGAGGGTTTGAAAGTTTTGTTCAATATAAATCACTGTCATCACACCAAGGTGAATCCTTATGTACAACCACATCATCTGGACACTGAGAGCTGAGAATCACCATCATCTACTCTTCCATGCCTCCATAAATCTTAAGTAAAATATTATTTAATCTAATCATAGATTATTAAAATCTTAGCTACACCTTTCAATTTTCACTTAAATGTGGAATCTAAAAAAAGGAAAAAATTTAACTCCTAGAAACAGCGAGTAGAAAAGTCGTTGCCAGAGGCTGGGGATGGGGAAATATGGAGGGGTTAGTAAAAGAGGACAAACTTTCAGTTATAAGATAAATAAGGTTTGAGGATCTAATGTGTAACATGGTGACTATAGTTGATAACACTACTGTATAACTGAAATTTGCCAAGAGAGTAGAACTCAAATATTCTAGGCAGGGGTGGGGGGGTGGGGGTGGGGAGAGCCAACTATGTGAAGTGATGGATGTATAACTAACTTGATGGGGGCATCCTTTCACAGTGTGTATGTGTATCAAATCATCACATTGTATACTTTAAATATCTTACCATTTGGAGGTACCTGGGTGGCTCAGTTGGTTGAGTATCTACCTCTTGGTTTTGGCTCAGGTCATGATCTCATGTGTTGTAGGACTGAGCCCCACTTTGGGCTCCAGGCTCAGTGGGGAGTCTGCTTGAAGATTCCCTCCCTCTGCCCCACCCCCTACCCGTGTGCACATGCACACGCTCTCTCTCTCTCAAAATAAAATAAAATAAAATCTTAAAAACAAAACAATATTTTCATCACATGTGGTCAATGCTGGCCTCACACAACCCAGGATTTCTGTGGACCTAGGTGAGGGAAAAGTAAAGCAGACAGTAAGGGGGCCTGCAGAGAAGTGAAAGCAAGAGTAAAACACTTTAATTAGATCTGATTGTTAATACAACCAAACAAGAAGAGGAAAAGTACCAAAGGGTTGATAATTAGAATTAATGTCTAAGGTCTGGTAAAGAGTGAGACATAAATGTTGAAACAAAATTTAAGGCTGCTGGAAAAAAAAAAAGAATCACTTTGTTTCTGTTGGTTTACTATGTTTCTAGTGGGTCTGCAACTCATGAAGCTGCAATGTGAATTATTTTTGTGTAACCCCGATAACACAACACAATTCTTTTTATTTTCCTTGGAAGCTCTTCTTAATATTTAAGATGTTCTGCATTGGAGGCCCCACATTGGGTTATAAAATTGGAATGTAACTGTTAATTTTGGTTCGATGTCTTTGTGAAATGCATTCTGCTATCCACACAATATTTCTCATTTCTTGTTCCTTCAGCTTTGTGTATGCGTAAAACACACCATAGTGAAATTGCCTGTTGAATGCCAGCACGTTCATTTGTACCTGAGGAAGGAGAAAACAATACAGACCGTCACTTACCGGGAGCGTGAGTGTACTACATTTATGAAATAATATTAAACTCCAGACTGGCTTGTGTTTGTACAGTGCTTATTTGTATTTAAACAGGCAATGTCCAAATTGGGTCAAATAGAGGAAAACGGTAGCAAGTCATCAAATGCTAAAGGGAACTTTAGTGTCACTCTCCAGATAAAGATAGACAATAGTAGTTTAAAAAGTAACTTTATAAAAAAATAAAGTAGGTTTATAGAATCACTAGACAAACTCCTAATCTCTGCAGCACTGCTAGTACAAAGATTCCTGGGAAAATCTTGGTGTTTGTGTGTGTATGTATGTGCGGAACTTTGTAGTAATATATATAGCTGGCTTCTAGCTAGAGGGCTTGTCTCACTTAGGTAAACTATTTTTCCTTGGCCACAACTTTGAAAATGTTAAAAAGGTTTACAGGCTGCCTAACTCTCCTCCAGGGCAATGTCACAGGCCCCTGGAATTTGGAATGAGTGACATTATGAGCTTTCTTAGGATGTTCTGCAGCAACTTGACATATAGTTGAGTTGGGGTTTTTTTTCCTGCAGAAGGTAGATCAGTAAAAGAAAATTTAAAAAAAAATTGTTTAACTGAGGTAAAGTCTGAAATGGAACAATTCTTTTATTCTTTTCCACTTTGAAAAAAGGATGAGAGGTACTAAGTCCCTCATTCAGTTCTGAAAACGTCAAGCTAAGTATTCAGGAAGTGGAGGTCCTTGCTTTCAGGAACAGACACTTATTTTTCCTGCCAAGGGCAGCTTTCTTAACAGCCTTCTTTGAAGCAGTTGTGCAATAGTGTGGAATTTTAAAAACATCCCTAATATATGGGATAACTTGTGTTGTTTTTACTTCTTTCTGTGACAGGCACTAGAGAGCTGTTGGGAAATGTCTGGAGTAGGACTTATAGGAAAGGGCCCGAACTGCTTTCTGAAGCCAGTCCTACCCTAAAATTTGGATAAATTTCAGGGTTTTCTGTCAATCAGTTGAAAGGGAAGGGCCAGTGGTTTTAGAGAAATGAATAAAATACACTAGAAAAGTTCTCTAGATTTGAGAGACCTTATCTGGTATCCCCATCCCTCTGAAAAAAAGCCGTTTTGTTGAACAGTTCAGTAGCCCGGGAACTGACTATAAATGGATTAAGTACTCTTCTGTTTTTCAGGGAAAGAGAATAGTCCAGACTCTCCAGAGAGACTTCCATACAAATAATTCCTAAGTGTTATAATCGTCCTCCTAAATTATAACTGTAGACAAATCCTTCTTGAGGAAGGGATGGATTAGAGAGTGGGATGCACCTAAAAGAGTATACACCATGAGGATAGTCAATATATGATCATGAGAATGTCCTAGCTCTGCTTCTCTAGTTAATTATGGAATAGCTGCATTCTTTCCATAGCTTCACTATGTGTACTGGATAGGACACATTGTGTTTCTGGATGGGACAATTCAACAGGAAGCCATCATTTGTGAACCACTGGGCCTCCAAGGCAGAGATACTAATACCCATTTGGCTGTCAAATTGTGAATGTGCTTAATCAACTGAACTTATCAACTGTAAAAAGAAGCCCCCCAAAAGAAAACCCAAAGTAAGAAAACATCTAAAACAGAGAGTAAAAGCATACATAAACTAAGGCATTCCCATTTATACCATACCTCACGCTCATAAAACACATCCTCCAATGTCTTTCCTCCACTGCCATCACCCACTGCCTCAAACAAAGGCTTGTACACCTAAAAAACAGAGGCTATTTTTAAACAGATTCTCATTTCTTATAAATATGTATGAAGATATTTTCCCAGAAATATAGAAATGATGTATCTGTTCTAAAAAATCTATCCAAAAGGACTGAATGTTTTTTGTAGGATCTTTGGCCTCCTGAAAAAATATCAAAAAATCCAGATAAAAGAGTATGGATGGATTTCTAGCCCACTGGCTTATTCAGGCCTTACAGGGTAAGACGCAAGAGCAATTCTACTCTCAATATACCTTGTATGAGCTAATTTCTGCATTAGGTTCTTAGGGCTAGTGGGGCACATTACAGAGGATAAATGAATGCTTGTGGTTTAACCAGCATGGGTTCATGGGTTCTTTGAAATGACAGTTGATAAGATTCACATGGAATTTCAAGTGTGGAAGGGGTGGAAACCGGGGAGAAGCTCAAAATTTAGTATTATGCTAAAAAGCCTCTTGTGATGACATGAGCTCCTACAAAGGTTTATGCAGTTTGCTGACTTCTCTTTCCTGGAAGCTTCAGAAACACATTAAGAAAAGATAAGCGTGTCATTCCAGTTCTGGAAAAGTTACCTGGAGAGCATTATGTTAACATAAATCAGAAGGAATGGAATCGGGATGAGCTGAGAAACTGCAGGCTCTTAAGAGAGCATTTGGATGTGGAGTAAGGGAAGAACACAGCAGCCCTTCTTCCATTCCCTACTCCTGGCCACTGATTAAAGGGAATGGCAGAAACCAGTATGTCCATATTCTCCCTTGTATTTCAAGTGGACATTCTGTACCTAAGTCTGTTTACCCAATGGGTAAAGGACTGCTGGGTCAGGATATTTTATATAACTTTGACATGAGCTCACATATCCAGAACACTGCACCAGTCCCTTGGGAAGCTTGCTTTATCAAGCACTTCAAAAGACGTGCTCGAATGACTGCTCCTTGAAGATTTAAACAAGTACTTGCTTGGCAGGAACCTCAAAAAAACACAAAAAACCAAAAACCAAAAAACCAACCCACGTGGATTAGAAACTTGAAGTACTCCTTTGGGAGAGACAGTTCTAGAATGGCACTGCTTTCTACCTTACAAACGTAACGGATTTAGAGAAAACACATCAAAAATTTGATGTGTGAACTTCTCAAGTACAGGTGATGAGATGTGAAACATTTGGGGTGCCTGGTGTAGTTACGTACTCCATAATGGTCTGCTACTCTCCTCATCTGATCAAAGTCTTCTGCTTGAGCCAAAAGGCGCAACCCTTCAGGGTAGAGCTTGCCACAGGTCGGGTAGAGGGTCTCCCGGTCGTCTTTGCTCAGTTCAGTGCCAAAGGAGTTAAGAGTGATGATAAAAGCACGTCTGTCAGCCTCAAACTGAATTTGCAAGACATAAAATCAGTGAAATCTAACCATGTACTAAATGCTATAAACAAAACCCTATGTAGACAAATTCATTTCCAGAGTGATTTGCTTTTCTTTCCTTTCCAGATTTATGTCTAATTATAATACAAACGTGTTATTAATGTTCCCTTAGCCTCTTTTTTTTTTTTTTAATATTTTATTTCTTTCTTTTGACAGAGAGAGAGAGCATGAGCAGAGGGAGCAGAGGGAGAAGGAGAAGCAGACTTTCCCGCTGAGCAGGGAGCCCTACGTGGGGCTCGATCCCAGGAGCCTGGGATCATGACCTGAGCCGAAGGCAGATGCTTAACCAATTGAGCCACCCAGGCGCCCAACCCTTAGCCTCTTTTTATAATGGAGTAATTTTGCTTGCCAGAGAAGGATCACACAGTGTTAATGGTCCATGACTCTTGAAATCCCACTGAACTTTACTTCCTAAGCTCTCTGCAATTCGTTACTCATGGGTCTCCGTCACATAGGTCACTGGAGTCTCAAATGTCTCTTCCATAAAAAATGGGAATAGTACCTACTTGCTGGGGTCTGTCCAGGGATAGGACAAGATAATGTAAGTGGAAGTGCCTGGCAGGGTGTTTGGAACAAAGGGTTCATGTCATAAATGTTAACATCTCTCTCTGGTTCTTGATGTATGATTTTTCTTTTAACCTAATGAAACTTTATGCTACTTACCATTTGTTTGTACTTTGATAGTTTTGGTTTTCTTCTTGAAAGTTCTAAGTTGGATATCAATCAATTTAACTGTGTAGCTCAGGATTAGGTGGCTCAGGACAAGTTACCTTCCTCTCAGGCCTGTTTCCTCACTTGAAAGACGATAGGGTTGGACCTCATGATCTTTCAGGCAGGTCACATATACTCATGTCCTGTCTTTGTGCTGAGCACCACCAGGCACCTGAGCAAACAGCTCCACGTCAGGCCAATTTCCTCTAACCACTCAGTTTTTCTTGAAATTTCTCACTATTCCTTTGGTCCTCATGTTTCTTCTGTCTCTTGGTTCTCCTACCTCCTGCGACCATTCCTTCTCAGCCTGTCCTTCGTGGGATCCTCTCTGCCCATCATGGGAGTTTGTCATAGTGTCCTTGAGCTGAGAAACTCTTCTCTATATACCTGAAACATCCTGCACTTACTTTATTTTAAAATCTGGAAATTATTTTTCTCCTTACTACACTGTAAAATCTTTGCGGGAAATCATGTTGCTCTTGTTTATTGTTAGTGCCTGACACGTAGGAAGATCACAGCTGTTTACTGAATCCAACAGAATGGTCTGTGATTCTACTACTTTCAAAATTCTCCAATATTCTCTACAATGTTGCTACTCAAGGTGTGTTTCTTGGGTCAGTAGCTTTGATGTCACCTAGAAGCTTGTTAGAAATGCAGAATCTCAGGGCACCTGGGTGGCTCAGTCGGTTAAACGTCCTACTCTTGTTTTCAGCTCAGGTCATGAAAAAAAGAGATGCAGAGTCTCAGGCCATAGTCCAGCCCTACTAAACCAGGGCTTGCATTTTAACAGGATTCCAAGGTTATTTGTACACACACAATAGCTGAAATAGATGGCTCTACAGTATCTTTTGATCAGCTTACTTCCGACGAATTAACAAATCCAGACTTGGAACAGATTTTACTGGAACTCTTTTGTTAGAACAGGTGTTTCCTATCAGGAGAGTGAGAGTTGGTTCCTTCTGATCCTTTTGATTGACCTCATGGAAAGTATGGGTGACCCAGAAGCAGGGAGTGGCCTCATTTGGAAGCAAAGGCAGCTGCCCCTGGCTACTGAATGTAACTGTCAGGAATTTTAGACCTTCCAGGGACAGAAGAAATGCAAGAGGAAGATTTCATGGCAATCAGAAACCTTGGAATAAAAATTAGAGCAGGAGGAGCAACAACAGAGTTAATTGTCCCACATGCCCTTTAATGTGCTTTCTAGTTCTAAGATGTTAGCGTTTTTTTTTTTTCACTCCCCCCACCCCCGCCCAGTTTTATTGAGCAATAATCGACATACACTGCTGTAGAAGATGTTAGGATTTTCAGGAGAGAAGTGGGGTGGAATAGGCAGCATTGCAGACATGCCTAGCAGCAGAGTCCATTCTAGAGGAGGAAGATGCATGAAGTTATAAAGCAGGACATTTTGGAGGAATGGTCATTGCTCCAGCACTGGGAAAGCAGGTGAAGAAGTAGGCTGGACAGGTAGCTGGGAAGAGAACAGGAAAGGCTTCATGGGCCATGCCAAGAGAGGACTTTGATTATACAATAGGTTCTCTGAACACTCCAACACCTGTTCTTGTAACTACTTCTTCCCTTTGCCTACAGTGTGTGTACTTCATTCCAGAACCTTCCATGTTGGAATCTTACTTGCATTGGAGGGTCCCATCAAATGCCATTTTTTTTTTTTTTACAAGAAGCCCTTCTATTTCCTCCCCAATTGGATATGATCTTTGATCCTTATTATACTTTAATTTCCCCTTTATTATAACTGCCTGCATGTTTACCTTAGTACCTCCTTCTATTCTAGAGGCTCTTTGTGTGTGAGTGTGTGTATTCTTAGTGAAAAGAACTGTAATCTTGAAATTGTAAAAGGGCTATCTGGTGTTTGACCATCCCTAAGCAGACAGTTTGACACAACATCTGATTATGGACGAGAGTAAATGGGGTGGTATTCGATTTCACTCAAGTCCTCTCTATCATTTACGGAGGGTTGGCTTCCTGTGTGGAGCACAGGTGACGCCAGATGTCCTAACCCCTTTCACTCTTCCTTACACGTATTCATTTTAAAACCATAACTTATTTTTTGTTGTTGTTGTAAAGTGTACTGTTGACTTAACATCATTATCATTATCAGTTGCACATGATAGAGTTGGGCTGTCAGGTCACACATTCTTGCCGGTTCATTATTGGAGGACAGGAATACCTTGTGGGGGCACTGGGTGGAGGGGAAGAGAGTGAAGTGAACTGGAATTGAGCCCAGCCTCGCCAGCTCGGGAGGATGAAACACTTCTTCTGTGCTTGTTTTTCACTGTCTCGTTAAACATATAGGTTGTCAGAAGAGCAAAGACAAATAAATAATAAAAGGCATGAAAGCAAACAGTACGCTGCAGTGCATTGCCTTGAATATGTCAATTTCTTTTTTTTTTCCATATGAAGTCACAATCTTGTAATTAGGTCAAATTTTTGCATGCAAGGCCAGGTTAATGCTCTCTTTTACCGTATTAAGTCTTTTGAAGTCTCCTGTCAACTGAGATTAAATAAGAACATATATGGAAGAACTTTGTAACTGGAAATGCTCTACTGTTGCACAAATAAAATGGGGGGTAATTACACGATCTGATATATTTATATAAATATATCAATTTATATAAATCTGACAAATCTCTTCTGATCATATCATTAGAAAAGTTGTAATTGCATGCTATGTGTAACTAATACTTCTACATAATGTATAAAGATAGTTAAATGGACTTTTATTTTTAACACAGCTTGAAGAAAACCTAATCTAATGTGGTGATATCATGGGTATAGGAAAGGGATAATGGTGTATCTAAGTGCTTTATATACTTGAATTCGCTTAGACTTCAAAACAGCACAATGGGGGCGCCTGGGTATATAGTAGTTTGATCAAACCCTTACAGTGATAAGGATTCTTCTAATACTATGCTGTCCTTTCTGCATTACTGAGGATTACAGAGACATAATTCTTATCTATTTTTGATTTTTATAGCACATGCAATATGATCTTGCTTATGAATTAGCACTAACTTTCGAAAAAAAGATTTATTTATTTGAGAGAGAGAGAGCGAGCACAAGCAGGGGTAACGGAACGACAGAGGGAGAGGGAGAAGCAGCTTCCCACTGAGCAGGGAGCCCAACACAGGGCTGGATCCCAGGTATCTGGCACATAATATATGTTAACTATTAATAGTGTTATTGTATATCTTTTGTAGGGTTATGAGTTTTACCATAGCTCTTATTTCACCTATTTTGTGGACATAAAGCACACAAGCCATTTCTAAACCACAGAAATTATGCCAGTAGAAATTATACTTTCGAGCCATAGATAATGTGGCTTCTTATAAGTGTGGCTAGTAGTTAAAAATTTATGACCGAAAGGGGAGTGCTTCATAGGGCCAGCAGGTTACTTATGTTAGGTGATCAGAATGTCTGAAAGAGACTAGCTCACTTTCTGACATTTAGTATACCATAAAAAAATGTCATGTATTTGGGGAGCCTGGGTGGCTCAGTCATTAAGTGTCTGCCTTTGGCTCAGGTCGTGATCCCAGGGTCCTGGGATCGAGCCCAGCATTGGGCTCCCTGCTCCGCGGGAAGCCTGCTTCTCCCTCTCCCTTTGCCTCTCCTCCTGCTTGTGCTCTCTCTCGCTATCTCTGTCACTATCTGTCTCACTCTATCAAATAAACAAATAAAATCTTTAAAAAAATGTTATTTATTTATCAATGCGTACTTCCTGTGTAATATAGATAAAGGCAAAAAAGATTTTTTGGAGTTTTCCAGTGATAAATTTTTACTTCAAGGACAGATTTTGCTTGAAGCGTTTCAACAGGGGATAGCAAAGAATCTTTAACTGTAAAATTTTAATGATTAGATGTTTTGAGGGGAACTCATTTTATCATATGCAGTTTCAGAACATTAGGTTAAAATATATGCAGATGAAGTTATTCAGGTTTTTTGTTTTTTCCTTTTTTGCCTAAAGGGCAGTTCTTATCAGGCTTTTCTTGAAAGCAGAAGTCATTGAACTATTTAATCTACCTACCAATGAAGTCACTGTGACAGATAATCTAATGATTAAAGGTATTCTTTAGACAAAACTTAGCTTCACCGGGCAAAGCAAAGGGCTTTTCTAAGTCTAGAATGGTATCTGCCCCCCCACCCAATCAAGTGAAGCCAGCATAAGAGATCTATATGAAACACAATACAAACTATGCCCTGGATGTCCCCAGATCCTTCTGATCTCTGGCCTCAATCTCTGAGATCGCACATGCAAGCAAGAGGATCTCTGAGCATAGATGAAATCTGTGATGATAAAGAGAAATTAAAAAGATTATAACATCAACTAGAGAGGTAGAAAGCAGTGGTGGCATCTGACACATAATTTAGTGAGCATGCCAACTGTGAATCACCTAACCTGAAGAGTCTTCCTACTCAGAGCTGGAATGCCTGAGGATTGTTTGAGTGCCCTTTATTTTAGGATTTATATAAGGAACAAGGCCTACAGTGGACTTTGGTTCCACACTGTGAGAATTCCCAGCTTGCCCAATGTTCCTTGTTGGAGGGAAGTTGGGTTATTATTACAAGTACTCTTAGTCTACCAATTGCTCATAGTATACCAAATTTTTAACTAACTATATTCTACTTTGTTCTATTACATCAAAATGAATCATGACAAAACTTTTATAAGCATTATTCTTTTCTAATTCCAAAATAACTCTTCTATTTAGAAAACTTGGAAAATACCACTCTTAACTGAAGGCATCAAATGATATACACAATAATATATGTTGTTTATTTTATTTTTAGGTAAAGGAGCTTTTTTAAAAAGTTTTTCTTTATTTATTTGAGAGACAGAGAGACAGAAGCATGAGAGAGAGTGAGCATGAGCAGGGGGGTGGAGGGAGGGGGAGAATTAGGCTCCCTGCTGAGTGGGGAGCCCAAAGTGGGGTTTGATCCCAAGACCCAGGATCATGACCTGAGCCGAAGGCAGATGCTTAACTGACAGCCACCCAGGCACCTGTAGTTAAAGGAGCTTCGAACATAAAGAAATATAAGTAGGATTATATAAGTGAAAAGTGTGTAAGCACATTATTTGGCATAAAGAAATTCAAGGACTTTCTTACCTCAAGAATAGGACACATGATTTCTGCTGTGACATCACCATGATTCTTACAGAATTTATAGAATGCCTCGAGGTAAGACTTAAAAAGAAGATCATAAAACAATAAAATGAAGATATTTTCCTTTGGAAATTTCTAGATCAGCTTTTCATGGCTTATTAAATACTTTAATGGAGGTTGAATTACTTGTCCTGCAGGGTGATATTTTATTAAAAATTTGATACAAACTTTCACATTGAAGCATGTTGCACAGCTTTAAAAAAGAACAAAATTATATTTATCGTACCTTATGATTCCTTAACAAGCACTTTTTTTGCATGGTTCTTGGGTTTATTTCACATGGTTAATTTTTGGTACTCTAGTAAGAGTGCCAAATTCTTTTATGAGCTCAACAAATAGTTCTAGATTTGGTCCTGTGCTGACATTTAATCTCTCTTGGTGCTCAGGAGACATGTTTGGGATGGCTTTGAACATGGAGGACACATTGGGAAGGCAGAGTCTGGGCTGAACAGTTTGACTGTGTTTGCCTCCCAACTCAATTACTTACTAGCTAACTGACTTCTGCCAAGTAAATCTTACCTCTCCATGTCTCCGTTTTCTCATCTGAGGAATGGGGATAGCAGATAGTTTTGCTGGCTAGATTAAGTGAATTAATGCTTATAATTTGCTTAGGACAGTGCTTTCTGTTAGCTATCTCAAGGATGCCTCCTCTAAGTCCATACATCTCTTTATAAAAAGGAAAATTGCCTGCAACACGGTGCTTTTGAAAGGACCATATGTTTTAGCATAAGCAGCTATTTATATAGCATGACAACATATACTCCTTCAGTTATTCTGTGAGATTGTCCAAAGATGCTATGGTTGTATGAGTGAAAATGGACAGATTTTGCTCAGCCCAATGGACATACAGCTACTCAAATGGTGGCAGCATAGTCCAGACAGATAGCTGGCCAGGTTGTGCAAGGTGAAACTCGAGGACAGAGATGGATACTACATAACACAAGGATCACTATGTATGCTGGTTGTTTTATTATTTTAAAAAAAATTTTTTAAGGATTTTATTTTTAAGTAATCTCTACGACCAACACGGGTCTCGAACCTACAACCCCGAGATCAAGAGTTGCAGGCTCTACCAACTGAACCCGCCAGACACCCCTGTATGCTGGTTGTTTCAAAATGGATATGGTTCGCCTTCCTCATCTGTCCACCCACCCACCGTCCATCGGTCCAATTGGTACCTTTTAGGTCCCAGGCACACCAGGCAAGGAGCTAGGAATGAAGAGAAGAATGGGGTGCATAACTTCCTCCCAAGAATCTTGCTGCTTCTGGGGAAGCTGACATGTATGTATTGAACTAGAAGACCAGGACTATAAAAGCTGTATTCCAAGTCTGCAAAGCATCATAACTGCAAAAGTTGGCTAACGGGCAAAGTAACTTTTAATAAAGAACTCTGGCCAGGATGTATTATGTCATAAAGGAAAACATAGTATTTTGGGAGACACTTACTTTGTACAGTTTATTGCGCAGTAACTCAATATTCAGTTCATCAAGGGTATTTTCAGACATACAGTCTTGAAAGAATGGAGCTGAAAGCAGAAATTACCACAAAATACAGTAATTCAAAGCATGATTATAATCATTTCCTGAACACATCACCCTGGGCTCACTCCTGACTAGAACACTGTAGAGTGGCAAGCCACAGAATGGATCAAGCTACCGGTAATGATGACAGTAAGGGTGATTATTTACTGAAGATTTACTATGTGCAAGCTGTTCACTAAACAATGCCTGTATTTTACCTTATTTGATCCCCACGACACCTTGGAACTATTCGCTTTATGGCTTACATTTTGAAGCGCCCCCATCTCATAGTAGTATTTATCATTTGCAACCTTACCATGTGCTAAGCACTGAGTTGTACTAAAACTGTGTCTTCTTTAGTTTTCAAAGCTCTGTTACACTAACAGACTATTATTTTTTAAAGTGAGGAAACTGAGGGGAACCACACTGCCCCAAGTCACCATGTTGGGACCAGGCAGAGCCTGGAATCAAATATCCATGATTATAGACTTACTCTCTTTCCATCACGCTCCCTTTGCACCACACGTTTAATGGTGACCCATTTTTTTTTCTTTTTAAAATTTCTGTTTTCAACAGCAACTATCTTGACACATGATCAACAGTGAATTGCTATGAATTGCTACTCTCCAGTTTTCCTGACAATAATGTATATAAAATTATCCCACTAGCATTTTGAATGCTAGAACTATTATTGCTAATTATAGTGCTAAATTATAATGAAATGAGCATTTATTTCATCATTGCTTCAGGTCATTTGACAGGCGCCCCTGAGCATCTCAGAAAAATGGCATTCCTGAACTTCCTAAAACAAAATGTTGCCTCTATACAGCCTTATTTAGACAGAAGTTTAAGACAAAATTAATCATATAAAACCCAGCTAGAAAATTAAATTTTTTTTGAAAAATTACAAGTGCTATCATTTATTTACTATGATCTGGTACAACATACAAGGTTTGGAGGTTGGGAGATGAGCCCCAGCCCCTACTTGGCTACGAATGGTCCCTTAAGTGACTCTGGGAAGGTTACTTTCATTTGTTGTCATCGGAAGAATGAGGGAGCTGGACTAAATGATTTATTAATGTCCCTTCCACGCCTAGGAATCTGTATAGTATGACATTGGATTCATGGAGAAAACCGTGAATTGAATGTACATTTTCTGATGACTATGATAACACACACAAGAAGTGATACAATTGCTTACACATTCAATACCTAATGGTGTTTCCACCAGAACGGCTTTAAAGAGATCAGAAGGTGTCTCCGCAATGTTGACTGCTTCCATTTCCGTGAAACGGCCCAATGGGTGGCACTTGGCCAGAATTTCTTTCACGGGTTTTTTTTGCAATGCACCGTTCATCAGTAGAATCACATTGTCTATCATGTAACTGCACCTGGTTTAGAAGAAGGCTCGATCATTAGGAAATCAACTGTATGAGAATAAGATGCATACCACAAGTAAAAAAAAAAAGAAAAATATAGTTCAGGCACATACTCTTTCATTAAGGAAATATATGAGTCTTATTTTAAGTTTTGGGGTTTGAGAGATGTGAATGGGGATATCATAGTTTGAAAATCAATGTTGTCATAACTAAGTAAAGCTAAATAAAACCTAGGCTGGTGGGAATAGGCAGAAAATGACCCCTACATTGTAATTGTCAAATGTGGTAGGGTGAGGTTGAGTATGAAATTGTGTGGTTTCTCAGAACGATCTATGGTCTTAAAAAGTTGAGAAACACAGACCTGGAGCATTTCACTCTATCTTAAAAACTGACTTTTTAAATCTGCAATAAAGCCCATCATTGACTCAGAATTTAAAATATTTTAAAATAAAAATACTAAATATTAAAATATTTAACATTTATTAAAAATTTAAAATATCCTGTATTCTTTTCCTCCTATAAGACCAGGTAGTGAACTTTCTGTTTTCTGCCTAGGTTCCCAAGAGTCCATAGGTTCCTATTTTATGTGATTATGTTGCTCAATATAAGAAGCTCGGCCCAGGATATCCTGGGTGCATACGCTTGTTCACTCATGTGCTCAGCACCCAGGATATTCCAAGCAATGAGTTTAAGAAGTAAAAGGAAGAGTTCCTTATTTCACAGAGAATATAGTCTGAGGGAGGAACTGGACAAAGAATCCATTACGGTAAATTGTAACGAAGCACAGATGCTAGGCAAATTATAGGGTGGTGTGGAGATTCAGAGCGGGGCACCAAAGCAGTCCGGGATCAGACTTCCTAGGGAGTGATATTCAGGCTGAAACTTGCAGAATGAGTAGGAGCTGTCCAGACAAAAGTGGCTGGGAATTGAGGGAGAGAAGTCTTTAAGGCAGAAGGAAGAGCATGCAAAAAGCCCCAGAGAATACAAGGAGTTTTCTGCCCGGTGCTGGGCAGTGGTGGGGCCAAGGCTGAGCATGCAGGGTTTTGACAGACAAAATGAGGAATTTGGGCGTGGAGGGCGATGGAAGATACGGAATGCCTTTAAACAGAAGTGGGTGTTATGATCGATACAGAATAATGATTAAAACAGGAGAAGGGGTAAACAAACAGATTATTAGGTGCTTTACAAAAGTTATAATCAGGATAACAACACTGTGAGGATAATAGGTACTGCTCTTCTCTCCACTGTACAGTTGAGGAACCAAGAGAGGTAAAAATCCCACTCATGATGACACAGCTAACAAATCAGACAGCTGAGAAACTCAAGCAGTCTGCTTCTGGAATCTTTCTCTTAGCCCTTAATCTATGCTGTGTTTAGCTTTCAAGGATGATACATAGATTTCTAGGTTTAACAGACTGTGGAGCCATTTATTGAGATGAGAGCATTGGAGGAAGAGCAGGTTGTAGTGAGAGCGGATGCTTTGGACAGAATGAGTTTAGAAGCCTGGGAGATATCCAAGAGGAGATGCTAGGTAGGCTTCAGAAGTCGGAGTCCCGAAGACAGCCAGGACGAGACATTTGGGGGGTTTAGTGGGGGAAGTTTAAAGGTGGAAGAAATCATCTTGGAGATGGTTGGGATCACATCCTAAAGTGCACATAAAGAGTTCCGCCCTGAGAACCCCGGAGAACCTCAACATTTGAGGACCTTGATGGAACCTGAGACAGAATGACCAGATAGAAGGAGGAAAACCGGGGGGGAGGGTTCTAGAAGTTCTAGGAAGAAGTGGTCAGAGCACCAAAGGCCACAAGAAAGTCAAGGTAGACACTGAAAGTGTCCATAAGATGCAGCAACTAACAGGTCATCCAACAACAGTGAAAACACTTCCAGGAGAGTTTATCAGTGGAAGGGAAAGGGGAAATGGTGGCAGAAATGTGATCTCGTGTGTTTAAGGTGAGTGGGAAATAAAGAGGTCTAAAAAGAAAAAAAAGAGTTCCAACTACAAATTGACCTTAAAAGAAGGGGAAGATAGCTCTATGGAGACCAGGGGCCAAGGGGCTTTGGACTTCGGTCTTTGTGTTTTTAAGAAGAAAGAGGGAGCCAAGAGGGTGAGGTTTTGGATCAGGTCAGAGAAGGAGCAAGCCAACTGAGGAGCTGAGGTCTTCCAGGTCTGACGGTGACAGGACAAACTGCTGGCACAATTCAGGCTTGAAAAACAACTGGATAAAAATGAGCCGAGCCACTCAGAAGCATTGTCACTGGAGTCTGGCTGTGTGGGTCACATACTTCGTGTGCAAGAGTGCTTTCCAGCTGGAAGAGAGTCTCCTTCATTGTGGACCTTCTACAATTTACTCCAATAAAAAAATTCTATCTGAACAAGTTTAGAAGCAGGCAATTATCCCTTTATAAAAGGCACATGACTCTAAAGTTTCTTCACCTCCCTAACAGCAGTACCAAATTTAGACATTATAGAATTTTACACTCCTTTTTCTCTCTTGAAAATGACATTAAAATGGAAGTGCTTATTTAACTGTCCCTTTATGGCTCAAAAGCTATTACCTGAGAGGGGAATCGCTAGTACTTAATAATCCTTAGCAGGCTCCAGACATTTAATTGTTCCCCACAGCACCTCCGTAATGTAAAAGCCTATGAGCTGCCAACATTCTCAATTTGCAGAGGACTATTAGACCAATGTTGACAGGCAACCAATGTCAATGCTGTAAGGATTTAGCCCACAGGCAACACTCAAGCCTACGTCTGCGCAGTGTGTCCATGGGTGTACACAAAATTCTTTTTAGGGGCTCCTGGCTGGCTCAGTCTGTAGGGCATGAGACTCTGGTCTCGGGGTCTTGAGTCTGTGCCCACGTCGGGGGCAGAGTTTACTTAAAAAAATAAAAAAAAATGAAAACAAATTTTTTTTTACTAATAATCTAGACCCTATATTGCAAAGAGCAAGGACTATAGCGACTGGATTCTGTTTTATTTCAACTCACTATTTAAATGGCTTTGTTTCTAAGATGGAGCAATAACACCAGTTGTCATAGCATTGTTGGGAAATGGAGTGAAAACCCAGGGCTTAGCCCATGGCAGGAGGTAGAAGGGAAGGGGTCTCTTTCCTGTGTCCTCCTTCATCCCCATCACACATGTGCACTGGGTATATAATTCTCGTTGGCTCTCTGGGGTGGCAGGGGGATGATGTGCCCAGAAACTGTCAGGCTATAATCTTTATAGATCCTCAGGGCCACACATATAGTGGTTAGGAATAAAATCACTGCTGATACTGCTTGAGTAATTTTTGAGCTTGAAGACACTGGGGTATTCATTTAGTTCAAAGTCTTCATGTTTTAGATAATTGTGCTCATATGTAGTGACAGGCCAGGATGAGCTAGGTTAATTTTTCTCTTACTACTGGTCTAGACAAACATCCTCATTTAGAGCCCCTGCTAAATATTTTATTGTATAACTCTAATGCTGGCACTTGTGAAAATCATGAAGTCACCGAAAATTTTGATAGTGACTCAATTTCAAAAATTTTAGGTTGTAAAATTATAATTTTTAAAATGCCAGCCCTCTTTGCGGTTTTCCCTGTGTGTCAGGCATTGCACACGCATTCTCACTCAAGCCTCACGACTCAGTGCTGTAAGGACCATTATTACCACTTTAAATATCTTGTCCAAGGTCACACTGCTAGAAAGAGGCAGAGGGGGCACCCCAAAGCCGAAACTCTGGCTCCTATGAGATTCGGAAAAAAAAAACAGCTCAAGGCAGACGATATTTTAACATTTCCTTTTGGTCCTAGTGCTGTTCTTTCTCTTTTTGCTCCTGAACTTACTTAAGGATCTTGAAGCTAACTAAAACACATTTCCTGTATGCTAACTATCAAATTCTGGGCTGATATAACAGTTGCTGAACGGTCAAACAATGTAGAGCCATAATTTGGTGAGTTAAGAGGAATTATTCTTCAACTCTAGTCAAAACCTCTCTGCCCAGGCTCAGATCCAGACTCTTTTACTTCCTTTTTGTGGCTATGACTGCCTGGTTTTCTCATAGACACTTCAGACACCTTATCTCAAAACCTGGATGACCCCAGTGTTTCTCCTTCTTCTATAATCTCTATCAGCAGCATCACTACTCTTACTCCTAAAAATCTGTCAATGGCTTCCTTTTGCCTCTAGAATAAAGCAGAAATTTCTCATCATTGTATGCAAAGCTCTTTATTACCTGGCTTCTGATTACTTATCCAGCTATGGGTATGAATAATATTTTTAAAAGTATGCATTTTAGAAAAGTGAATAGAACAGACCCCCCAAAAGCTCTTAAGGGGCAGGAATAAGACTTTGCAAGGAAGACTGAGGAAGGGTCAGAATGGGCAAAGGAGCACAAAGAGAAAGTGTCATCGCAGAATGCAAGGGACAAGGACATCAACAACTGAATACGACAGCAAGTTGTGAAAGGGCTGAAAATATATCTGTTGGACCTAGCAACTAGAGTGGTTTGGGGGTACAATGAGGTAGGAAAATAGACTCAAGTGGTTTGAGTAAACAAGTGAGAAAACAGGTGAGTATGGACTATCCTTTTTAAGAAGTTTAGCATCAAGGTGTGGGAAAGGGTAGAATATCACTGTCTTCATATGGTCATTGTGTAAACGAAATCAAATCATACATGTGACAACATGTTATAAATTGTTTAGTTGTCACAGTAGAAGGAGCCCAGGCTTTGAAACAGAGAAACCTAATTCTAAACCCAGCTCTGTCACCTAAAAGCCTGTTTAACAAGAGCTCCATTTCCTCAGGCTTAAAATGAAAATATTTGTTCAACTTTGAATGGTTGGCATTTGGATTAGTAACACATATGAAAGACTGGTAGAGTGCCTCAGGTAAAGAAGGAGGGTGTGATCATACACTCTGAGAAGATAATAAACCAGACTTTGGAGGAAGGGGAACAGGAAATTATAAGCCACATAATCTTTTATATAAAAAACTTATAATGTTTAAATTCTTTTATTGTCTGAGATTTCTACATTTCTGTAGTTTTACACTTAGTTCTAGCCAATAGAATCTTTTCTAAATTTGCCCATTGCTCTTAGAAGATAAGAGGTTATCAACCCTTTTGTGGTATAGAGACAAGGAACTGAGTGGAAGATTGGATCATCCACAAGACCATAAATTATGTTATTTGCTGGGATATTGAATATTAAATCTGACTTATACCTATTTTTAGAAAACCTGTGACCATCCTGTTCTGCATCGTATAACACTAGAATGAGCCTTGTGTGGTCATTACTTCATTATGTTTCCTTTAAGATACCAGAACTTCGGTTTAATGTTTATCTTTTGGGAATGTAATCATTAATCTCAAAACAATGCCTGTTAACTAGTTGTCATAAATGATAACTGCTTTTATATATATTAAAAGGGCTGAATCCCTTTGTTAGATGGAGGCTCTTTAAGACTCAGGCTGAACTTCTCCACATGGGTGCGACTGGATAGTAAATAACGTGGCGAACTTGGTGATTACAACAGATTCATTATCTGAAAGCACTATGACTTCGACTTGGCTTTGTTGTAAGAGCCACATCCTGGTATCAGGACTTGATTGCTACCGGTTCCTTTCTACCAAGAGGCTGGGTCAGCATCCTTCATCTGCGATACATTATAGTGTTCTTGATGACAACGATTCTGTTTTAGGTGACCAGAACTGTGATATGTTTGCTAGGTCACACTTGTACATATGGCATACACAGGGACAGAGACATGAAATGCATAATAAAGAGTAATTGTTCATGGCAAGGATTGGGCTATGCGTGAAATACACTTGGTGTACTCTAAGTTATTTCATTCCTCACGAAAGGTGCCAATTCACCCTTAACAGGCCCAGCAGTATTTATTGTGACATGGACAATAGGGCCGTGTTAGAAGTATTTTTCAATGTATTAATTTTCAAATGAAAGTGTCCTTGATCACATTGGTAAACATTTCTGCAACTCCTGATTTATTTAATCCAATGCTAATTCCATATCCTCACAGGGGGCAGTTCTGTGTTTAGTCTGACTTGCTAAATAGACTGTTGAGATTTAGAATATCCCTCATAAACATCTGCTCCCTCTTGAAATTTGACTTTTTTGGGTAGCACTTCTTACTTCCCTAAAGTTTCCCCTTTTTAAATAGAAGTGAAAATTAAAATAATTTAAAAAAGCAATTAATTTTGCTGTCACACTCATTTTTCCTTCTCACAAAACAAAATACTGCAAAAATTGCTCAGAAGTCAGCATTGCCTATAATAGCATATTTTAGAACGAGAATGCTGATCACTATGCATTTCCCAAACCCTTGGTAGCTCTTGAATCTTTAGAAAAAGTAATAGGAAACTCTTTTCTTTTTTTTTTTTAAAGATTTTATTTATTTATTCATGAGAGACAGAGAGAAGCAGGCTCCCAAGGAGCAGGGAGCCCAATGCGGGACTCGATCCCAGGACCCTAGGATCATGACCTGAGCCGAAGGCAGACGCTTAACCATCTGAGCCACCCAGGCGCCCAGAAACTCTTTTCTCTAGTACTTCTCTACAATCTTGGTTTAACCCATCTGTTTGGATTTAAAAATTCCTCAAACTTATTTGTCCTTTTCTACATGTGTTTTTGTTCTTATTCTCTAGATGTATAAAACCTTCCTTCCCCACCAATTGCTAGAAATCAAAATCCCTCCCATTCTTTAAGGTCATATTCAAATACCACATTTTTCATTAAGCTTTTAAAGTATCTCCAGCTAGAAGTGATCTTTTTTTTCTCTAAATTTTTGTATTTATATTTATCCTGGGGTGATATTAATTTTCAATATATATCAGCAGTATCAATGGTGAACATGAATAATTAGCTCATTCATTCACAAGTATTTACCGCATATCTGAGGAAATAAGACCTGGACTCTAATACTAATTCTGCCACTATTCAACTGTGTGCTTTTAGATAAGTCATTTTGCATATTCATTTCAAATACAGTTATTTGTAGATAATTCTTACCAATCTTTATTAGTTATAGGAGTTTGTTCAGTACATTTTTTGTGACCTCCCAAGAAGCCTGAACCATACTAGTACAGAATAGGGACACAATGATGATTTTTTTTCAATCAATGAATAAATTTTTCTTTATGGTCATTCAAGTACATTAACTCTGACACAGGGTAAACAGAAGTGAAGAAGATAACTGGCTTCCGGGTATCTTAGCCTGAGCTCCCTTTCTAGGGGTCATAGCTGCCTATTCCTTGCTTTTTCTATGCTTTTCCATTGAGGAGAATTATAACACTAGGGAAATTATGCCACTTTCACCCCTTCATTGGCATGCATATAAATACTATGGTAATTCACAGGAAAACACCAGTGGAGTGATTCTTCTTGCCATTTAGATGGGTTTAAATAAGCTGTGTCTATCATAGCCTGTTCATTTGGTCAAGAACAGTTAACAGGTGGATCTCATCTTTATTATATTCAAAACACCAGTCACAATAGATATTGGGGAATCTCTTATCTTCTGATGACGAAAGAAAAGAAAAACAACAGCTGAGAGACTAAGAAAGGAAGAAAACTTTCATATATTGTTGCGGTATGAGAGAACAATCTGCTAGTATCTATCACAGTCTAAGACCTGCACATCTATCAACAATTTCACTTCTGGGAATCCATGCTAAAGAAATTCTGGCGTGAGAGAGCAAAGATATATGTACAATGATGTTTGCTGCAACATTACTTGGGGTAGCAAAGAAAGTAAACAACCTAGATGGACAAAAGGGAAATGGTTAAATAAAGGATGGTAGACGCCACACAATGGGATACAATATGCGCTTTCAATAACATAGACCTTGGTGCCCATGTAGAAAATTCTGACTAGATTATGTAAAAAAAGACAAAGTCTAGGTAATACATGTAATATGATCTTGATGTTCTAAAACAAACAATAAAACCAACTATGTATACTTATATTTCGTCACATATAAACATTTGCATACACTTTAATCTTTTTTCCCATAGAAAAAAATTATGCATCAAACTAATGAGGGTTGGGGCTCCTGGCTGGCTCAGTCAGTACAGCATGCAACTCTTGATCTTAGGGTTGAAGGTTGGAGCCCCGCCTTGGACGTAGAGAATACTTAAAAATAAAATCTAAAAAAAATAAAAAATAAAAACAAGAACAAAAAACATTTATGAGGGTTACCTCTGGGCTTTGGGAAATGCATTCGGAAATATAGTCTCTACTTAATCTGTTTCCTTATTTCTAAAATGCCAATATTAGTGCCACCCATACGGATGTCATGGGAATTAAATGAATTTAATACATGTGAAGTAATTATAGAAGTGCTGGCTCATAGTGAGCACTAAATAAAATTTAATAAAAAAAAAACTCTTTAAAAACACAGGCAGTTTTCTTTTTCAATTAAAAAAAAATAAAATAAACACAATAAAATAAAATACAACTAAGGCAGTGGGTATCTGGATCAGTACCAGGGTGGATTTCAATCCCTCCAAGTTATGAGACAGCTTCAAATTTCTTTTTTTTTTTTTTTAAAGATTTTATTTATTTATTTGAGAGAGAGAGAATGAGAGACAGAGAGCATGAGAGGGAGGAGGGTCAGAGGGAGAAGCAGACTCCCCGCCGAGCAGGGAGCCCGATGCGGGACTCGATCCCGGGACTCCAGGATCATGACCTGAGCGGAAGGCAGTCGCTTAACCAACTGAGCCACCCAGGCGCGCCGTTTCAAATTTCTTTTACTAAACAATTGTTGGGGAAGGAGCAATGCTTTGGACAAACAGGCTACTGGGCTCAATCATGCCCCCTGGTGGTTGGTTATCACCCCACCTGGACTGTGGACGAAGAACGAAAGAAAAAAAAAAACGCGTTCTCCCGAAGGGGAGAACTGTTGTAGGTTGGTATCCTGAGCTCTTTTACATCCATTACCTTAAGCTCCGTTAACAGTCAGACGCTGATTTCGCTCACGTCACTGGCATTGGCAACGCAACAGTAGTAGTACTGGGTAAGCAGTCCATGTACCCGCTGCTTTGCCTCCTCCCAGGCACATCCGTGTACACACACGGTCTCATCCTTCAAGTCTTCAGCTTTGGCATCACCCCCTTTCGTCAATCTTTTCTCGCTTTCACCGGTGATTATACTCGAATGCAAAAAAGTAGCTGCATTTTTTAAAAGTATGTGTATGTGGATATGTTGTAAGTGTGGATATAACAAACGGGCAGAAGACATGAACAGACACTTCTCAAAAGGTAACATACAAATGGCTAACAGACACATGAAAAAATGTTCATCATCATTAGCCATCAGGGAAATCCAAATCAAAACCCCATTGAGATACCACCTTACACCAGTTAGAATGGCAGAAATTGACAAGGCAAGAAACAATAAATATTGGAGAGGTTGTGGAGAAAGGGGAACCCTCTTACACTGTTGGTGGGAATGCAAGTTGGTACAGCCACTTTGGAAAACAGTGTGGAGGTTCCTCAAAAATTTAAAAATAGAGCTACCCTATGACCCAGCAATTGCACTCCTGGGTATTTACCCCAAAGACACAGATGTAGTGAAAAGAAGGGCTATATGCACCCCAATGTTTATAGCAGCAATGTCCACAACAGCCAAACTGTGGAAAGAGCCGAGATGCCCCTCAACAGATGAATGGATAAAGAAGATGTGGTCCATATATACAATGGAATATTACTCAGCCATCAGAAAGGATGAATACCCAACTTTTCCATCAACGTGGATGGGACTGGAGGAGATTATGCTAAGTGAAATAAGCCAAGCAGAGAAAGTCAATTATCATATGGTTTCACTTAATTGTGGAACATAAGGAATAGCATGGAGGACATTAGGAGAAGGAAGGGAAAAATGGGGGGGGGGCGGAATTGGAGGGGGAGACAAACCATGAGAGACTAGGGACTCTGAGAATCTGAGGGTTTTAGAGGGGAGAGGCGTGGGGAGATGGGTTAGCCCGGTGATGGGTATTAAGGAGGGCACATTATTGCATGGAGCACTGGGTGTTATATGCAAACAATCAATCATAGAACACTACATCAAAAACTAATGAGGTACTGTATGGTGACTACCATAACAAAATAAGATAAAATAAAGAAAAAATTCATATATTGTGTAGATATATTCTTATATTGTAATATCAGCCAGTTTCGTGGGTGTGCGATCTGTGTAGTCACACAGGGCCCAACACAGAGAAGGGCCCCACGCTTGGTTAAATTATCTGCTATTGCTCTCTTGAAATGACTAAACATTTTTTTCAACAAGGGCCCTGTACGTTCATTTGCACTAGGCCTCGCAAAATACAAGCTGGCCCTGTTTTCAAATTACACTCACAATTCCAAATTGAATATAATTATTACTATTCTAGATGAGGAAACCAAGACTTCTAATGAGTAAGGAACTTTTTTCTAAGATCCCACAACTGGTGTATTGTAGACTCAGGTTAGAGTCTACCAAATGGTTCCAAGAATTTCTCACCTGCAACAGGGTCACCTGGAGGGCTTATTAAAAGTGAAGATTCACAGACCACATTCCAGGACCTGATAACACATAATTTTTAGAGGTATGGTCTTGGAATCTGAACCTTAAGTAACTATTCCACTGGCTTAGAGAACAAGTTTATGTTCAATTCACCTCTAATTTTAAAACCTAGCATAGGCCTTCACTCCTGGCAGTCACTTAGTATATGGTATGCTGATTAAGTGAATGTCATTCAGTTCCAGACAGATGGAAGTATTGCTACTGCAGGATAGCACCAGGGTTTTTCAATTCTCAAAGTGCTGAGAGTTTTGAAATGCTGGAGGCCTTATCAGCAGCTACAGTCGAGATATTTTTGCCCTGTACTTGCTTGCCACTGAATAACCACATGGAATCTCTGGATATAAAACCTGTTAAGATGTTACAGTCCCTAAGATTTCAGAAGGACTTTTCTGGCCAGAGATTCAGAATCACAAATGCAAAGTGCTGTCAAATGGTCAATTTCACAATATTAATGGGAACTTGATTACTGGAATCAAAATTTAATAAATTAAATACTGTGGAGACTTTGAAGTAAGGAAGATACAGAATTCAGCCCTTCTAAAATGTTCATGACCAGATGGAAGGCTATATAGTCATTTATAAATGTTAGAAAAATTGCTGATAGTATATATAGAAAAGTTGATTCAAAGTTATATTTTGAGTGATTTTAGTTCTTTTAAAATGTATGAAAAAAAGAATATGAAAATAATGCCAAATGATGGTGAGGTTAAGGGTGTTTTATCTGTATAATTGTCTCTAATTTACAGTGGGCTTCCTATTCTTTTTGATTAGAAACAAAACCCACAATCCTTTATCTAACTTGCAGATTCTCTTTCCTTAGCTTAGAATTTGCAGGAATTATTGCCTGTTTTCTCTCACTGGTCATAAATCAAGATGCTAAATTCTGTTACATCTATGTCCCAAATGTATCTAACTACTGTCCCCTCCTTTCTATCTCGGCTGCTATTTCTAGGCTTAACTTTTAAAATATCTCCCTCTGGCTTCTCTGTTTCCAGTTCCATCCCTTCAACACATCTTTCACAATGCCAACAGAATCATCTTTCTAAAATATATGTTAAGATCCTCCCCTCGCTTTTCAAGGCAGTGTTAAGTGTTGAAAAGTATAAACAAATGAACAAACAAAGAAGAGAAAGTAGCACCATTGGAATGCTATCCGGAGTGACCTGATGTCACAGCTTCTCTACTCACCAGCTACAAGGTCCCTACATGCCCCAGGAAATGGGCATAATAAAGTTATCAATTACTGAACAAACACTATGTACACAATAAGAACAGATACTTCCCCATTGATTAGAGGAGAAACTAATGCCACATTACACTGCCTGAGGCAGAGGAGCTGTTACGTGTTCAGAGGCTCTGCCCAATGGCTTCCCAGCAGAACATGCCCCACCTTACAAGGTGGTGACCATTCAGTGAGGGGTACCGTCACATAGGGAGCATGCCAGCGATGGAACCCTTTCTGAGAAGCCTTCCTTTACTGACTTTTACTCATAGAGACTTAGGGTCAGAGCCCTTCATCTGGCCAGCCTCTTTACTCTCTTTTACCAGCCCATGCTCCTCCTGCTCTTGTCTAGGCTTCAGCCACATCCGAGATGACTTGTCATTTCCAAATAACAAAATTTTCTCATGCCTCACTAATGAATAAGTTATTCCTTCAACATAATGCCCATTTAAAATTTTGGTTCAAATTCGATTTTTTTCTGCAAATCTTTTTTTTTTTTTTTTAAGATTTTATTTATTTGAGCGAGCAGGGGGTAGAGGGAGAAACAGGCTCCCTGCTGAGCAAGAAGCCTGATGTGGAGCTCGATCCCAGGACCCTGAGATCATGACCTAAGCCGAAGGCAGACGCTTAACTGACTGAGCCACCCAGGTGCCCCAAATCTTTTAAAATCACAGTAAGTTATTCCATCCCCTAGGCTCCTCCAACTGAATGTTCAAGCCTCTATTAGAGCTGTTGCTTAATTCTGTCTTATTTTTTCACCACCTGGGAATACATCAGGTTGCTCCATTAGAATGTAGGAATGTAAGTGACCCAGAATTATATTACTCGTTTTGTGACTAGTAAAGTGATGGGGCAGCCAATTCATCCAGTTGGCTGAGGACTTTCCTGGTTTTAGCAGGGAAAGACCCACATCCTGGGAAACCCCTCCGGGAAAACCAAAGTGTACAGCCTCCTAACGTATAGTGCAGTGAAAAGCCTGTAGAAGGTTTATAATACATCATCAGAATAGCCAAGAACTTTGATTAGCCTTTATGAATAAATCTTTAAAGATTTTTTCAATGTGTGGTCCTTAACCTACAGGTCTTGGCTAATAATAGTCCAAGTACTTAAGACTATGTTTGATCTTCATCTTGCTCTTCCTTGATCTTCCTATATTCAGAAAATGTATATCCCCTGAGGTGGAGTATTTTGAATATTGAAAGATTATTTTTAAAAGATGGCTAATCTCAAAAGGGATGAGAAGCTGAAATGCTGCCAGAAAGTGTTGGGTAGGAGGGAAGAAAAATAAAACAATCTAGTCCTATATTAAATAGTCTCTTCATTAAAATGCTAAGGATTCATTCCTTTGTTTCACACAACTGTGTATAATTATAGTATACAAAACCTCCAGATCTTCCTGCTATTAAGCATTTAAAAATATCCATTCCAGATTTTCAAAATGTTTCACATATACAGTAATTATATCACACAAATGTGCAATGCTTAGATTGTATTTATTATAACAACTTAAATTTAGATCATCTCTATTAGGGTTGACTTCACATTTTCAAAAGGATGCCCTGGGCACTTCCTGATAGAACAGGAAGTAATCCTAATTTGATGGAAGTTTGTGGGTGCTAGACACCTGACTTCCCAAAATATTCTAGAAGAGAAATAAGAAAAGTAGTTTTAGAACTCTTTTTCATATGTACACCTTTTGTTACGGTAACACATGTCAGGGTTCTGCAGAGCACCTGGATGCTGCCTGGGCTGGCAACTCACAGAATCGGGTGGGACAAGTCATGGACTAAGATTTAGAAGACCTAGGTTTTGGTGCAGCTGAGCTATCTGGTCTCTGACAGGGAGGTAACTCTGTCTGTGCAGGTAACTATGGCCATGAGAATAATTGTGAAAGTGACTTCCAAATCATAAAGTTGAAGCGCCATGATAAGACATTTTTTTTTAAAGATTTATTATTTATTTGAGAGAGCGAGAATGAGAGAGAGTGCACGAGAGGGGGGAGGGTCAGAGGGAGAAGCAGGCTCCTCGCTGAGCAGGGAGCCCGATGCGGGACTCGATCCCGGGACTCGAGGATCATGACCTGAGCAGAAGGCAGTTGCTTAACCAACTGAGCCACCCAGGCGCCCATGATAAGACATTTTTAATCAGAGGTGTACATCGAATAACCTGGGTGTCTTCCAAAAGGGTGTCTGCCCCACTCCAAGGCCAACAAGCTCAGAATTTTCTGGGAAAGTGACTTCCAAGTCATAAAGTTGAAGCGCCATGATGAGACATTTTTAATCAGAAGTGTACATCGAATAACTGGATGTCTTCCAAAAGGGTGTCTGCCCCACTCCAAGGCGAACAAGCTCAGAATTTTCTGGAAGAGGGATAAGGAATATACTTTTTTAAAGGGCCACAGATAATTCTGAATTACTTGCCTTTTAATAAACTACTGGGGCAGTGCAAGATCTTTAGCTTTCTAGACTGATGCACCTGGAATCAAACCCCTTCCAAATCTCTTAATAAGAGAGAGACTTTAGAAAATTCATTAATTGGGGCTCCTGGGTGGCTTAGTCCTTTAAGCGGCTGCCTTCAGCTCAGGTCGTGATCCCAGGGTCCTGGGATCGAGTCCCGAACAGGGCTCCTTGCTCAGCAGGGAGTCTGCTGCTCTCTTCACTTCTGACGCTCCCCCTGCTTGTGCTCTCTCTCTGTTAAATAAATAAAATCTTAAAAAAAGAAAAGAAAAGAAAATTCATTAATTTATTGACCCTCAGTTTCTCTAACTTAAAAAAATGGCGATATAAACACCTTCTTTGCAGAGTTCTTGAGTGGAGATGTAAATGAAACATTTAAGTGAGAGTAAATAACCTAAGATCATGAGACGCAAGACCAATCAGAAGATCATAAGACAGAAGAGAGTGTTAGAGACTGTGGCTAACTGAAGAATGCAAGCCCCGACTAAATATATTTTTTAAATTATTTTAAACACTGACCTTGTCATACAAAATATATCTGCAGGCATGACATCTGGTCTTTACCCCTAATATACTGGCCAATAACTAACCAATATTCAAGTGCTACCTAAAACATAAAATCCTGAGTAGTCTGCAAGTATCTTCTAGCTCTGTGTAAGGTGCTGCTAAATACAGGAGTATACAATGATTCAACAAATATTCAGTGCCCATTACATACTAGCAAGTACAGATAGAGATACTAAAAGAACTAATTCAAAGAATTTATAGCCGAGAGAGAGAGTACAGATAAATCAAAACATGTCCATTACTAATACCACTAACAATACTGATGCTACCCAAATTACCTTTCCACTTTCAGCTTTGCATTAATATTCTATGCAAGGTTTTGTGAGCACCTGTATTCTTATATATAATTTTTAAACATTGTTAATGACTAGAAGTATTGGGGATTTTAAGTAATTTTGTTTTAGGCACAGAGTACATTTTACTTTTTAAATTTTATTTATTTATTTTTTCTAAGTGGACTCCAGTGTGGGGCTTGAACTCATGACCTGGAGATCAAGACCTGAGCTGAGATCAAGAGTTGGATGCTTAACTCACCAAGTCATCCAGGCGCCCCTAGAAACAGAGTACATTTTAACTAGACCAACATGGTTGTCTACTGTGAAATAAGCAAGCTTGCTTAATTAATGCTAAGGCTTCTCCCAGGTTTAAGATTCTGTAGTTAGGAAACACTAAACCATGGAGTCATCACATAAGAGGAAACACTGACCAAGTGACTCAGAGTCATCTTAGAGCTAAAGTACTTCCTAATACATTTTGAGCAAGTTTCTGTCATGTGAGACCTGTCTCTCAACGCAAAAAGTACAAAACCTGGCAGCTTTCTAACTCCATTAAAATTGGATTGTCCTCTGTCATTATCATGGGTCAGATTTTTCTGAACTCATCTAAAATCTGAGCAAAAGATGTGTACAGAGCCTACTGCCAACATTTATCTGATTTTTATTTTATTTTATTTTAAAAAGATTTTATTTATTTGACAGAGAGAGACACAGCGAGGGAGGGAACACAAGCAGGGGGAGTGGGAGAGGGAGAAGCAGGCTCTCCGCGGAGCAGGGAGCCCGATGTGGGGCTCCATCCCAGGACCCTGGGATCATGACCTGAGCCGAAGGCAGACGCTTAACGACTGAGCCACCCAGGCACCCCTATCTTATTTTTATTTTAAAGCATGACTCCTCCATTTGTTGATCCATGACCCAGGCAAGTTACTGCACTTAACTTTTAGATTCCTCATCCTTAAAATGGTGATGATAAGAACCGAGATTTGTTTAAAGGAGACAATGTTTGCAAAGCACTTATCAGAGCCGTGGCATATAGTAATATTCCATAAATACTGTTTAGTATTTTGACTGTCATTTCTACTTGCACAGATAGGGCCTTCTTGTCTTTATTCTGAGGAATCTTTAATGATGTCTCCATAACTACCCTTGTCAGACATTTTTGCTGGAGGCATCGCTGCTTGGAAAGCCTCACTCCCAGGCAGCCACTGAAGATTAGATATGAACCTGGAGCTGACTCAGTCCAAGCCCAAGCGCTTTGTTCTTCATCCCAACCATTACGAGGAGTTGAGTCCTATGAGCAAACCTGGCCTCTTCTTTGGTCTCTTATGTTTGGGGTTTCTGCTTCAGATTTTTATTTATTTATTTTAGAAAATACTTTATTTTTTAAGTAGGCTCCACACCCAACATGGGGCTTGAACTCATGACCCCAAGGTCAGCAGTCACATGCTCTACCGACTGACCCAGCCAGGCGCCCCTTCAGATTTTTATTTTTAAGGAATGGTCTTGCAGATACCAACACACACATGAAAAATACTCTCCGAGGTGATAAAGCCCAACTTCCTTAGCCTGCCATTGAAGACTGTGCATTATCTAGCTGGAACTTACTTTTCTAACCTCCTTTCCCCATTGCTCCCCTCCCCTTCTGGTGCAGCCCACTCCTGCCCAAACTGACCTGTTGTTCATCATGCATACTGTGTCCTACCCACCTACACGCATCAATCCCAGATGCTCAGCCTTCTCCCTCATCTCCAAATTCCACCCTATTTCCAGATTCAGGAGCAATGTCAGATCTTTGGAAGGCTTCCCAGAATCCTTCTCAAAGAAAGTGCTTGGGCTTTGGACTGGGGTCAGACCCAGGTCAGACCTAATTTTCATCTCTAACTAGCTGTGTATTTGTGATTCTTTAAAAAATAGGCACCTGGGGTCTTGCCTATAAATAAAAACTTAGCCTATAGCACTGATAGGAGGTCTAATTGCACAAACAAGGTGTATAGGCACTAATCACATATCTCAGGTATACCAACAATTACTTCCCGCCTCAAACCAAGGTCATCTCTTCTACTTACTTATTTATAGACATGGTATAGGAACAAATGGATACCTACTGGGGAAAAACAATTTGAGCTGGATCCCTAGTCTCATTTCCTACACTGAAATAAATTCTAGATGAACCAAGGTTTTAAATCTAAAAAAATAAAACATCAAAAAAAAAAAAAGAAAAGAAAAAAGAAACATCTACAATAATGAATGAATGAAATAAAAGACAGGTAAATTTACTCATAAACTGGGAGTGAAGAAGGACTTTCTAAGCAGGATACAACAATCAGAAGTCAGCAAATGGAAGGATTGATGGTTATAGCTAATGAAAAAAATTCAATGTTTCTACAGGAAAAAAAAGCTATAAAAATTAAATTATATCACACCGAGAAAATAATTTTGCAACATGTATTATGAAGGGCTAATTTTCTTAATTTATGAAGAGCCGTTCCATATCAAGAAAAACTGCTGAATACTCCAAAAAAAAAAAAAAAGCCAAAAACACACATGATTAATAAATGCAAAATGATGTTCAATTTTGATAATAAAGAAATATAAATGAAAGCAAAAGATACAATTTTTAACCTATTGGATGGGCAAAAACTAAAAAGATAATATTCAATGTTGGTAATGGTGTAAGGAGACAGGTCTTCTCATGAACTGTTTTGGGGCTGCAAACTGGTGCTACTTTTGTTGAGTACCACTTCGCACAATTCACAAGAATAAAAAAAAGAACATTCCTTTGATTCACTACTTCCACTGCTAAAAATTTATCTTAAAAATAAATCAAGACCTGCGCAGTAATAGGCTAGTTGCAAAACTTTTTGCAATGGGAAAAAAAAAATTAGTTACTTGTTAATAGATTCCTGGTAAATTGAGTCATGATACGTATCAAAATGGAATTCTAGGCAGTTATAAAAAGAATGATGTTGACAAGGATATTTCTAAGAAATACTAGGTGGGAAAAAAGTGCAGAAGGAATATGATTCCATTTTCATAAATTTGATGTGTGGAAGTGGGGTGGGTTGAGTGTGTATCAATTAACATACTCAACTGTAAATACTTTTCTAGAAAATACATATGAAATGGAGAAGCATTTCCTTTTGGGGTAAGGAACTGAGTGGGGAAGAAGGGGACATGTGGAATAGAGGAATATTTTTATTTTAAATTTTTCTAATCCAGTCTCGGACCTGGGTCTAGTATTCGTCACTGTGTATATTACACTGAAATGGTATAGGGCGCCTGGGTGGCTCAGTTGGTTAAGCGACTGCCTTCGGCTCAGGTCATGATCCTGGAGTCCCGGGATCGAGTCCCGCATCGGGCTCCCTGCTCGGCAGGGAGTCTGCTTCTCCCTCTGACCCTCCCCCCTCTCATGCTCTCTCTATCTCATTCTCTCTCTCAAATAAATAAATAAAATCTTTAAAAAAAAAAAAAAAAGAAATGGTATATACATAATAACCAGCTCATCAGTGCGGACATTTGTTCCCAGCTTGTCTGTTAGAACAACTGGAGAGGCCCCAAGTTTTGAGCAGTGGATAGGATTTGTTAACTGGATTAATGAAAGTACAATTTATTATTGTGTAGACATTCAAGCGTTTTTTAGAATGAAAGTCCTTCATAGTGAAAGACTGGAACTCCTGGTGATGCAAAGGGAAAAAAATAAAACATATATAACTATGATGGGAGCTATTTCTGCTGTTGTGAGGGGAACCAGGAAAGGATAGATGTGGCTTTAGCAACAACATGTGATGTTTCAGCTCCAACCTGACAAGTGATCCAAAAATGTCACATGGTATTTACCTTCAGTATCTGCAGCCAGAACCCTTTAAACATCAGCGCACTTACCATTTTTCTTACAATGAAAACTGAAAACAGTTTGTTTTTTTTAAACTAAACTTCACCTCTGATGTGGGGCTGAACTCACGACCCGGAGATCAAGAGTCGGGTGCTCTACCAACTAAGCCAGCCAGGCAGCCCTGAGAACATGACTTTATGTAGAGGCTGCCACCACCTACATAATCATGTATATAAATAAATGAAATGTTCCAACAGTAAATACGTGGCTCTGTGAGCTTATAAGTTGCCAAAATTTGAATGTACTCAAACTTACAAACAAGAGAAAAAGGTTTTAAGCTTCATGCAGCCTAATGCCCCACGTGTACCTATTAGGGGTCATTTGCACAATCACACGGGGGATTAACAGGGCTTCCTGCTACCACTTACGTCATGTATGTAAAAAACGTGCTCAGGGGTTCCAGGGAATGATTCCGGAAATATTCAAATTCTCTGCATAGCTTTTTCCTCATCTCCGTGTCAATTTTGGAAACAGTAAGAGGATTTGTTTGATTAGCCAAGAAGTTTCCATAATCAGTGGTCTGGAGATGAATTTTCACATCTGAAAATTAAATGAAACCTCATTTAAAGTTTGAACATGCATAAATAGCTTTTACAACATTAATTGAATTTATTGTGACTTTATGATAAATGCATATTAAATTATCTTATTAGATATGTATGTCTATGTATGATTTAGCCTTGAGTGTTACTCTCTAAAGCAATAAAAAATTCAATGTTAGTACAGATATTCTAGTACAACAAAAAAAATTCAATTATCTAAACAATCTAGAACTATTTAACACAACTGAAAAGAACATTAACCACCACCTAGTCCTAAGTTTACCTGAGCCAGTTGTAGTCATTTGGAAATAGCTGCTCAGAAAACTATTGAGAAGGATCCTAAAGCTTCATCTCAGCTTGATGGAAATGAGAAATTTATTAGTAATATTTACCATGGGTACGGGAGGTGGAATGGGCAATCATCAATAATACCCTTTTATTATAGATGAAGAAATGGAGTCTCAATAGGGCTGAGTGGTGGAGTTATAGAGTAGTAAGGCTCGAATTAGGAGATGGATCTCCTTACTCTTAAAATCCAACATCATTTCCAGAAGACCATGCCAGGCATCCTCTAAATGGCAGTGTTTTTGAATGCCAAGTAAGTGCTGAAGCATTAAGTGGGAGAGAAAGAGAGGTAAGAAATGAAGCCAGAGAATTAAGCAGGGTTGTCCAAGAAAGGCTTGGCATGGCTTCCTTTATCCTGAGGATAACCAGGAGCCCTTGTAGGCTATGAACTGATAACTGTCGTAGCTGATGAGAAGGTGGATTTGCAATTTGGCACTTAAGCTATTCTTAAGTATCTGAGATTCAGTGGACAGGCATTCTTCCTTAGTACCTGGAGAAGATTATGCACTGGAAATATTCTTTATCTGACTGCAGAATTTATTTGTTTAATTACCTGTTTAATTAACTTAATTTTTTAAAAATTATACTTTTTTTTTTTTTTTGGCCATCTCTTGTTTGGCTTTTATTTTGGCAGTTCAGATTTTTTACACAATTTGACAGTTTGCATTCTCAGCACTGAGGAATATTTGCCAACAGAAGAAACACAAATGTTATTTCTTTCAAAACCATGATATTTTGCTCATGCGGCATATGTTTCTTTTAAGCAAAATAACTTCCAAAACTTTCAGCTGCCAGTGAGATCCTGAAATTCAACATCTCAAGTGTTTCAGACCCCATAGGAATCATGTAATACTGTAGTCAATGGAGAGGCAAATGGAATTTTTTTTTCCCAGCACCAAAACAATCCAAGGGACACTTGAATGAGGATTCTAAGAAAATCTCAAAACCTGAAATGTTTGCTCTGAGATGATGATAGACTGCTGATAATATCAACAACGCTTATAGTTTTATAGTTTTCAAAATGGGCTCACATAATTTTTTCTCTGCATTTCCCCAAGTGCTTATTTCAATAGGTATGTAATAAAAAGGACTTTGTGGTCAAATAAATTGGAATAAACAGGCTTCTTAGCTGTAGGAATTGAAAGCCTTTGACACATTGAGTGATTTTTGAAAAGAGTACGGTTCAGAACCTCCCAAAACACTAGAAAACAATGGAGCCACCCACAGCACACTTTGGAAAATTACACTGCTTTTTTATCCGGAGAAGTGACGTTTTTTTCTTTTTTATTCAAATGAGGGAATGGAATGTTTTCCAAACTGGGATCACTACCAACTAAATCCATTTAACAGGTCCCAAACAGCAAAGAATAAAAGTATTAGATTAGGCTCTTGTAACAAATATGAGCATATAACACAGAGTAGCATATACACGTGTGTGCACACAGGGGCATCACGTAAAAATGTGTCTTCTGTGGGTTGCAGTCACTGGGTTCAGTGAATTCTCTGAGATCACTTGGCTAGCGAGGCAGGATGATGATCTGGGCCATCATGATTATCGTCTATTAATTTGTTGGTCAGATCAGTTTTAGAAAATGGTAATTTTTTTTTCCTGTGCAGCTTCCTGTTTGGGGCTCTCTATAAAAGTGAATGTCCAGACCTTTTACACTCCAGGTAGGCTTTATGCCAAGGAAGCACCTTCAAGAGGTACCCGCAAGGGGTGCTTCCCTTGAGCCATCCCCTGCCTTTTCCCCACTCTCTGCCGGCGCTGAACTTAAGAAGTTATCTGACTTTTCTGAACTCAGTTTCTTCACCTATAAAATGGATATAGAATCCATGCCTTCGGGTTGTTGTGGGGATTAAACACGAGGACGTAAGTGAAGGGCCAGCATATAGGTGCTACTCCAGAATATTACCTTTTTTCTTCTCACTTGTACCCACTTACTTCAGCGATAATTTGATTCAGTTGGCTAAAGACTTCGGTACTTATTCTTTACATCAGAATATTCTCAAGCTAATATGTTGGCATCGGCCATCAGATCTTATAATTACTCAGATTTTAATACTATACCAGTATCTATAAAACCGGAACTTCTCCCTCCATTTTTGCTAATTTATTGCCATTCCTACGGTGATAAAGTTCCAAGTCCTTTTTGGTGCTTTCTTACTCCAAATCCCTTGCAGTGTTCTTTAATGTCCTCTCTGGTTTCCACTCCGCGTGCCCCTGGTTTAGAATGGCCACCTGACATCAAGATTACTGCTGTGAGCTCTTAAATTGATTCTCCCAAGCTCATTTCTCCTCATGCACTCCCTGCCTCAGATTCAATCTTTCCAAAGAATTATTTTGAGTTTGTAATGACCTTGTAAGAATCTTGGAGTCACTGACAGTTGTAGGCAGATTAAAAAGGACTTTCCTAATATTTGTAATGTTTTACCACTGACAGAATGGCTCTAATGGACATCATCTCTTAACCTTAACAAATATTCCCATTTCATAGATGAAGAAACTGAGGCCCAGAGAAATAACATGTTCATGTTTTCTATGCTTGCGAGTATTTGACTGAAGATTCAGATATGCCTCTTGTCCTCATTCATTTTCCTAAAGCTCCACAATCAGATCTCCAAGGTCCTTCAAGATTTTTCCCAGCCTAAATTCCGGCCTTATCTCCAGGTATTCTAGTATTGCAGCCAAACTGGTTTACTCCTCACCAAAAGCTTTTATTTAAATAGAGGAATCTGTAGTTCATTAATTTTCCCTCCTGGCCCAGAACACCCAGCCATCGCAACACTGCTTACTCGCATCTCATTGGCATTTTCCTAGCCTAGAGGCCTGCAGATCTGCTTCACTTTTGAATATATTTGTGATCTATAGGTTTAAATTGTTCTTGTATTTTAAAATTTTGATTGTTTTTACTTATTTATGATATCCTCTCAACTAGAGAGCTATTTAGGGAGTGCATAATATCTTACTGTTTATCATATTTTCTATATCACCTCATACAATTTTTATCGCATAGGTCATTTTCAGATATTAGTAGATTTAATTTCTGATTAAAACCTAGGACCTCGGGACACCTGGGTGGCTCAGGTTATGATCCCAGGGTCCTGGGATCGAGTCCAGCACCGGGCTCCCTGCTCAGAAGGGAGTCTGCTTCTCCCTCTCCCTCTGCCGCTCCCCCCTGCTTGTGCTTGCTCTCACTTTCTCTCTCAAATAAATAAATAAAATCTTAAAAACAACAACAACAAAACACATAGGACCATATAGCACTTCATTACATAATTCCATGCATGTTACCAGGATTGAAACTCCTCATTTTGGTTCTTATTCAAACAAACAGGTGCTCTCTGAAGAACACAATCAGCTACATAGAACCATATACAAAACACCATTAATCATAACCACGAGATGGGAAGAATTATTTCAGGAATTCAAAAGTCTAGCAAAAGAGGGAAAACTAGTTCTTGTATACACACTGTCATTCAGGGAGGTGCTTATGATTTCCCAGGAATTCTTACTTAACAGTTTACAAAACATTTTCAGATATTTCTGATGCTCCTGATAACTGGGAGTTAGGCCAGGGAGATATTATCTAAGTATCAGATAAGAAGGCACCATGTTAAAAGTTAAGCAGTCTGGCTTAATATCCTAGAGCCAGAGTGGAAGTGCTAGGACTTGAACCCAAACATGCACACTTTTCTAATGTGAATTTTCAGATTCTTTCTATGTGCAAAACATAGCCTTAGGCTAGAGGAACTAGGACAGTAAAGTATATCATCTCTGCCCCCTTTTTAAAAGTGGGTATTTCTTTTTAAAATTCAGCTTTATTGAAGTACAACTGACAAATAAAACTGTAAGATATTTAAAGTGTACATCTGATATACATATACCTTGTAAAAGTATCCCCCCACTGACCTGACACCTCAGTGGACTCACATATTGATACCTTCTGCCCTTAAGAAGCTTAAAATATAGGAGAAGATAGACTAATTTATTCATTTATGAGTTAAGCCCTTAACTGTTAATTCAGGGGGGTAGATAGTCGGGAGAGACAAATGTCCGCTCCCCGGCGTGATGCATCGATGCAAATGTCACAGAATTAGGTCCATCACAAGGTACAATAGAGTACGAAGTTAAGGCTTGTCCATCATACCCCAACATGACTGCAGTAGGAAAGGATTTACAGAGGAAGTAACTCGAGTGGAGAATTGAGAGAGGAATGAGTGCTCTCCAGGCAAACAGGATAGAGAATGGAATTTGTGACTGAAAGGAAAAACTTTACAAAAGGTAGAAGGGTTCTGAGGAAATGCTCGCAAGGTAGAGATCAGCAAGACTGCTCCAGCCTTTTGAACCAAGGGTGAAGTTGATCCCACCTGATGAAAGCCGCTGAAGTATTTTTGGAATAGCAAAGTGAAATGCATTGGATATGCATTTTTAATACAAGGTGGAAAAAGTGCTATAATTAGAGGTGTAAGTAGCATTTAAGGGAGCATGAAGAAAGCCCTTTAAACTAAGTCTTCCTTCTATATATATATATTTTTTCATTTAAAAATAGATAGTAGGTATAAATATAGGTAAAAAGTGAAAGGTCACCTTAACTTGTCATCCACCACCACCACCCACTCACTCCTAGATGCAGGTAACTACTATTTTTAGTTTCTGTTGGATCCTTTCAGTTTCCTTGTATCTAGACCATCATATAGAAAATATATTTTTAAATTTATCTGTCTTTTTACTAAAGAGCACTATGCCACACATAGATCTTCCCATTGCTTTCCTCCCTTAATAGATCTCGGTGATCTTTCCATATCAGTCCTCTAAGGGGGTGCCCTCATGCCTTTTTTTTTTTTTTTAAATAGCTGCAGAATATTCTGTTATGTGAGTGTTACATAATTTGTTTAATCAGTTCCCTGCAGATGGACATTTGATTTGCTTCCATCTTTTGCTATTCTAACCAATGCTATATGGAATCCCAGGCCAAGTGTATATGCATTTGGAATTTTGATAGGTACTGCCCAATTGCCCCCGTTAAGAGTTCTTATTTTTCAATATTTTTATTCTCCAGAGTGGGAGCCCTTTTAGGGCAGGGACTATATCTTATTTAGCTTTACTTCCTCAACTCTAGCCAGAAATGCTTAATATGTTGTTGTTAAATTAATTCCTACTAGAAAGGAAGGAAGGTCATATCCCCTAAAAGGGACATAATTGCTAGTAAGATAGGATCAGATTCCCTCATTCCCTTTTTTTAAAAGTACGGCAGAGAGGACAAAGGTAAGGGTTCAATCCACAGAACCAGTGGACACTTCTCACCATATATTTTAGAAAAGATCGGGTACTAAATTCTAGGGCTCTAAAGTGTTAATTTTACTACCTTGTCTTTTTTGAAGAGGAAAGAATATTTACAACAGTCTTATTTGTAATTTAAAAAATTCTAATGAAAATAGTCGTGTTGCCATCAAAAGAAATGGAGAAAACTTAAATGCATGTTATTAAGTGAGAGAAGCCAATCTGAAAAGGCTGCATACTGTATAATTCTAACTATATCATGTTCGGGAAAAGGCAAAACTATGAGACAGCAAAAAAGACTGGTGACTCCCATAAGTGGGGTTGGGGGAGAGGAATGAACAGGTGAGACAGAGGATTTTTAGGGCAGTGAAAATACTTTGTATGATACCGTAATGAGGGATACATGTCATTATTTATTTGTCCAAACCCGTATAACACCAAGAGTGAACCATAACGTAAACTATGGACTTTGGGTATTACGATGCATCGGTGTAGGTTCATCGATTGTAACAAGTGGTACCATAGGTTGTGGTGGGGAAAGCTCACAATGGTGAGGCTGTGTGTTTGTGGAGGCAAGGGGTATATGGGAAACCTCTGTACTTTCTCCTCAATTTTGCTGTTAACTTAAAAGCTGCTCTAAAAAAAAAAAAAAATCTTAATTTTAAAAGTGTTAATTCTTTAAAAAGAACATGTCGTGTCCCTTTAGCATTATTATTTTGCTGCAAAGTCACATTTGAAGGTTTTAAAGTTTCCATGCGGTTCAGCCTTCCAGCACTACGAGGGGGAGGGGCCATGTGAACCAGCTTCGCTCTTTTGTCTCTGGGAAGGACTGAGTCACGGAGTGTCTAGCAACTGATTCAGGTCACTGTGAGTCAGGGGCAGACCTTGGGACAGATGAGTATTTCTCATCACATTGGCACAATTATACACGCAGTTAAGCACAAGTATGCATTCCAGGACTTTTCAAAGTTTTTCTACACAATCTTCATTTTCTCTTCTAAATTTATCTGAAACCTTATGTGTTCTTTCTAAGTAATTCTAAAATAATTTGTTGGTATCAGAACACTTTTGAAGTCTAGAGGACTTGAAAAGACTAAAGGCAACTTTAATCTTTGCCGAGTTAGCTTTCCTTTTGCAGAGTGTGTCTGTGTCAACACAGAATACCACAGTGACAGTTTTACCTACTCTTCTTCATCCATTATTGGGACAGTGCACATTTTCTACCAATGTAAACAGAAATCCCAAAGTCCTTAACATCTATCCCAATAAATGACCTTGATTTCGTCTCTTCAACTCTTTTTTTTTTTTAAGATTTTATTTTTAAGTGATTTCTACATCCAACATGGGCCTCAAATTTACAATCCCAAGATCAAGAGTCACATGCTGTACTGACTTAGCCAGCCTGGTGCCCCTCTTCTCAACTCTTAATCCACCTCAGAAGGTGGCTGGGTTTCTCTCAGTGCATCTGCAGGTGCAACAGTTTTATTGTTTTTCAGAAGTTATTTCCCAACGTCCTATGGAATAATCAGATAGGGCAGACCTTATTATTTTCTGTATCAAAATGGAGCTGGGGTGCCTGGGTCGCTCAGTCGGTTAAACGTCTGTCTTGGGCTCACATCGTGATCCCGGGGGGGGCCTGGGATGGAGCCCAGCACTGGGCTCCCTGCTCCGCGGGGAGTCTGCTTCTCCCTCTCCCTCTGCCTGCCCTCTCTCTCTCTCTCTGGCAAATAAATAAATAAAATCTTAAAAAAAAAAAAAATGGAGCTGGCATCAACATGGACAATAAACATTTATCTTTAGTTCATGCTCAGGAGGCATGGACATTTTAGAGGGAAAAGAGATGAGGATATGCCTACTACACTCCCTGACTAGAGCGTCAGCTTAGACACAGCCAGGCTAAGCCTCAATATTCTTTTTTTTTTTTTTAGATTTATTTATTTATTTGAGAAAGTGAGAATGAGAGAGAGAGAACACATGAGAAGGGGAAGGGTCAGAGGGAGAAGCAGACTCCCCGCCGAGCAGGGAGCCCGATGTGGGACTCGATCCCCGGACTCCATGATCATGACCTGAGCCGAAGGCAGTCGCTTAACCAACTGAGCCACCCAGCCTCGGTATTCTTAACTGTTACCTGCAGATAGGAAATCCTTATTTAGATTTCTTTTCTCAGAGGCCATTAAAACCTGCAGTTAATGACTCACACTTGATATTCCTGGGAGTCTCCAAACAGATTGGCACACAGATTCAAACATAGCTGTGAAATGAATGGTTGAAAAAAAAATTAATATTAGGAGGAAAGAATGATAAAAGCTGAGGTGCAAGGACAATAAAGCAATGGTGTAGGTGCCAGGGTTTCTTAAGAGGGTGCAGGGATGGCTTTGGGTGGCCCATGACCTGATTATCACATGGAAAAATTCTGTATGAATGCACCTGTGTGTATTTTTCTAAGAAGATTCTTTCTTCAGGTCTTCAAAAGGGTCTGAAACCCTTTTTTCTCTCCCAAATTGAAGCTGAGGGTGGTTTCTCTTTGAATTCTTTAGTGAGCTGGCTAAACCTGATTTCATATCACATTTTAGGCATTTTATGTATATTGTTTGTGTTAAAATTTGCATTCCTTAACTCATTTAATAGCTTGGCTGGGGGGCGCCTAGCTGGCTCAGTTGGAGGAGCACGGATTCTTGACCTCAGGGTTGTGAGTTTGAGCCCCACACTGGGTGTAGATACTACTTAAATAAATAAACGTAAAAAAAATTAAAAAAATAAAAGCTTGACTGAGAACTATATACAAATTCATTCAAGTGGCTTCTTATAAACACTCATTCTTCCCTGCGTTCGTTCACTTTCTCTACTTCAATTTAAGCACATTTTCTCTTTTTATTCAAGTATAGTTGACATGCATTATATTAGTTTCAGGTATATGACACAGTGATTCAAAAACTATATGCCTTACGAAATGCTCACCACGGTAAGTGTAGTTACCGTCTATCACTCTACAAAGTTATCATAATATTTATGCAGATTTTCTGTACATGATTAACATTCTCCAGTCATTAAACTCCTCACTTAATATGCTGACGTGATTTAGGATTTGGGATTATATTGTGATTATTTGTAGATCACAGAATTATTTCTCATCTGAAAGATTTTTCTAGCTGTCTCCATTACTAAGGAAAGGAGAGCGTCTATCTCAAATTGAACAGCTCCTCCTTAACTCTGGCTTTAACTGGTCAGAACCACAAACAAGTGACCCAGGACACTCAGCCTCAGCGAAGTCACCTTCAGATTTTTTGTTTTTGCTTTCAACACCTTTTCCTAGCAGTTTTGATCCTTATTGCTTCCCTGTTTTTTCTACAATAATCTTGTGGTTTTAAAGCATCTTACTATTGATATAGGTTGATTTTATAAGTACATTTCAGAATGAACTAGTGTAGCTGTTTTTATAATAAAAATCCTGTATTATAGATGTGAAATCTTCAGTAAAGTTTTGAAAATATTGTAGCTTAAAGATGATTTCCAGAGTAAAGGGAGAAATGAGGAGGTATAAGTCAATGGGTACAAAGTTTTAGAAACACAAGATAAATAATTCCTAGAGATCTACTGTACAGCAGACAGAAAGTAGTTAACACACACACTCACACACACACATACACGCAAATAGTAATAGAGGGCAGGAAGAAACTTTTGGAGGTAATGGATAGATTTATGGCATCGATTATGCTGATGATTTCATGGAGGCATACTTACCTCTAATCTCATCAGGTTGTATACATTAAATATATACAGTTTTTTGTATGTCAATCATATCTCAATAAAGTACTTTAAAAAAAGATATTTTCTGTTTACATAGTGCTCCATGGTTTCTAACGTATCTCTCAGGTATTACTTCGTTCTCCAAACAAAGCAGGCATTATACCATTGCATTTTACAAGTGAGGACTCTGAGGCTCAGAGGCGGTGAGCCTTAGGCCACCTACCTAGACCTGGCAGAGGGCAAAGTCAGTACTTTTGAATCCAGGGCTGGCCTCACCACCCATCCATCTCTTGACTTTTTTCTTAAGCTTCAATTAAAGATAAACCTCAAACAAATCTCATATCAATATATACTGAGAAACTGGGTATAGAATAAAATTCTCTAGATCAAGTTTCTTAGCATTTGGCGGGGGGGGGGATTTCTCCCTGGGCAGTTTGATGAAGTCCTTCTGCAAATATTATTTATAAATATGTAGAATGAAAATACATAGGATTACAAAGTAAACAAAACATGTTCACATATAGTTATCAAGATGTTTTAAGATGTGTTACACTGCAGGGTGCCTGGGTGGCTCAGTGGTTTGAGAATCCCACTCTATTTCGGATCAGGTTGGTGAGATCAAGCTCCACCCAGAGTCTGCTTAAGATTCTCTCCCTCTCCCTCTCCCCCTTTCTCTTGCACACGTGCTCTCTCTCAAAAAAAAATTTAAAAATAAAAAGTGTAACTCTGTACACTTTATTAATACACTTCTTTATTAAGACATTAAGTATCAAGATTAAAGAATAAGTGCAATACCTAGTATAATTATGAAATCATGAAAATATACATGATATTTCAAAGTATCTGCAAGAATTGTATAGGGACATGAAAATATCGAATTTTTATTGGTAACAAAGTACTAACCACTGTAATTTGTTGCCTACATTCATAATAAAAGGAAATGCTAAAATTGACAAGGAAGATGTAATATTTTTTCCTCATCCAAGTTCATGGACCCCTGAAGTCTGGACTCTGGGAATAAGAACCTGTTCTTGACTCTCAGGCCATGGGAACACGGTCCCTTCTCCATGCTTCCAATGAGCAGCATCATTCCCTTGTTCCCTTTTTAAATGGTGAGAAGAGCAGCACGTACCTTCCAGGGTCTCGCACTGGACCAGGTTGAGGTAGTCCTGCTGGGTCAGGAGGCTGGCCTTGCACCCTCGCACCAGGCCTTCCAGGTAGCCATGGTCCACGTTAAAGTAGAACTCGGCGCCCTCAAGCATGGGGAAAGAGATCACAGCCAATTTGGGCTGAAGCAGCTCTGGATCCTAGGGGGCTCCTGATGATTTGCTCTAGTCTGGAAAAAAGTACTAGCAGTTATCAGGAAGAAACCTATCAGCTGATAGTCAGGGTTTTCATGACTAGTTTCCTCTGGTTTCTGTGGCTTTCATCAGCATGCTCAGCCCTGTTTTCACAGCAACAGTGAATCAGCAAGATAAGCCAAGTAAACGCGGACGCAAACCGCCACCGGGAGAGGGAGAGTGGGAGAGAGGGAGGGTCAGGCCTCTGCTCTGTCCCTCCCAGGGCAACTAGCCCCCTCCCAGCTTTGCCGTTGTAAGTCCTGAAACACTTGGTTTTGTGAACATTCCTCCCTCCATCTGAGCTTCTGAGCTTTCTGTTGTGAATTGCATTTGTCCTAAATTTCTTGAGGACTGTTAATATGAGAAAAGGGAGGGCTTTTTTTTTTAAATTATGTTTTGTAAATAGATCAGTTGGGAACAGGCAGTTCGAAGAATCCTGAGAAGCTAATTCAGCAATGCAGTTGTTTGTAAAACAAATGTTTAGTAATGTCTTAACATTGCAAAGGCTAATAGCTGTTTACCCCCCACCCCTCCACTCCCCCTGCTCCCTGCCCCCAGCCCCAAATCTGGGAGCAGAGCCCAGAAAGCAATCCTGGAGGCAAACATTCTATAATAAGCTACTACCTTTACAAAATTGGACCCTTTATAAGGCACTTTTTATTTTCTTTTTCCCATTTAAATCTCACAATCACTGGAACATACATCTGGGCAGATAGTATTATTACCCAAATCACAGATAAGAAACCAGATCTCAGAGTTTGAGAGACAGCTCAAACTGCACATAATACAGTATGTACTTAATTAAGCCAGGACTTACTGAATTTAATGCTCCAAAAAGGAGTGCTTGTTCTCTCCTATACTTAGCTCAAAAATTGTGTCAAATATCCTGAACACTATATATATATATATATATATATATATATATATATATAATATTTCACTTTCATATATATGATGTCAAATTCTTAATTGAATTTAAAGTGCCAGAAATTCTCCAGTCTCTGTCTCAGTATTTTCAAACTGGGAGAAGCTAGATAAGATTAAATCACAAGAAATTCTGCTTTAGTTGTTGAAAATCGCAGAGAGCCAGACTTGGTCTAGCACAGTGTCCAGCATTTTGAAAGCATTTAATAAACAGTAGAGGTTCTTTTGATTACATCATCATTATCCACCAAATTCCCTGAGTATGTTTTAGGTTGAATCATATGAACTTATAACTTTTGTAGATCAAAAAATGGTTGCCTATCAGTAATTTTATACATTTCAATTTAATACAAACTTACAATTAAATAAATTAGAAAATAAATTCATCATTCCCTAATCATTTAGCATATTACTATTATTTGTGCATTTGAGGTTATGTCTACTGTATATATATGATAGATATTCTGCATAATGGCTTGTTACCATGCATCCCTCTTCAAGTAAGGGTTTAATGATATCATTATTGTAAATTTGAAGTTGACCATGGTGGAAGTATTTAGAACGGGGAAATAGGCAAATGGTAAAAATCAGGGCTTGATTTATTGTTGGTTGTTTGTCCAGACTTGAGAACATGTTAATAATCCCTCTAGCCATTACATTGTGAATTGCAAATTTTGGAGAAATAGTCTCTTAGTATTCAAAAACCCTTATCTGATTTAGCAAAGATAGCATTCACATAATAAGGAACAAGTGAAGTTCTGATATATGTTTTTATTGTTTCAATTTCATTCTACTCTTTAGTGTAAATAAAAATGTCAACCATCACTCAGGGGTGCCTGGGTGGCTCAGTGGTTAAGCGTCTGCCTTCAGCTCAGGTCATGATCTCAGGGTCCTGGGATCGGGCCCCAGAGCCCCACATCGGGCTCCCTGCTCAGCGGGAAGCCTGCTTCTCCCTTTCCTTCTGCCTCTTCCCTCTGCTTGTGCTCTTTTTCCCTTTTTCTCAAATAAATAAATAAAATCTTAAAAAAATATATCAACCATCATTCATCTTGGAACCACATTTATTTGTTGGTTGAAATAAAGTTGGGCTACAGATACTGGAGTTGAACAAAGATCAATGAAAGCATTCTGTGAAAATTGATGGACCATATGGAATTTACAATATGGAGTATTATTTTATTGTTATTTGTAAATTGTGTGGTCATATCTTATAATAGTAAAATTTATAATAAACATATACAAACATATTTTGGGGGGAGAACCCGTTGTTAAACACAATACAACACACAATCCTCACTGTTCTGCCCAGAGCTAGCCTTGCATGTCAACATGCTCAAAAAAAATTTTGTGTATGTGTGTGTGCAAAAAGACATTTTATTTTTATTTTTTTATTAAAGATTTATTTATTTATTTGAGAGAGCGAGAATGAGAGAGAGTACATGAGAGTGGGGAGGGTCAGAGGGAGAAGCAGGCTCCTCGCTGAGCAGGGAGCCCGATGTGGGACTTAACCAACTGAGCCACCCAGGCGCCCCAAAAAGACATTTTAATTTGCCATCCTTTACATTTATATGCAGAGCCAAGTTCCAATGTTTCTTTAAAATGATAGATCAGGGGCTTCTGGCTGGCTCAGTCTGTAGAGCATGTGACTCTTGATCTCAGGGTCATGAGTTTGAGCCCCATGTTGGGTGTAGAGGTTACTTAAAAAATTTTTCTTAAAAGACTACAAAATAATAAAAAAAATGATAGATACCAACTTCCTCTGTGATTACAAAATTCATGAATGAGGCAGGCCAAATACTTCTCTTCACATAATCCTTTAAACTTGGCACAAACAAAAATGTCTCATTCCTGCTAAAGGTACTTATCAGAGATGAGATCCAACTCCTGAGAGATGAGAGGAAACCCAGTGCAGTGACATGCATCTGGAGCTTCTTTATAAACGTGTCCCCATGGTGCAAACAAAATAAAAATGTTCGTTTCAGTGTTTAAACTACCAACGACGTTTAGGAGAGCAGCTTGCACTATGGCAGAGTATGGGTTTAAGTCACTTCCCCTCTAAGGACCAGGGTTTCCATGTGTAAAATGAGGATAATAATACTTACCTCGATGTGGAGAAAGGGGAACCCTCCTACACTGTTGGTGGGAATGCAAGCTGGTGCAGCCACTCTAGAAAGCAGTATGGAGGTTCCTCAGAAAGTTGAAAATAAAACTACCCTACGGCCCTGCAATTGCATTACTGGGTATTTACCCCAAAGATACAAATGTAGGGATCTGAAGGGGTATGTGCACCATAATGTTTATAGCAGCAATGTCCACAATAGCCAAACTATGGAAAGGGTCCAGATGCCCATCAACAGATGAGTGGATAAAGAAGATGTAGTATACACACACACACACACACACACACACACACACACACACACAATGGAATATTATGCAGCCATCAAAAAACCGAAATCTTGCCATTTGCAATGACGTGGATGGAACTAGAAGGTATTATGCTAAACGAAATAAATCAATCAGAGAAAGATAATTATCATATGATCTCACTGATATGAGGAATTTGAGAAACAAGACAGAGAATCATAGGGGAAGTATGGCATCCTCTTTCCACCCCAAGGTGCGTCCTACCCAACACTCTGCCTCTAAAGACACTCCAAGAGACTGTTCAAAAGTGGCGTGGCTGTCCACCTTGAGAACTACCTCAGAGCTTAGCAAGGCCTTGGCCTGCCTTAGTCCACTACATCGAAACATCCAGGGGCGCCTGGGTGGCTCAGTCGGTTAAGTGTCTGCGTTGGGCTCAGGTCATGATCCCAGGGTCCTGGGATCGGGTCGGCATCGGGCTTTTCCTAAAGCTGTATGTACTAGTTGTTGGTTTAGATTTTAAAGCATTACATGTCCCAGAATATAATCTATAACTGCCACGTAAGCATCATCCAGCTTCACTAATAATCCACTGAGAGCCAATTTTGATTTAGCTATACCAGGTATCAGAAGCTTTTCTGCATAGGGCAAGATAGCAAACATTTGAGGCATCGTGGGCCATACTGTTTCTATCGCAACTACCCAACTCTGCCATTGTTGCAGGAAAGCAGCCATAGACCACACATAAATAAATGAGCATGACTGTGTTCTAATAAACTTCATTTTCAAAAACAGGTGGTGGGCTGGATTTGGCCTCTGGGCCATAGTTTGCCTCTGCCTGATCTATAACCTTGCCCACTTACTCCTCACCCTGAATTATTTTCAAGTAAACCCAATATATCATATTACTTTATGCCCAAATTTCAGTATCTCTAAAAGATAAGGACCCGTTTATAATAAAATTATAATTCTATCATAATACTAAAGTGATTTATTAATATTAAATATCCAATGTTCAAATTGTCTCAGCATTTTTTTTTTTTACATTTGCTTTGTTTGAAGGAGGAGATGTTACAATTGGTTTATATGTCTCTTAACTTTCTTCTAGGTATACTTTCCCTCCCGCTAGTGCTATTTTTTAAGAAACTGAGTCACATGTTCTATAGAGGTTTCCACAGTTTGGAATTTGCTGATTGCTCCTGAGGTGTCATTTAACTTGTTGCTCTGTCTCCTGTAATTCCTATAAATTGGTAGTTAGATCTGGAAGCTAGATCACCCTTACGTAGGATTGTTTTGGAAGAACACTTCACAGCGGTATTGAGTATTTCCATGAGGATACATGTAACATCTGTCTCTCCCTGCTTTTTTTTTTCTTTTTAAAGATTTTTTTCTTATTTTTAAGTAATCTCTGGAGTTGGATGCTTAGCAGACTGAGTCACCCAGGTGCCCCTAACTTATAGTTCTTATATAGAAAAGCAGGATAAATACTTCAGTAACTACTTATCCCTTTTCCAAATAATTAGTTTGTTCCCTAGCATCCTCCAAAAGTGACCAATAAGAGTTTTATTTTTATAAAAAATAGTGTTTTTAATTTATGGATTTAAACCTAGCCAGCATGTTCTTCTGCTAGAACTCTGGTAGTCTTTGACAGCTTCCTTGCTTTCTGTAATGACAGGACGTTCCATGCTCATTTTGTACAGTTTCTGTGCAGACCTGGAATCAGCTATTTCTCCCAAAGCTCTGGTTTAACACGGCGTTCAGAAAAAAGGCAAAGTCTCTGCAGCGTCGTGGGCAATGCAGCAGGTGGCGATGGCCCCGCGCTGCTCACTGGAAGCTAAGGTCAGTAACCAGGGGTGGCGGATTTCTCAGAGCACATGTGCTCAGTAGAGGCAGTGTTTTTGTAGATGGGTTTGCTATTACCTTTCCTTAACATTCCCCTGCACTTCAGCTGTTCTAATTGGAACTTGTCAAAACAAAGCAAACCTCTCAGGTCAGCCCAAGAAAAACATTATCCTGGAAAAAAAAATGCGTTTTAAAGCCACATGAACTGAACTCCTGTGTATGTTCTTCAAGAACCTCGACTTGATTAACGTGGATCACGGCGAGAAAAAACGCAAAGCATGTAACTGAATTCTGAACTTGGCACAGGAACGTTGCAGGCAGACCAACATGGTCCCCTTGACGTTGATTCGGAACAGCTCTCGTGTTACCAGCCGCCGTCCGCTTCTGGCTTCACTTAACTCTTGTGAACAGGAGAATTTGCGAACTGTCATCGGAATCATTGACTTTTCCCGGCTACTTTATGTTTGAGGTTAGAAGTGGAATTATCCACACTTTGTTGATTTTGGATTACTCAGAGTTTTAAGGGTATTTTAATATTTTCTTCTTCCTGAAAAGAAAACTACAAGTGTTTCAGGTGTTGGCTGGCTATGAAACCTGTTCGGTCAGTGATTTGCAATGTGCTGTCTGCCCTAATGATTCGCTTTTTGTACTTTAACAAAAGAGTATTTTTGCTTTCATATATTAGTTAAACCTGGACCGAATACAGTACATGCCTTCCTTCATAATATCTCATGTTCCTCAGTGGCCCTATTTCGTTTATTGCAGAATTTGCTCTATGGCAAAAATTTTTAATCTGATTAGAAAAGAACAAAAATCAATCATCACTCATAATATCCAGATACAATATTTACATAGGTATGACTATGCAAAGTTAAAAAGTTCAGAATCTTGGAATGGCTATTTGTTTCCAAAGCTTAAGGACATTAATTAGTACTTTAATCCAAATTCCATATTCTGAATAATTACTCGAGAAAGATGATAATTTCCTCTTACATTTTATATTTTCTTCTTTTTATTTTCTTTTCTGCTCACCAAAGCAATGCATACTTTCTGCAAAACTTCAACCATTACAGAAATACATGAGATGAAATTGCCTCTAATACCACTCTGAAGAGATAACCACTAATAACAGTTTGGATCGACATTGGAAAATGTTATTTAAGCTCCAACTATTTGCCACTGTGGTGCCAGACTTAAATTTTCAAGGAGAAGGTCATTTTGGTTTTGAACCACAAGAGGTCACCATAACATTATAGTAAGCCTCTTTTCATTTGCTTTGCCTTACCTATAAATCTTTTCATTTGAAGAATGTCACGTCAAAGTTTAAACAAGTGACTTCCAGTTGTTTATGTTAAAAGATTTCTTTTAGACCTCTCACTAAGTTCAAGGAGTCCTGCCAAGACCTGTCTCTTACTCCATGCCCTAAGCCATCATTGGTCTTCATAAATGCAAGCCCTTCTTTCTAGACTACAAATTATTTTTTTTTACTTTTTCATCTGTTATTTCACAAACTGGTTTCATTTACCCTTTATATTCACAGCAATTTATCTTGTTTTCAGCATCCCTGAGAGATGTTCTGGGGGAAGGAGGGGAAGAAAATATCTGTGGACAAATAGGTTTGAGAAATGCAATAGATAAGTATATCCCACGTTGGACAAAGTGCATATTAACATAAAAAGTCTCTGAGAAGTTCTTTGGTGATTAAAACTGGTTAACTTTAAAACAGCATTTTCCAAGCAATTGGTTGGACAGTAGCTCCCTTTCTTTGGGTAATTCATGCCTTTAAAACCAGAAGTAGTGGGGCGCCTGGGTGGCTCAGTTGTTAAGTGTCTGCCTTCGGCTCAGGTCATGATCCCAGGGTCCTGGGGTCGAGCCTCGCATCGGGCTCCCTGCTCGGCGGGAAGCCTGCTTCTCCCTCTTCTACTCCCCCTGCTTGTGTTCCCTCTCTCGCTGTGTCTCTCTCTGTCAAATAAATCAATAAAAATCTTAAAAAAAAAAACAACAACAAAACCAGAAGTAGTATTCTTTGGAACATTTGGGACACCCTGATTTATAACATTAATTATTTTTAAATGTTATAAAGCTCATATTGTACTATTATATAAACAATATCTGTAACTTGAAAAAATTATGTATATTTTTGAATTCACGTGTATTTTAAAATGTAACAACCTTACAACGTTTTCTTCTCTCCTATAAGTGTTTCCCATTTTTTAAATTTTTTCTATCTTGATGGCAGAGATCCCAGGACCTGTCTTGCTATAGCGGTAAGCTCCTATGGTAATTACATGAACTAATGATGGAAAATTCACCACTAGGTATAATAAATGGCATTATTATGCCAAGAGCACTATTTCTATGAGGAAGTATGAACTAAGAAAAATAAATTATTATAGGTAGAAAGGTCATTATTTTACATTATTATAAGGCTAGAAAAATGTCACAGAAGAAAGATTTGTAATCAGAAAAGATTTTATACTAATAAACCTTAAAATCAGAACAGGATGGGACCTTGGATGTCATTTAACATAATGTCACACCAACTGCAGAAATAGGGAGGAACTCATGTTTTTTTGAGACTAATCATTAAATTTTCAGATATTTCCAAGTATTAAAAATATCTACTTCCTAGTAAAGGAAAGCATGCTTCCATAGAACTCCAATACACTATTCTATTTCAGCAAGATAGGTTTTTTTTTTTTTTTAATATTATGTGGGTCACCAAATTCTCTTAAAAATTATTACAAAATGGCTTTTAAGGGGCGCCTGGGTGGCTCAGTCGTTGAGCGTCTGCCTTCGGCTCAGGTCATGATCCCAGGGTCCTGGGATCGAGCCCCACATCGGGCTCCCTGCTCGGCGGGAAGCCTGCTTCTGCCTCTCCCATTCCCCCTGCTTGTGTTCCCTCTCTCGCTGTCTCTCTCTCTGTCAAATAAATTAAAAAAAAAAAAATCTTTAAAAAAAAATGGCTTTTAAAAAACATTTGAAATGATTTTTTTTTTCTGGAAAAGAAACCTCTTAACGTCAGAATGCTTCAAATGCCACGTGGAATAGAATTATAAAACATATAGGGAAATGACAGAGAAGTTGGGAACACAAAAAACATCCTTCTCACCTTAAAGAAAGGGAAACTCAGCTTCAAAAGAGTTGACTTTTTTTTTTTTTTAAAACAGACATGAGAAATCCATAGTGGCAGAACTGGGGATAGAACAAAGATATCCTGACTCCAGGTTTCTGATTCATTCCACTATTTTAAAAGTGACTTATAAGCTGTTCATAATTTTACACTAATATGAGTTTATTATTCAATTGTCCTTAGAGCTATAATCTGAAATGGAGTTACTCTTCTGGGGGAAAAAAAACCTACACTTCTCTATTTACACCACTAGATGGCAGGTTACTGAATGACCCACAATAGGCACAGGACGGCCTATAGATCTAGAGCGGTAAATAGGGTCATTGAAAAGAGTGGTGAATTGCAAAGTCACAAAAGTTAGGAAATTGTAAAGATTTAGGTGAATGGGATTTGCTTGCTGAGAGTGAGGTCATCATTTCCTCCACTTTACTGGGAAAGTAGTGAGAGCCAGTTCCAATGACCGTTGAACCCTGAGATACAATTCGCTTTGGTGATCTCACATCTGTGTGGTGAGTAGAAAACGAGAAGGTTTAATCAAAATTACTGAGACTGATTACACAGGGCATTTCAGCATCAGAATGTTTCCACTGTAGAAGACCTTTCGGAGTACAATGCAAGAGGCAGAAACAATAAAGGAAAAAACTGAAAAGACTTTTACACAAATATTTAAAATACCTGTGTAATGGGCCCCCTGGCTGGCTAGGTCCCTAGAGCAGGAGACTTTTGATCTCAGGCTTAGCACATACCTAAAAAAAAAAAAAAAATCCTCTGTGTTGAAGGGGTTGATGGTAGCACATTCCAGTGTCCTCTACGCAATGGAACTAAATATTCAATAACAAAGGAATGCTTTAATTACATTGTAGAGCACATACATGATGGAATGCTGGTCAGCCATTTAAAATCATCCTTTAGAGGGATGCCTGGGTGGCTCAGTCGGTTAAGCGGATGCCTTCGGTTTAGGTCATGCATGATCCCAGGACCTTGGAATAGAGCCCTGCAGTCAGGCTCCCTGCTCAGCGGGGAGCCTGCTTCTCCCTCTCCTCCCAGGGGCTCTCTGTTGCTATCTTTGTCTCTCTCTCCAAATAAATAAATAAAATCTAAAAAAATTTTTTTAAATTAAATCATCCTTTAGATAAATGTATATTTTTTTGAGATGGGAAAAGAAGGATACGGACAGGCAGAAAAAAATGTTACTTTGCATTATATATACCATGATATTTTTAATAAATAATAAAATACAAACATGGAAATGAATGACATTTATATACATCTATAAGTTAAAGTTGTTTCTCTCTCTCCACTCCTCTCCACCCCCACATCCTGTGGCAGCTACCTCATATCCCCATTTTCCTAGAGGAAAGGCATTTGGGGGCTATGAATTAACTGTTTAGATGGCCAGTTTTGCCATTTATGAGTTATCGCACTGAGTATGGCTGTGAATCTTTTTTTTTTTCTTTTTGGCTGTGAATCTTTGGTTTACATTTTAATTCACTTTTGATTGTCTAAAATAGTATTTTCAAATTGTGGTTTGTAGACCATTTGCATTGGGTTAAAAATGCAGATTCTTGGGCTCTTTCCCAGGCTCAATGAATCTGAAACTTGGGAAATGGCATTCTGGAATTTGTATTTTAAACTAGCTCCCTGAGTTATTTTTATGCACATTAAAATTTGAGAACAATTGGTAATGTCTGGGATCAAGGGTGAGAAAAATGAGAGCAAAAATATTTGAAGTAGTGAATGATTTTAAGCATTGTATTTTATTTATTAGACTTCTTGTCTGAACTATTTTTCTGGCAAATGGTTTTTACTCCACATTTGAAAAGGCACACACATATAGGGACAAACCAGTGATGTAATTTTAACAACCTCAGATCTTCCTACCAGCCACCCCAGAAATTTACTACTTCATTAAAGCACCAGCATGATTTGGAAATTGAAGTGAATAAACCAAGAAAGAATTTCTTGATAAGCAAAACAAATCAACAATTCAGAAATAAAGCTTTATATAATGGAGGAATAAAATCTGGACTTAAGCATTCTCTGCTATTCCTGAAGCCAAACATCACCTGACACGTTTGGACACCAGAAGGGATGATTATTAATAGAGTGAAGAAAATTAGTCTTGAAAGCTTTCACAGCTGGCTTCAGCTTGACCATGGGCTCCTCTTGGGTAGAAAGGCTTTGTCTTACATTCTGAGACTAATGTTTTGGAAGGAAACTGTGACCTCCAATTTCAATCCCCAGCAGGTTTCTCCAAAATGTTGGCTTGAAAACATTGGTCGCAGACTAACAGTTGGAGAGAAGAGTATTGCCAAGAATGCAGTGGATGGTGTTCTAGAAAGAGAAAGCTATTTCCCTTGGAGAGAAAGGCTTGTGTGAGAACTGTATCTGGTACATGTGGAAATGCCTCGAAACCACAAGTCAATCAAGAACCAAGGTTCTTTTTCCTGTCGACTTCTTTTAAAGAGTTTGGTTTGGCTTAACTATTACAGCAAGGAAATCCAGGTCATGTCTCAGTAAATAGTAACAAAAACGTTGGTTTATTTAAGTTAGAAATCAGTCTCTAAGCCACTGGTGTTTGAAATATTTTTGAAAACTGCAAAAATTCTTTGAATACAAGTTTTGATTTTTGTTAAAATGCTCATCTGAAAATAGTTCGTCTAGATAAATTCAAATACTGCTTTCTTTTCATAATAATTGTATTGATAGTTGGTATCTGAGGCAGCCATGAGAACTGCACCTTGAGAACCTCTTACTTTCGGGAACTTGACTGAGGTCTATCTAGCCTCTGTGCTTTGAAATCCACTGCTGCGTTTGCGCAGAGGCCGCCTGCTCCCCCAGCATCGGGGTGGCGGGAATCCTAAGACCTGTTCCTGAGAGACAGGGGACTCTTTTCTCAGAGCCTGATGACCCTCTGCATGGCACTTTAGGACTCAATCTTTTTTAATGACTCTTTTAGTCTTTTTTGGCTCCCTCCCTGTTTCCTTTTGCACAAGCATTTCAACGAATAAAATTCTTGCACATTTAGTCCTATTTTGGTACCTGCTTCTTGCAGGGCCAGGAATAACACACTATCTCTTTGGTAGTTTCTTCTCTCAGAATTACATTCTGATGGGAGGTTAAAGTGGTTGAATTTGAAGTGTAGGAGTAGACATGCATTTTTTTTTTTTTCCATAAAGGAAGAATATGGAGCTAGAATCGAGACTGCAGGGATGGAAAATTACAAAATGTCCTACTCTGCTGAGATGCCACTGGTAGTCATTTATCCCCTTTGTATTTCCATCTTCTTCTTAAATATCTTTGATCCTTTTTGAAATTTTTATTTCTCTATCTCCTAGCAACTGCACATTTTCCTTGCGAGGGGTTTTATCTGAAATCACATGTGTTTGTGGTTATCTCAACTTAATTTTTTAAATTATTTCGGCAGTTATCTCAGACTTTTGAGAAGTTTATAAAATGAAATCCCACAGAAGTGAATATAAAGGGGTACCTGGGTGGCTCAGTCAGTTAAGTGTCTGCCTTCGGTTCAGGTCATGATTTTGGGGTCCTGGGATCAAGCCCCATGTCAGGCTTCCCACTCAGCAGAGAGTCTGCTTCTCCCTTTCCCGCTCCCTCTGCCCCTCCCCTGGCTTGTGCTCACTCTCTCTCCTTCTCTCTCTCCCTCTCAAATAAATAAATAAAAAATCTTTAAAAAAAAAAAGTGAATATAAAGGACTTACTATGGCAAAATCAAAGCATTTGATTACAAAGGTATGTATAAACATACAGATGTGCATACATTCATATTGATTCAGTCTGATAATAGTTTTAATGTCTATTGGCTACAGACTGAATCAACAAGAATTTACGGAGATCTTCCCTTTTTTTCAACAGCTAGATGGACACAGTGGTCCAGGTCCTCAAGAGACTTACTATCTAGTTATGATTAGACTTGACCACATGAAAGATCATAGAAACCCAGGCTTGGAAGAGGTTTGAATATTCATCAAGTCCAATCACTTTGAATATTCTCTTCCCCAACAAGGCCAAGTGCTTGAGAGACTACTTAACTCCAGTGAGAGAAAGAGCTTGCAATTTAGTCTCTAGCTATCTTTGACTTTCGAAATGCCTCTTTATAATGAAGTTTCCCTCTCTGGTCTGAGTTCTACCTGTGAGGAAGCCAGTTTCCAAGATGGCCCCCTCAAATGCCCACGTCCTGGTAGTCACAGCCTTGCTTGGCTCCTGCCCACAGGGTACCAGAGTTGCATGACCAAGAACAGATGGCAAAGGTGATGGGATGTCACCTCTGAGATGGAGTTATAAAAGACTGCAGCTTTGGTTTTGAGTGCTTTCTTCCTCCTTACCTGGTGCATGCTCTCTGGTTCTCTTCCCCTGTTGTGGGGGAAGCTGGCTGCTTGCTGTATGGAGAGGACATTCAGGCAACCTGTGGAGAAGCGCGTGCGAGGAGGCTGTTTGTCCAACAGCCAGCAGGGAACTGAGACCTGCAATAGTTACAGACATAAAATTGGAAGGGTGTTCAGGCTCAGTGTAGCCATGAGGTGCCTGCAGCCTCATTGGACAGCTTGACGATAACTTCCTGAGACCCTGCACCAGATGCACCCAGCTGGGGTGCACCCCTCCTAGATACCTGATCTTCAGAACTGGGAAAAAATAAATGCTTGTTGTTTGAAAGCTACTAAATTTGGGGAAAATTTGTTACAGAATAATAGATAACTAATACCCCTTGAAGTCATTTACTTATATTTGTTTTTAATGTAACATATTGTAATTATATATAATATATAACAATAATGATATTTATTGAGCATCTATACTCTTCCATGTACTGTTCTAAGTGCTTTACATGAGTTAAGTTATTCCACAAAACCCCTATGACATTTATATTTATATTATTTCAGGTTCCTAGATGAGAAAAATTGTGGGGGGTGCCCAGAAGGTTAAGCAACCTTCCTAAGGTCATAGAGCTGGTAGAGAGTGTCACTGGGACTTGAACGTGGGAGTTCTATTTCCTGAGCCAAGCTCTCAGGAGGTCGCATCAAGCTGTAGGCTGGGGCTCTAGCCATCTCAAGGTCCAGTGGGGGTTGGAGAATCTGTTCCCAAGTTTGCTCACATAGTTGTCAGCAGGCCTAATTCCTTACTGTTTATTAGCCAGAGGCTTCCTTCCTCACCACAGGAATTCATCTCATTAGTGAGTTTAAAGATGAGATCACACCACATAAGGCTTTCTTTTTTTTCTGCCCACCAACATATTATAAATGTTTTTCGATGTAACTAAACATTTCTAACCATCATTTTTTAAAGGCTTTGGATTCAAATTGCCACCTTGAAAAGACAGAATTTCTCTAGGTGAATCAGCTAAAATAGTGAAACACTTTCCCACTTGAATTGATGCACTAAAACAGGGAAACCTCATTCACCATGATGGCTGTCCGCTTCTTTGGTTCGCTACTATAAAAAAAGTGAAATTTGTGTTTTTACTTGACAACAGAGCTCTTACCTACAGTATAGTACTATATATACTAATAATTTGTCTTCTTTTTTGTACTTATAAGGTAAAGAATGTTTAAAACTTGAAATTCTACAGAAGTTAAGTATTCTTTATTTAGTGCCAAATGCAAAGATATGCAAGTTAACATGAATAATTCATTACTGTAGTGAAGGAAAAACATTTTCAGTCATTGAAATTTCTTCCTGACTTGTCCGGATTATGGTCTTTGTTTCTTCTTTCTTTTTTGGTAAGGTGTCGTGAGAATGAGAAATAGTCTGCCAAGGGAAGCAGGAAAGTTTCTCCCATCTCTGACTTTCACACAAAGGCATCCTACTTAGAGTCTCTTATTACTTGTTCATGGGAACAAAGCTCAGCAAGCAGCTTTGCGCTCTTGCTTGCATGCAGTCGCATCGCTGTGTTTGTGAAATTGGCTTAAAAGAGCCCCATGCGAGTTGTCATTACAAACACAAATCCTACACCTTGGGAAAAAGGAAGTCAATCAGATGAACACCTTCAAACCGATGTTTCAGGCGTGAGATCACTTTAGGGAAAATGGATCCCAGCAGGAGGGCTCTTAAGAGAAGTAAGACTTGAAAAACAACCCCAACCAAATTGCAGCTATTCCAGAAGGATCTAATTCTAAATGAAGCAAATTCTTCATGTTATCTGTTTAAATGTCTTTTGGTTATATATATTGTTTTTAAGATACGGGAGGGTATAGAATTGAAGGGCTTCCCAATGTTTCGCTCCTCGTGATAGCCCTAATTTCTTGTTTTGCTCTCCATTACTGAACTGTACTGAAGATCGACAATAGACTAGAATACAAAATGTTGATAATTTTTTTTCATGTTTTCCACTAATCTTGCTCATGTAAGAGTTAAATGAATTCTTTCTAAATGATAATCTTGAGTCTTTCATGGGTTTTGTTTTGGCATAATTCCTTACATGCTCTCAGTGGAATACTCTTTAAGAGTTGGATTATAATTTATGGAGTATAGCTCTCACAGGTCAAGTTACAGAAATCTATTTATGAAGTATAAGCCAGGGCATTATTTTAGGAAGTTTCTATGGGTTCAGAATCTGTATTGCCCAGAATAATTTTTAGGATTTATCCTCTTTTTTTAGGATTTAACTTCTAACTCTCATTTTTTAAAAAACTAGTTATAGGATGGAACCTAGCATGGAGTCATTGGAGCAATATATTACATATTGTCATGAATGTTATGGCTGACAATTTCATAAGAATTTGTGACTTTTGGGCAATGAGTGGAAGTTGAGAATGAGGTAAGGTTTTTTTCCTTCGGAAGCTGGAGTTTCAATTCATTTAATACTCTTCAGAAAACACCATTGGAGTAAAGTTTAGCCCAGAACCAGATGCTAAACACCATTTCCATTTATTTAGCTGAGTGTTATAGGAAGCCACTCATAGGCACGGAACACTTGATGTAAAAATAAAAATTCATTTAAAACTGGCCTTAAGTCTAAAGCTCATTTTAACAATTTTATTACTTCACCTAAGATAAAATATATAGTTTAAATAACTATAAATAGTTAATTAATGTAAAAATAGCATGTGGCCCAAGCAATGTTTGAGAGGTCTCCCAAATAATGAAGCAGTTACGCACAATAAAGAAAAATACACGTAGTAGGGTATTACTCCACACGTTACTTTAGGTATCACCCTTTCTTGAAGGTTACTTAGGCTAAAAGAACATGCTTATGATGTGACTTTAACATTTCAACATTTCAAAACTTGGTGAAAGCTTTAAAAGGAGCAGTTTTGAATGCATTAAGTAGTTAATTTTTTTCTCCAGGCACAAGATTTATCTTACCAATAACACTTCCAGTTAATAGTTGGTACTTTCCAAAAGAGAACTAATCAATGGTGTCTGTTACTGTTTTCATTTTAAAAGGCTTTAAAATCAGTGACTATATTAGCCAATTTTCAAGGAATGTGGTGCAGGCTTCGTGAGAGGCTCTTGACAAAGCTCTTTCTGGGGTGCAGCCAGCTGTGGCCAGGACGCCGGAGCTTTGTGCAGCCTGGGGGACCCAGACACACCGAAGGGCTGCCTCCTAACTACCTGATGCCTTCCCTGCTGCCCAGGTTCAGGATTTAGAGAGGATGTGTCCTAGCTGCTGGGCCACACATATCCAAACAACCCACACACTAGGGCTGTCTGAGTAACAGACATTGTTCTTTGAGCAGCACCTTGACGTTTTACTTCTGTCCCTTTGTTCCCCCCCCCTTTTTTTCCATTTTGCTTTATATTGTTTACTCTGCGAATTATTTCAAAAGCTTGAGACACCAGCACCAGCTTAAAACCTGCTTAAAACCAATCTTCTCCCTTTGTTTCCTAGTACTCGGAGGATTCTGAGGGTTCTTTATCAGGAAAAGTCCATTATCTGGTAGTTCAGCTCCCTTTGCAGGATAGGCTCATTTTTCTCTCAGCGACCCCCAAGTCATATTTCAAATTTTCCTTCAAAATACAGTTCTTTTGGCAAATCCATGGCTAATTGACTCATCACAGATACTGTGTTACATCAAACTAAAAATTAAATGAATTTATAACGGAAATGGCTCAACTGAAAGAGCACCACCCTGGACGTTTGGAGACTGGGCTCCAGTTCTGGTTCTACAACTTGTTAGGGGTGCCTGATCTTGATTTGCTTGGTTTTGACTGAATTTCACTTTCCACACATCATTTATTTAAAATTTAGCAATGTAAATTATATACAATCAATATATTGATATCTAATCAATACATAAAATACCATTTATCAAAAAGAAATATTTATCAGATATATAAAATATGCATATCCATACATATATGGTAATTATGAATGCAAAGATGAAATATATAAAATATAAGATTATATATGTATAATTATAATTAATATAATACTTATATATTATATGATAATAAGATTACACACTCTCTACATAATATATAGAGAGATTATACAATTTTCAATTTTCTTCTTATTTTTACATATTTTATTCTTTTTTTTTTTTAGATTTTATTTATTTATCTGACACAGAGAGAGAGAACAAGTAGGCAGAGAGACAGGCAGAGGGAGAGGGAGAAGCAGGCTGCCCGCTGAGCAGGGAGCCCGATGTGGGGCTCGATCCCAGCACCCTGATCACGACCTGAGCCGAAGGCAGACACTTAACCGGCTGAGCCACCCAGGCGCCCCTACATATTTTATTCTTGTAACTGCATAGCGTGTTGGACTGGGTTCTAGACATCTGGTTTTCTCCCAGTTTTTTTTTTTTTAATTTTTTTAAAGATTTTATTTATTTGAGAGAGAGAGAGCACAAGCCAAGGGGGCAGAGGGAGAAGCGGACTCCCCACCGAGCAGGGAGCCTGATGTGGGGCTCCATCCCAGGACCCTGGGATCATGACCTGAGCTGAAGGCAGATGCTTAACTGACTGAGCCACCCAGGTGCCCCTCTCCCAGTCTATTTCAGGTGAATCATCCAGAGGGAAGGCTCTTCCAGCTGTAGGAGAGTTAGTGGAGTACCAGAAACAGATTAGTGTGTTTAATTAATGCAATACAGTACAGTAATATTACATACTTTAAATATTATAAGCTCTTAGAGTTTAAAACATATATATATTTAATGTTCATATCATCTGGATATGAGCTCAGCCTTGGAGACATAAAGATCCTTTAGAGAGATGATATCCTTCATTGACTCATAAAATTTTTTATGTTCACATCTTCACTTTTCAGATGAGTAAACAGGCCCAGAGAATTAAGCCGAGGCTCCTGTCTTTTCGCTGTCCCCTTTGCTTTTACCATGTCAAACTCTACGCATAGATAAGTGGTCAGCGACCATCAAGGCGGCCTCATGGCAGCGGGACCTTTTGAAAGTTATTCTCCTAACAAAGACCCACAGTGGGGTTTCTTTCCAAGCCGGCCCTTGGGGGCGGACCGATCTGTCCCGCCTCCCCTCGGCCGCTCTGGGGATAAATCGCAGCCCCACCTGGAGCTCCCGGCCCCTCTCCCGAGCGCGGGAGGCATGGGTTGCGGTGTGAGCACCAAGGTGGTCCCAGGGTCGCCTGTGCTGTCCCCGGTCAAGCAGGAGGGTCAAGGCCAGGGCAGCTCCAGAGGCGTAGGCCCCGGGCCCGAGGCCGTGGCCGAGGCGGCTCGGAGGATGCAGGTGGCCCGCTTCCGCGCCAGGTTCGACCCCCGTGTCCTTGCCAGGTAAAGCGCCAGGTGAAGCAGTGGCAGAGGGGCTGGCCTGGGACTGGGTTGAGGAAGATAAACCAAACACCCATCAAGATGGCCTTAACGTTCCCCTCAGCTTGATTAAACCTTAAACAACCTTCTTTCAGATGACAGACCCCTGATGTCCCTAAATTCTTTCTCTGTCCCTTTGAGATGTAAGTCTTCCGCAGCCCGGGAATGTCTTTCTCAAGGACGGGGCAGCCATCTCTTTGAAATGTAATCAGGAGGCCACTTTCTCCCCTCTCTGTGGGAAGGCAGGAGCCCAACTTCCTCAAGCACCAATTAGCAAACACAGGTGGCCTAGTCACGTGGACCAACCCCTCCTCCCACCCCCTCAAGGTCCTCTAGGGCTTTTCTAGAAGCCCGCCCAGTGAGGAAAACTCTCTTGCCTTTTGTTCCAACCGAGTTGAAGTCAGTCTCTCTCCCCTACTGCAATAGTTTTGACTCCAGTTGTAATAGTCTGGAATAAAGTCTTCACTGTTTTTAACAAGTGTCTGGGGCAAATTCTCTTTGACACCTCTGAGCAGGGAGGGCAGAGGATTGGGAAAATTCCAGAGTGAAAGTAGAGGAGGAACAGGAGCAAGGAAAGGGAGTGAATCCCTGACCTCAGAGCTGGGGAAGGAGGAAGGCCTCCCAACCCTTACAGGGTTGATGGGGGCCTTGCCACAGATATGATGGGACTGGGTCCAGACAGGCCTGTTTGTGAAGGATCTTTACCACATTCTGGAAAAGGAGACCATAAATCATGGAATAGAAACAAGTCTTTGAATCAGCCAGATTTGAGATCCATTCCTGTGTCTTTTATCATGTGTGATTGCGAATGTTCCTTAGCCTTTCTCCTTCCTTAGTTTTTGCCTCAGTAAAGTGGGAATAATAATAATATCTACCCCATACAAATGTTGTGAGGATAATTAAAGTAATATAAGCAAATTGTGGTGCACGGTGCATGACAAGTCTTTATTGAGATTTTAGTGCGGTATATAGTATTGTCTTCATAAGGCACACGTAAGACCTAGCTGACTCCCTGCAAGAAATGAGCAAAGGGTGCCTGGGTGGCTCAGATGGTTAAGCGTCTGCCTTCGGCTCAGGTCATGATCCCAGGGTCCTGGGATCGAGTCCCGCATCGGGCTCCCTGCTCCTTGGGAGCCTGCTTCTCTCTCTCTGTCTCTGTCTCTAATGAATAAATAAATAAAATCTTTAAAAAAAAAAAGAAATGAGCAAAGATGACAGGTTGGTTGGACTTGAAAAAATAATTTCCTCAGAGTGTACCATGTTGGACATATAGAGGAGAAAATCATGAAATCCTCTTCCACTCTACAGGGCTTGGTGGGACACAGTGGTGGATGGCTCGTCTGGCTTCTCAGGGACATTTCTAGCCCTCAAATTGTATGAGCACTTCATTGCAGTGCTGTGAACAGAGTCTATGCAGAGCCACTTCCTGACCTACTTGGGAACTTCTAATATAAGGAAACCTTGTGGATTAGTCCAGTAGCTGCTAAGCTCAGAGACAAAGTTGGCTGATCCAACTGAACTTGAATCAGAACGGACATAGGATCTTATCATGACTGAATTGGTTAGATGGCGTCTCTGGTCATCCATAGCCAGAGACATGAGGCTGCTGTGGTCCAGTCTTATCCACTCTCATAACCTCCATCTGCAGGGTAGTCCCAGTCCTTTAGAGCGTGAAGGGGTCAGAGAGGTGGAGGGTCACAACAGTGTAAGGGCTCTGGTGACTAACTCAAGGCTCTTTACCTGATGAGGAGTTAAGCCCCAGAAGATTAAGTGACTTGTCCAAGTTAGTGGCAGGATTGAGTCTAGAGTACATTTGTCTTTCTTCTCCATTGTGATTCCACTTATAACTCTTGCAGAATAGAGATGATAGAATTTAAATCTGACTATATGCACTTTCTCCATTGCTTCTATCAAATAGATTGTGGTATTATTATTGTTTCCGGGTTTCATTTTTTAAAATACATGTTCAAAAAATTCCTAGTTTGTCGCAGCTGAAGTTAAAGTAATAATTTCAATTTCGAGGATGACGTAAAACTGCACCACCCACAACATTAACGTTGAGGCTGCTCTCTTGGCGGTGGGTAGAAGTGGAGCAGTGGAAAGGGGAAGGAATGGAATGACCTTGTAATGCCTTCTCCGAGGCTTGATTCGATCCTTAATGTTTTCAAAATATATGTGGTCATTTGGAAATAATAGGTGTTCAATGAATGATTCTTTCATTCAACATTTATTGCTGTACCCTCTGTGCCAGGCGCTGCAGAAGATATAGCCACTCAAGTCATAAAAATAGTCACCACCCATGGCCATCACAGGCTCACAAGCAAGGCTGCAGTTACAGGAATTTGTTATGGGACATTTGTTATTCAATCTAAAACCATTTATTTCCACTACTCTACATTTTGGCTTAAAGCCTACTGTTCCCTTCACTGCCAAATTACTAGCATTTTTTTTCAAGTATTTGGTATATGAAGGCCCCTTAGCAGTATTGAATAAAGCTCCTTTTCTTTAAACAAAAGAGTGTAGTTAGTCAACGATGGTAATTCATCTGATATCTGATGATGAATTCCACGAGCAAATGAATTTGCCTGCAGTTTTGAAAGCATAGTGATAAATTAGTATTTGCAAAGTGCTTTCATCCACATTAGAGGTAAATGTAAATATTGCAATAGAATTTTGAAATGCCTGTGATTATCTTCAAAAATCAACCTGAAAGTGCATGTGAATAAAAAAGCAAAGTTGGAAAGAGAAGAGGCGACAGAATCTATTTAAGTTGAGTAAATTGCTATCTGTTTTGATAAAGTAATTGGCCAGAAAATTAAATGCACTGCATAGAACAAAGCTGTTTTCTGTAAGCTGGTACAGCAAATGCCATTTTTATTCAGGAAGCACAGGAATATGAGGAACAGATAGGTAGGGGAAAAAATTACCAGAAGAATAAACTCAGCAAAAAGAAGTAAGGCTATTTATCGCACAGACTGATATTTGCATTTGAATCTCTGTTACTGAGTATGCAACTGAAAGCGTTACTTTTCACTGCATACTCCCTGAGCACATTCCATTCGCCGGCACCCTTTTGTGGGAAAAGTTTTAATAAGGTGGAAGAGCAGCAAATTACAATAAAAGTAAGGCTACCTGGGTTCTCATCCTCACTCTAGAACTTAAACAACCAATTTGCTAACCTGATCTTCAAATTTCCTCATTCGTAAAATGAGGGGTTGGATTAAGTCATTCTCTAATATTTTTCCCAGCTGTAAAATCATGATTCTAAGTGGAGCACTTTCTCGACATTTCTTAAATAGAGGGTTAAACTTGATAGAATTCTTAAATTCACATAGACGTTTACACAGATAATTCAAGTTTAAGATTGCCAGCCTTTGAAATCCTAGCTGACTTCCTGGCCTTTCCCAGAGAGAGAGAGAGAGAGAGAGAGAGAGAGAGAAAGGGAGAATAACTTCATGCATTAACATATATCCCATGTTAAAATTCTGTTTCTTGTGTAGAAATTGCAAATGCAGGGGGTTAGCTGGGAGGAAACTGTGGCTGTAACCCCATCCCCACCAGATGTGTTTACATTATGAATGCTAATCTATCAAGGAGCTACCGGTGGGCGAGATAGGGCGTTTGCCCTCACTAGGTGAAACACCTTTGAAGGGGTTGGATTTAAATCCTATCCATTTCAACTACAATCTGGGTGACCTTGGGAAATCACTTAACTTTTATGATTCTTAATTTCCTTATCTGAAAAAGGGGGATAGTATTATGTTAGCCCATGGGGATATTGTAAGAAGAATTTTTTTCAAAAAATAAATTTTCCGGCACACAATAAACGCATAATAAATGGTAGCTGCTGTTCTTAAGACTGTTGTAATAGTTATCTTTCCACCAACTAATTACTTTTATATCACTTACCTCCATTTCAAAGAAGAATCTGGGGAGGGTTTCAAAAATAAGAAATACAATTAAGCAACAGTGAGCAAAGGAACTGGATTGGGGGGGGTGTAAAGATAAAAAGAGATGATATAAAGCACCAACTTAGATAATTTTAAGAATCTTCCCTTCAGAGGATAACTGATTTGGCTTTTCTTCCCGATAGATACGACATCAAGGCTCTAATTGGGACAGGCAGTTTCAGCAAGGTTGTCAGGGTGGAGCAGAAGATCACCAAGAAACCTTTTGCAATAAAAGTGATGGAAACCAGAGTGAGGGAAGGCCGGGAAGCTTGTGAATCAGAGCTCAGCATCCTGAGGCGGGTTAGCCACCGCTACATTGTCCAGCTTGTGGAGATCTTCGAGGCCCAGGATCGAGTTTACATGGTGATGGAGTTGGCTACGGGAGGAGAGCTCTTTGACCGAGTCATGACTCAGGGATCCTTTACAGAGCAGGACGCTGTCAGAATTCTCCAGATGGTTGCTGATGGCATCAGGTATCTGCATGCGTTGCGAATAACCCACAGGGACCTAAAACCTGAAAATCTCTTATATTATCATCCAGGGGCTGAGTCGAAAATTTTAATCACAGATTTTGGTTTGGCACACTCTGGGAACAAAAGTGGAGACTGGACGATGAGGACACTCTGTGGGACCCCAGAGTACATAGCCCCTGAGATTTTGCTAAGGAAACCGTATACCAGTGCAGTGGACATGTGGGCTCTTGGCGTCATCACATACGTATTACTTAGCGGAGTCCTGCCTTTTGATGATGAAAGCCATACGAGACTTTACAGGAAGATTCTGGAGGGCAAATATAATTATACAGGAGAGGTAAGAAATAATTTTACTCCTATTGAGTTAGCCTAGTGTAGTTTCTCAACCTCAGCACTATTGACCTGGATAGGGCTGAATGATTCTTCTTTTTTTTTAAACTTTGAACAAAAACAAGATTTAGTAATTTATTACTCACAAGTCCTGGAGGGTATGTGGCATGCCCAGAGCCACACAGTGAGATTGTATGGGGGGCAGGAGAGACAGGGCTGGATGATTCTTTACGGGGGAGCGGGGGGTGGTAGGGTAGGGGTTGGGAGTGGGGCTGTCCTGTGCACTGCAGGGTGTTTAGAGGCATCCTTGGCCTCCACTCCACCCTCTATACACTACTGGTAGATACTGGTAGGTACTGGATATCTAGTAAATACACTAGATTCAACACCTTCCTCAAGTTGTGACAACAGAAATTGTCTCCAGACATTGTTAAATGTCCCCTGCAGGACAGAGTCACCCCTGGCTGAGAGCAATCGGTCTCAAGGTAGTGAGGGCCTGAATTACTGAGCTGTCTGTGGTTAGCACATGACATTGATAATTAAGTAGACAAGTGAATTTGTAGTTTTTCTTTCATCAGCTGAGTAGACTAATGTGTGTGCTCAGCATGATGCTTGGGTGTTTGGGTGAGAGATTTTCTGCCTTGAATCTAGATGATCCAAGCCCTTTTTGTAATATAATGTTTCCTCAGTGAAATGTTTAACCTCATAGCTTGTGTAAAATATTTATCCACTGTTTAAACTCGGAACTCCCAGTGTTTATGAATGTGTTCACTTCTTGTTTTCGACTAGAGAAAGTCGTCAATGCTTATGTGTAGGAAGCCTGACAAAAGGGGAAATTCATTTCATGTTCAGCAGGTAATCAAATATATGTTTAACTATGAAAGGGTTCTTTTTCTCATGAAGGAAAATATTGATAGTTTGATTATAGCTACTTAAGACCTAACATCTATATGTATAACATCTTAAGCAAAATCAAAAGCGAAATAACTAATTTAAATATTATATTTTCTATACTTTTACAAAGCTTTAGTATCTTATTGTACATGTGTACATTTTTAAAAAACTCATCCAAACTGGTAATTGAGAACTAAGACTTACATGGGAAAGTAGGAAAGGATGGGGAGAATTCACAGACAATGTAGTACCATTGATTATTAAAAGTTTGAAAGATATCCAGCCTCACTGATAACCAAAAAATACAAATGAAAACAGTCTTTTTTAAAAAAATTTTTCAAATCAATAAAGATTAAAAAACCCCACTTCAACTCTACTACTCATTGCTGCTAAGAGTACTAAGAGATCAACCATCTCAGTCACTGCTGGTAGAGGACCAATTTTACAGATTTCTTGGGATGCAGTTTGAAAATATGCATCTAGAACTTTTAAAAGTTTATATGTTTCGATCTGGTAATTCCACTTCTAAGAATCTAAGGAAATAATACCAGATGCAGCAAAGGTTTCAGTATAAAGATGCTCATCTGAGCTATAGTTACAGAAGTGGAAAATTGAAAAAACCCTAAGAGAAAGTCTGAATAAATTATGGGACATCCATATGATAGAATATGATAGTCCCTAAATTATGCAAGCTTAAATATTGTACAGGTGTTGGAAAATGTTCACAGTATGCGACCAAGTGAAAATAAAAAGGGAGAATACAAACTGTATAGAGAATGATCACAATCATGTGGAAAAATGTATGCAAAGGAAAAAGGCTTAAAAAAATACAGTAAAATGTAGAGTAATAATGATTACATACTTTCACACACTTCTTAAAATTTTATACAGTTGGGCCAATTCCAGAAAGTCTAATGTCTCAAAGTAAGATACACTCCTTACTACTCTTTAGTGAGATGTCAAGTTTTTTTCTTGAAGGCAGAAGGACCTTAAAATATTCATACTACTTAATGAATATGTTAAGGACCAGGTTAGATTATTTTCTCAGCTGAGAACTTAGTGTGCCTAGGTAAAGGTGAAAAGTTGCTGACTCTGAGAAGCAGTGCTTAGCTCTCAGTGATGGGATCATGTCTGCAACTTTCAGAAACAATGCTTTATTGCAGCAGTCTTTCCTATTTGACTTTTTTGGTTTTTTTTTTTAAGATTTTATTTATTTATTTGACAGAGAGAGACACAGTGAGAGAGGAAACACAAGCAGGGGGAGTGGGAGAGGGAGAAGCAGGCTTCCTGCCGAGCAGGGAGCCCAATGTGGGGCTCTATCTGGGATCATGACCTGAGCTGAAGGCAGACACTTAACGACTGAGCCACCCAGGCACCACTTTTTTAGTTTTTTAAATGGCATTAAAATTTTAGAAGATCAGTTTCTTCTGAAACCTTAAAGGTACCAGATATTTTCTATACTGCAGGATTTCTGATGATGTTGAAAGACATATTAAACAGCTTTAGTAAATTCTCTTTCTAGTGCTTTAAAGTTTCCTTTTCAGAAGTAACTCATTTCATTATAAGTAGTTTGAGGCTAAATATTTATGTTCAGATTGAGTATTAAATTAACATCACTAAAAAGAAAACAAAACTAAAGTCAACAATGTTGAAAAAAATCTTAAACATCAAGACTGATTTTTCTCCAGAATCCCAGAACCATATATTAACAGGCAAATTGTGTTCTTTATTATTTTTGAGGAAATACTCATTTAATAAAACTGAAAGTCCTAGTACTTATCAGCCTAATACAAATTAAATACTTAAGAAACCTGTTTCAATTTATATCTTATTTCAAAACACATTTAACCGTTTAAAGCTTTGCATTTTCAGTTATAACCTACAGAAATTTTGAGCCTCTTTTTTTTTTTTTTTGGATATTTAAAATAGGGACGGAGATAGAACACTTTGTCATGTTAAATCTGATAAACCTGCTGCAAGAGCCATAACTTTGAGGAGTTTTCTAAATGAACTATGGGGATCCAGGATTTAGAATTTCTTGATCTAAACTTTATGCTGCATATAACATTAGAAATGCACATTTCATAGTATAAAATATGAAACACATTTTTATACCTTATTATCTAAGGTACTATATGCACCTTTCAAAAATTCAGTGTGTGTTCACGTAAAGTATATTAGAATAATTATGGGTTGACAGGATTTTTTTTCTATCGGTAAGAGTATTTGTGTGGGGTTTTGTTTGTTTACAAATAATCAGACTATAATATTTAAACATGCAAAGTAATTGGCAGTAATGTTGCACTTGTTTGCTAAAGATACACTTTAGCAAACAAGTGTTTGCTAAGCAAACAAGTTGTTCCATGGGTGACCACACAGACACACATATACACAAATCAAGGCATTGAGAATCCTAGAGCTGTGCTGCAGACCATAGCTGAAGCTGTATTTTCAATCAGAACGAATGTAAAACCTGTCATGAAGGTATAAAATAATTTGGTGGTGAATGTTTTTCTGTACCATTCATGTGCAATTATAGTCTAAATTCTGCTACACTACATGAAAGTAAATGGACATTCCAGAATATAGATGTGATTATATAGTCTTTTTTTTTTTTTTTAAAGGTTTTATTTATTTATCTGAGAGAGAGAATGGGAGACAGAGAGCATGAGAGGGGGAGGGTCAGAGGGAGAAGCAGACTCCCTGCTGAGCGGGGAGCCCGATGTGGGACTTGATCCCGGGACTCCAGGATCATGACCTGAGCCGAAGGCAGTCGCTTAACCAACTGAGCCACCCAGGTGCCCCGTGATTATATAGTCTTAAACTAATTATTATTAAACCAAGATTGCTGAAAATCAGCGATGCATTTGTTATAGAGTATAACTCATTGTTTACAGTATGTTTTAGGTGATATCATCATAACAATAGAAGGTGATCTAAGTATTCCAGGTAAATTTATATAGCAGTGAAGAATTACATGCCTTCTGTGGACATTTTATAAGTGCATTTTATATTGCAATAAATTTTTTTCTCTTTAAAAAAAATACAGTAAAATGTTAACAGAACTTATTCCTGGTTTGGAGATTATGGCTCATTTTGGGTTTTTTCCTTTATATTTATTTTTATTTTTATTTATATATTTATTTATTTTTAAAGATTTTATCCATTTATTTGACAGAGAGAGAGAGAGAACACAGCAGGGGGAGTGGGAGCAGGAGCGGGAGAAGCAGGCTCCCTGTGGGAGAGGGAGAAGCGTGCTTCCTGCTGAGCAAGGAGCCCGATGTGGGGCTTGATCCCAAGACCTTGGGATCATGACCTGAGCCGAAGGCAGACGCTTAATGACTGAGCCATCCAGGTGCCCCTTTTTCTTTATAATTTGAATATCTTTCTGTTTCTGTTGTTCTTTTGTTTACAAAGAATACATATTTCTGTTTTGGTTAGAGCTCCATGACTCTTCTGTTCTACATGATGTTGGGAGGAACTGCAGTCATCGGAGCTTGACTGGGATGGAATGTCCATGATGGTCCCTCAAATGTCTGACATCTTGGTGGGGATGGCTGGACATCTGGGGTCAACTAGGTCACTGGAACCACTAGGCCTTATTCACCTTCCTCTCTCAATGCTTCATAGGGCCATCTCTTCATGGGGGATTCTCTGGGGCATCTTCCCAGCAGGATAGTCAGACTTTTTACATGGTAGTTTAAGCCTTCCAAAAAGGAGTATTCCAAGAGGGAGACAGTGGAAGTTGCCAGTGCTTTTAAGGCTGGGCTTGGAAATAGCACAGCATTACCTCTGCCTCATTCTATTGTGAATCCTGTGAGTCTTATGCTAGCCCAGATTCAATGTGGAAAGAGACCACACGCAGTCTAACTACTGGGGGAGTGGCTTATTGGGCCTTGTTTGGACTAGATATCACTATTCCTTTTTTAATGTGCAAAAACAATAAGAAATATATTGTTTAAAAAGTCCTTTTGTCAGGTTTAATTCAGAGGGTTTCTAGGGTTGGATTCCTCAAAAAGCTGAGAAACCCCTGAGAAGACGGTTCATGTTCAAGTGAGTTATTGAGGGTAAACTCCCCGGAAGACAGGTAAAGGAGTGGGGCAAGGAGGACAGGGAAGATGAAGAGGCCAGAGCCATAAAGGTCAGCCTCATCTTGCAGGGAAGAATTCTTCAACGTTCGTCCAACCTGAGGCAGATGAGCTGGGTTTTCACACCTACTGCTCTCTGTTAGTCAATGGGGGTGATGGTGGTGGGGAGCTGGTGGTAAATTTTTACATTCAATGGTGATCAAAGACAAGTGGCTCCAGGAGCCCCAGGTGGTCACTGAAAAACAAACAAACAAACAAAAAAACACCAAAAAAACAAAGTGTTGGCTTTTAGAAGGAAAGCACTCCAAAGAAAGGGGGTATGTATACATACAGAAAGGAAGGGCTCAGGGTCTGGATGGAGCACTGACATTGTCTCCATGTTGGCACCCTCTACTTCTTGAGGAAATGCCTATTTGTAGCCTCAGACAACATGCAACCCAGAGTAGGATTGTGGCTGCTTGTAATACTGGGTTTATATCCCTTTGGCTTTCTCTCCTGTGTTTGTCAGGCACCCATGTCCATCATATTCACATTCTCTTATAATATTACCAAGCGTCTTAGTCATCTCAAGCTGCCGTAACAAAATACCACAGACTGGATGACTTAAACAATAGAAACTTACTTCTCACAGTTCTAGGGTCTGAGAAGTCCAAGATCGAGACACCAACAAGGTAGGTTTCATTATGCAGCCTCTTCTCTTGGCTTGTTGGAAACTGCCATCTTGTGGTATGCTCACGTGACCTCTTGTGTGTGTGTGTGTGTGTGTGTGTGTGTGTGTGTGTGTGTGGAGATAGGGTAGGGAGAGAGGGAGGGAACTCTGGTGTCTCTTTTTAAAAGGCCACTAATCCTATCAGATCAGGACCCCACCCTCCTGACCTCATTTAAAACCTTAATTACTTCTTTGGAGGCCTCATTTCTAAATATAACGATACTAGGGATTAGGGCTTCAACATATGAATTTCAGAGGGACACAAACATTCAGGCCATAATATCAAGGGAACACAGACTGATAGACTTAGAAAAGCGTATCATCATGTTTTCTCTGTCATCATATTATTGTATACCTACCACTTATCAATAAGCATAGTAATTTCTAAATGCACCAATTTTATTTAAATACCAGGGTGACCATCGATTCTGGAAGCGTAGGTGTGGTAGACAGAATAGCCCCCTAAAGATGTCCCTACTCAAATACTCAGAATCTGTAGATGTGCCATCTTACGTGGCAAAAAAGAATTTGCAGATGTGACTAAATTAAGTATCTTGAGATGGGGAGATTATCCTGGATTATCTGGGTGAACCCAATGTGATCATAAGGGTCTTTACAGTAGGAAGGTGGGAGGGTCAAATGTAGAGAAGATGTGATGAAGGGAATATAGATTGGAGTGATGTGCTTTAGAGATTGAGGAAGGGGTCATGCACCAGGGAACGTGTATAGTCTCTAGAAACAGGAAAAGGCAAGGAAGGAACTCTCCCCTGGAGCCTCCAGGAGGCAGCTCTGCTGATACCTTGATTTTAGCTTATAAGACCCATTTTGACCCACAGAACTGTAAGATAATAAATGTGGGTTTGTTTTTTTTTAAGATTTTATTTATTTATTTGTTAGAGAGAGCACAAGCAGGGGGAGTGTCAGGCAGAGGGAGAAGCAGGCTCCCCGCTGAGCAAGCAGCCCAATGCGGGACTCCATCCCAGGACTCTGGGATCATGACCTGAGCCGAAGGCAGACACTTAGCTGACTGATCCACCCAGGGATCCCAATGTGGGTTGTTTATTAAAGTCGTTTGTGTGAATCACTATTTTTCTCTAGAAGTCAGGTGGAGAAGGGCAATAAATAGGACAAAACTTCCAGGGACATAAGTGTTGTATCTCTTCTGATGGAGAGGAATGATGTGTTTAATATTTATAGCAAATATTTTATAGACACCTGGCTGATATATACTCTGACTCCACTCATGTATAAGCAAAAGATTAGCTATAATATTAATGTATAATTCTTCTTAATTTTGGTGTGAAATATATTCCTTTTCATGGAGCTTTGATGACCATTCCAACTGTGTTATTCTTTCCTTTTTCTGAATAGTGTTTAGGATTATAATAAATTTCTTTTGTTTTAACATTTAATCTATATTTCATCTTTCTAAGACATTGCTGGCTCTTTGAAGTCTGGAACTGTAGCATATTTCCCCCCTTATATCCAATAAGATATCATGAAGAGGTAAGCATAGAGAATGCATTTAACAAAAATAAATGCTTTTTAAAAATTATTAAGAGATTCTGATGTATAACTGCATGAGTAAATGCATCTCAACTATAACTGCATTGAGCACAGAGTACAAATTTTAATTTATAGTAAGGTGGATTTTATTTATCTATTTTTCTAATTTTATTTTGTTTTTTTAATTTAAATTCAATTAATTAACATATAATGTATTACTAGTTTCAGAGGTAGAGGTCAGTGATTCATCAGCCTTATATAATTCCCAGTGCTCATTATGTCATGTGCCCTCCTTAATGTCCATCACCCAGTTACCCTATCCCTCAACCCCCTCCCCTCCAGCAGCCCTCAGTTTGTTTCCCATGATTAAGGGTCTTTTATGGTTTGTCTACCTCTCTGATTTCGTCTTGTTTTATTTTTTCTCTCTTTCCCTATGATCCTCTGTTTTTTTTTTTCTTAAATTCCACATATCAGTGAGATCATATGATAATTGTCTTTCTCTGATTGACTTATTTCACTTAGCATAATACCCTCTAGTTCCATCCATGTCGTTGCAAATGGCAAGATTCCATTTTTTGTGATGGCTGAGTAATATTCCATTGTATGTATATATACCACATCTTCTTTATCCATTCATCTGTCGATGGACATCTGGGCTCTTTTCATAGTTTGGCTATTGTGGACATTGCTGCTATAAACATTGGGGTGCAGGTGCCCCTTCAGATCAGTACATTTGTATCTTTGGGGAGTAAGGTGGATTTTAGATAACTAATACCTTCAGTTGCTAAATTTATTAGATTCATTCTGGAATGTTAGGGTGGCTTGGAAGGGTACATTTGCTCCACTCACTGGGCTTTGCAGGGTAGGGGTAGGAGTTCCCTTTTCCAGTTGCTTCCTGCAATGCCTGAGAGGCAACCAGGATAGAAAGACACAGCACATGGTGAAGAAAAAAGAAATCCTGTCTACTATGTGGAGGAGGCCTTTACTTATCTACTTGATTACCAATACCATCATGATGGCTTTCAGCTTGGTGGCAGAGCTCATGCTGGAGATAGTAAGTAAAAGACACATCCATCATTTCTCCCAGAGACTGTTGGAAAGCGTCCTTGTATGGGTCCCACCTTCCTTCTTGTCGGGCCTTCCTCCGGCCAGGAATCATGCTTAGCTCTGGGAATGCCCACATGAAAATGCTCAGTGTCCCTGCTCTGTGGGATCAAGTGGTCTTAGAGTCTGAGAGACCAAGTCTTCTTCTTCTTCTTCTTCTTTTTTTTTTTAAGATTTATTTATTTATTTGAATGAGGGAAAGAGTGAACAAGTGTGAGAGGCCAAGGGAGACAGAGAATCTCAAGCAGACTCCCTGCTGAGCACAGAGCCCGACGCAGGGCTCCATCTCTTGCCCCTGAGATCATGATCTGAGCAGAAATCAAGAGTCAGATGCTTAAGCCAGCCAGGTGCCTAAGAGACCAAGAATTCTTATGTATCTCTTCAAATGTAAGTGCTCTGATACATGTAGGAACAAAGGCACAGAGTCCATGGAACAAGGGGAGATAGGCTCTTACTGCTTAGGAAATTTGGGTCAGATTTCATGAAGGAGAGGACATTTGTGCTGTGTCTTGGAGGACATGTAGGAGTTTCTGAAAGGGAGACTGGCACATTCCAAGTAGACAGAACAACATATGCAAAAGCACATAAAAGGGAATATGTATTGTAGTAGTTAGAAAACAAGAATTTTGGAGCTTCGTGTGCAGGTGAGCATATATTTATGTGGGTATTTTGCAAAGCAGTGTAGTGTTGTGGTTAAGGGCATGATCTGGAGCAATGCTGGCTGGGTCCGTTCCCAGCTCTGCCGCTTACTAACTTTGTAACTTTGGGCACGTTTCTTAATTTCTCTGTATCTCAGTTTCTTCATTTGTGAAACAGTAATAATGATCGTGTTTACCTAACAGGGTTGTTGTGAAGATCAAATGAGCTAAAAGATGTCAAGTGCTTGGAATAGTTTCACATATTAGTACGTAGCGCAATATATGCGTTAGCTATTTCTGTTACTACTGATGTGGGAAACTCTGGGACTGTAAGTTTAAATTTTGCTTAAATAAGTTACTATTATATATATAAATATATGTAAATTATATATATAGATATGTAACAGTGCCAAGTATACCTTTTTCATCTTTTAAATGGAATAGTGAGAAAAGTGAGGTATTAATATTTTAATGCTAAGGATAAATTACACATTCTTGCCAGTGAGTTGGGAATCATGTATTATTGTCTAATTATATCGCACTATATCACAGTAATCTTTTTTGATGTGGAAAAAATTGATAATAAAATGAGTCTTACAGCCATATTAGCCAGTTGGCAAAGATAAACACTGGTAATAAAAACATATTTAAAAAAAATCCCACAGGGAAAAAAACAAATTAAAAAAATAAAAAAATAAAAAAATAAAAATCCCACATGGATTTTTTTTAAAGATTTTATTTATTTATTTATTTATTTTTAAAAAGATTTTATTTATTTATTTGACAGAGAGATAGCGAGAGCAGGAACACAAGCGGGGGAGTGGGAGAGGGAGAAGCAGGCTTCCTGCTGAGCAGGGAGCCCGATGCGGGGCTCGATCCCAGGATCCTGGGATCACGACCTGAGCCGAAGGCAGACACTTAATGACTGAGCCACCCAGGTGCCCCCCGACATGGATATTGTTAGAAAATGGTCCCCATGTCCTTAGATTCACCTATGATTGCCATACTGGTAGGAAAAATTTATTAATGTACTGCCTTTGAAGTAGCAGATCTGATGGATTTTGCTCACCAGCCATGACCCCAATTTTCTTTCTATATCCTCATCTCCATTAACTTCTCTTATTTTTTCTTTGCTATATTTCTCTTCCATTCAGGTTATTAAGTAGGAAAAAGGGACAGAAGAGCAGAAGATTTGGCTCTTTAATTCCCTTTTATTCTCTTTCCATCATGACTAGAATTTCAATAGTGAAATGAACCACATTTCAGTTAGGTCAAAATTCTTATAATTTGTTTCCCATTCCTGTGATTTAGTTCTTAAAAACTTACGCTCACAAAAATGTGGTGCTCAACTTTTTAAGTGACATTTTTACTTTAAAAGTTTTACAGAAAATAATTTTAATGGTTATAAAATCTCTCATAATGTACTTCATTTTCTGCTTATCACTTTCTTCCTCTCTTCTCTGACTTAAGTTGTACAGGTATATATCTTCTCTTTAACTCAATTACAGTGGGTGCTTCTTGGAATTGAAGCCATGTGCATTGTACTTTGGCTGTGTAGATACTACCTTTAGCATAAGGGGTAATGATTAGAGTGGAAAGTGGTTATCTGTTTTCTTGATTATGTTGCACTTTTTGACCTTGATATCATCAACAGAACTCATGGAGTTGGGGAGAAAAGAACTATTTGTGTAAAGTTTTTGCAAACTGAGAAATATCTGATTTTAGTGTTATGCTTATGTTGTTTATATTCTGGTTTATGAGGTTCATAATAGGAAGTAATTCTAATATATATTATATATGGAAGAACAAATCAACCGTTGATTTAGGTTTCAGAGGCCAATTCAATTTTTTGTTGCTACAATTCAGTTTTATGTTCTTCTTTGCTACTTTTTTTTTTTAATATTTTATTTATTTATTTGTGAGAGAGAGAGTGAGAGACAGAGAGCATGAGAGGGAGGAGGGTCAGAGGGAGAAGCAGACTCCCCGCCGAGCAGGGAGCCCGATGCGGGACTCGATCCCGGCACTCCAGGATCATGACCTGAGCCGAAGGCAGTCGCTTTAACCAACTGAGCCACCCAGGCGCCCTTCTTTGCTACTTTTTATTTATTAATTTTGTTTAGGAAAACTGAACACATCTCTTTTAAACCTTGAGTGGTTGAAATATGATAGGCGCTCAAACAAATTAGGCTTTGTCCAATCCTCTTTAAATTTCAGTGTTTTCCTTATAAGAAAAACTGGAAGCATCACTTCTCTTATGTCAAGAACCCCTTAACTCACAAAAATATTCTCTTTATGAGCCTGGTATAGGATTAATTGGTTCTTCTTCCATTTTTTAATTTGATGTTACCTGTAATAAACTTGTATATATCTCCTGACTTTTCCCAGGGTTTACAAATGGCCCAATGGATATAGCATTCTGACATAATTAGCTTTGTCTTTGAACAGTTTTAGCTTTGGCAAAGATAAAACAGCTTAAAGTCTGCTCTTAGATTGGGAAGAAAAAATTTTAAATTTTAAATATTTAGAACATAATGATGTATAGAATCTCCTGCTTTCTGATAGGAGGAAGAGTGATTTTCCTGGTCTACAAGTAATAAAGTTATGGAGAGTTAATTGGTACTTTTGGGCACATTTACATAAAATTTAATTGCAAAACATAAGTGAAATCCTACCAAGGCCCTACACTAAAGTTCAAGGGAAGGGAAATGCTAGTCAGAGAATTGTCATCAGTAGAAGTTTTGTTGTTGTTATTGTTGTTGTTGTTATTGTTTTTTTGTTTTGTTTTAAGATTTGATTTATTTATTTTAAAGAGAGAGGAGGTGAGCAGGGGGAGGAGCAGAGGGAGAGGGAGAGGGAGATAATCTCTAGCAGACACTGCTCTGAGTGCAGAGCCCCACATGGGGCTTGATCCCAGGACCCTGAAATAATGAGCTGAAACCAAGAATTGCACGCTTAACTGACTGAGCCACCCAGGTGCCCCCAGTAGAAGTTTTTAATAAATGCTACTATTTAGAATTTTTTAAAATTTTTTATTTATTTAATTTTTTAGTAATCTCTACACCCAATGGGGGGTTTGAACTCACCACTCCAAGAGCAAGAGTCACATACTCTTCTGACAGAACCAGCCAGGTGCCCCTAAAAGCTACTATTTTTAATGGGATAAATGCTACTTTGAGTTCTCTTAGCCCAATTTTGAATGATAGCTTATCCATCTACTTAAAAATAGATTATTTGTGGTTTTCTGAAAACTCCATAATTAAATCCATCAATAATTATTACCCTGTACTTCAGTAGCTCTATATTTAGCAAATTTTAACATTAATTACCATCCTTAAAATTTGAAATGTTGCATCTAGCATTTTAGAAACTGTGTATATTCTGTGTGTGCTTGTGTGTGTGTGTGTCTGTAGTGTTTAGCTTCTAATAATGACTTATCCTTTGGGTAAATACCCAGTAGTGCAATTGCTGGATTGGAGGGTAGCTCTATTTTTAACTTTTTGAGGAAACTCCATACTGTTTCCCAAAGTGGCTGCACCAGCTTGCATTCCCACCAACAGCGTAAGGGGGCTCCCCTTTCTCCATATTCTCGCCAACATCTGTTGTTTCCTGTGTTGTTAATTTTAGCCGTTCTGACAGGTGTGAGGTGGTATCCCATTGTAGTTTTGATTTGTATTCTCCTGATGATGAGTGAGCATCTTTTCGGGTGTCTGTTAGCCATTTGTATGTCTTGCTACCTTTCTTTATATTTGGTTCATTATCTCAACGCAGAACTTTGTTTTGAGGACACACATTTATCATGATAATAGTAAGTGGACTCCGTATGAGAAGTTTTGGATAATTTTCTTCTTCCAGTTCTCTGAATATAGTAGGTGGATTTGTCCACAAAAGAACTGAAAGAGTTACATTATGATTTAATAGTAACAAGAACAAGAGCAACAAAAACTTACACTATATTTTATATCTTGAAAACTATTTTTCACATACTTGATCTAATTTGGTTCTAATAACAATCTTGTGAAAGAGATATGATCCCCATTTTTTTGATGAAGAAACTGAGACCCTATGTTTAGAGCTGTATAGGGCTAAGCAGCTTGCATAGTCCAGATCCACTTGCCTCACTCCCAGGCCTTTTCCACATTAAGATGGGTTAACAGGCTGACTAATGGCAGCGTCTCTTTGAGATTGCTGAGAAAAACTGAAGAGGGCTGCCTAGGTGGCTCAGTCATTAAGCGTCTGCCTTCGGCTTAGGTCATGATCCCAGGGTCCTAGGATGGAGCCCCGCATCAGGCTCCCTGCTCTGTGGGAAGCCTGCTTCTCCCTCTCCCACTCCCTCTGCTTGTGTTCCCTCTCTCACTGTGTCTCTCTCTGTCAAATAAATAAATAAAATCTTAAAAAAAAAAAAAAAAGAAAAGCTGAAGAGAGGAATTTTCAAGGGAAAGAGCGGAAATGACAAGGTGAATGTCCAGACTGGTGAAGGGACTGAATGATGTCATCAAGTGAGAGTTGGTCCACGATATGAATTTGATTCAATGTGTGGTCTCCAAATCGTTTTTTTTTTTTTTTAATTTCTTAAGTAATCTCTATGCTCAATGTGGGACTCGAACTCACAACCCTGAGATAAGAATTGCATACTTTACCCACTGAGTCAGCCAGATACCTCTCTAAATCGTTTTTGGTCATATTAACTCTATTAGTCAAAAAACTGTGAGCATGCACACTCAATTTTTATTAATTTATAGAATATATACATATAATATATTAATTTATTTTATACTTTATACAACAGAGACAAAAATAAATTTTAGATTAAGAAGATAAAAATAAAATAGTTCTGACATTTTTTTCTACACCTGTCATTTTCTACTGTGAAATATATAATTGACTCCTAGGTGCTCTCCAGTTGTTCTTTATAGCTCAGGAATCCTGTAACTTCTAACCCATGTTTGAATAATGCACTTTGGCTGAAGAACTTTTTTTCTATGTTACCTTATTTTCTGCAACTGCATTTTAAGCATTTATTCATTTGGGGTCATCTTAATGAGCTCTCCATAAATCTCACTACACATATTTTATATTTTCCAGAAAGATTCAGTTGCTTGTCTTATAATGTTCCATTGGAGACATCTAACTTAACCTTGAGCCTAGATAAATGTGTCTGGATCCAGAGCCAAATAGATGTCTAGCCAAAGCAGAAGATGTGCCATTGTGAGCGTCAACCACTGACGTACTTTGTCTAGACATGCAGTGTTTACATTTTATTTTCCCTGTGTTTGAGTATTTGGCAAATGCGTTCATTTATTTCACGTGTTTTATTTTGGGGATAAATATTTCTCGGATCTCATTTAACCTAAATACGCTGAAGGAAAAAAAAAGAGCAATTCCTTTACTGGTTTCTTTTGATTCAAATTCTAGGTTAATAGAGTGTTAAGAGATTGGAGAGTGTGACGTCTGAATTGAGTCTGATTTTTCCTTATACAAGGACAAAGACAATAGGTTGTAAGGATTTCCCTACCTTTCTTGGGAGATGCAACTTTTTAAAAACACATGTCAGGTGCCTCGGTGGCTCAGTTCTTAAGCGTCTGCCTCCGGCTCGGGTCATGGTCCCCGGGTCCTGGGATCGAGCCCTGCATTGGGCTCCCTGCTCGGCGGGAGGCCTGCTTCTCCCTCTCCCACTCCCCCTGCTTGTGTTCCCTCTCTGGCTGTGTCTCTCTCTCTGTCAAATAAATAAAATCTTAAAAAATATAAAAATAAAAACACATGTCAACCAGAAATTGTTTGAAATACAGCAAATGTATTGGCAATTTTCTCAATGTTTCTCCTTTGTAGATGACAAAGGATACAAAGCTTTAGTTGTTTTTTTTTTTTCCTAGGTCTATGGTATGTGTTGGTAGACAATGCAGAGAACAAGTGTAAAGCAACAGCTCTCTTGTCTCCATCCTCACAAAAGTTACTATGAATTGCTGCTATTGTACTTAAAGTATGTGCAAAAGCTGTAAATATTGCCAGAACAAATCCCTGAAACATCAAATCGCTGGTGTACACATTGCATCCTGCAGTAGTTCTGCTCCGTGCAGAATCCCTCTTGGAGCTAACTGATGGGGAACCATGCGGGCCCTGAGGGTGTTGGGGAAATGCACCGCAGGAGGATTCTTCACTGAAGGGCCCCTTTTGTTCTGCCCTTTCTCTCTGGAGGCTGTGGAGATGGAAGCATCCTAAGTCTGGGGTCAGCTTTCAAAGGGAGAGAAAAGTTGATTCTCAATTCATTCCACTTTCCACTTGGGCTGATTCTTGGAGTCGTGGGAGCTCTATGAGATGACCAGAGTGTGGTAAATACTAACCCGATGCTGGTATACGTCACGGACAACAGCCGCTTTGCCTTGACCAGCTCACATAAATGTAACGTGAGAACTCACACTGCTAATTGAATGAAGCACACTGGACAGATTTCTAGAAAGGAATTCTCCTTCACTGAACAGAGAGTTTGGAAGACAATTTGTGTTTGTCTTTCCCCCTCACCAAATAGATATTTTTTTTTTTGCCTTTCTCAAAAGTGATTTTCAGGTTCCTTATATATTTAACAATACTACAGTACTTAACTTGCTTATTTGAAAAAGTCTTTTGGGTTTGATACACGTTAATCTGTGTAATTAAGAAGATATGCTCTCTGTGTGTTTGTGTATTTTTATTTTATTGATTTTATTCTGTTTTATCTATTTTTCCTTCCTAGCCTTGGCCAAATATTTCCCACCTGGCGAAGGACTTTATAGACAAACTACTTATGTTGGAGGCCAATCATCGCATGTCAGCTGGCCAGGCCCTGGATCATCCCTGGGTGATCACCAGGGCTGCCGGGTCTTCTGTGAAGAATCTTCAGAGGGTCATATCCAGGAACCTCATGCGGAGGGCGTCTTCCCACTCCCAGAGTCCCGAGTCTGCACAGTCTTCTAGGTCGCATTCTTATCACAAATCAAAGCACATGTGGAGCATGAGAAACTTAAGGGTAGAAGAATCACCACTGTCTGCACTTTCGTGAACAGATAACCTTCAGAACCCCTTTAACCAATTTTAAGGCAGATCTATTAACTTCACGGATAGCATTAGGTCAGTAAGGACCATTTGATCATGATTAAAGCACCTAAAAAACTCCACGGACATGGGAGCTTGTGGTTATTGTTGGAAAAGTTTGACCTTCACTTTAAACATTTTTGGTTTGTAATGTTTCCCAGGTTTGTATTTATTCCCCAAAATGTACTTCTGTAAAAGATAAATAGTATAGTAGATGCTAAATATGTATATATAGTTAGAAATAGATGAAGAAAATCTCTTGGGAATTGATGGATTAAATAAAGTAGGAGATAATAAGAATAAGGGATATGCATATGAAGAAATGATGAATCAGAGACATAGCAGGCATAGTTAGAAATGGGGAATTAAATGTATTGATACTGAAATTACTGAATTATATTTAAGACCACTGTATGGTATTAACAACCACTAGGTAAAACTCAAGATAATTACAAATACCTATTAAGTTCATATTTAGTCTGCAAATATTAATGGAAATTGTTAACTATGGGGCATATAAAGAAGCTTAGTTGGCAGCAAAACCAAAAATAAAACAGTAGAACTATCTCAAACTAAAAATCTTCTGCACAGCAAGGAAATAATTAAAATGAAAAGGCAACCTATGGAATGGGAGAAAATATTTGCAAACTACATATCTGATAAGAGGTTAATCTCCAAAATATGTCAAGAACTCCTAAGATTCATTAGTAAAAAAAACTAGTAGCCTGATTTAAAAAATGAGCTAAGGACTTGAATAGACATTTCTCCAAAGAAGAGATCAAATGGCCAACGATATCTCCTTGCACCTGTCAGGGTGGCTATTATCAAAAAAAACAAAAGACCACAAGTGTTAGTGAGATGTGGAAAAAAGGGGACCCTTATACACTGTGGGTGGGAATGCAAAATGGGGCAGTCACTGTGGAAAACAATATACAGGATACTCAAGAAATTAAAAATAGAAATACCACATAATCTAGCAATCCCACTTCTAGGTATTGGTTCAAAATAATTGAAATCACGATCTGGAAGGGATATTAGCAAGGCTATGCTCACTGCAGCACTATTCACAAAAGCCAATATGTGGAAATAAGCTAAATGTCTATCAACAGATGAATAAAGAAAATATGGCATCCACATGTGATGGAATACTATTCAGTCTTAAAAAAATAAGGAAATTCTGCCATATGTGATAACATGGGTGGACTGGAGGATATTATACTAAGTTTAAAAAGCCAGTCACAGAAAGACAAACACCATGTGATTCCACTTGTATGAGGTATCTAAGATAGACTCAGAATCAAAAAGTGGAATGGTAATTGCTAGGGGCTGAGGAGAGGGAAAATGGGGAGTTACTAATTAATGGGTGTAAAGTTTTCATTAAACAAGATGAATAAGCTCTAGAGATCTGCTGTACAACCTAGTACTTAGAGTCAATGATAACGTATTGGACACTTAAAATTTTGTTAAGAAGCTAAGTTTCATCTTACCACAATAAAAATTTTTAAAAAGAATCTTAAGATACATTTTCTATCCATAAGAGACTCACAGTTTAATTGGGGCATTATTCACTGGAAAATGGGAGTTTTGTGGAATCAGACAATAGTGATTTTTTTCTAGGGTTAGCCTTTATCACCCACTATAGTTCACAAAATGGTATGTGATCATCTTGTTTCATTCTTCTACTGTCAGCTCTTTCTGGTTAGCACAGGTTCCTTCTAGAATCATTTAATCAAATACCTTGATGGCTCTAAATACCTACCATGGAATAATTATAAATGGTGTATTAAAAGAAGTAAGCTCTAAAACTCAGTTCTCCAGGCAAGGCACATATGGTCTGATCTTTAGTACAGTAACTTTTTATAAAGTGATAGAAGGACTGAAATATTACTAGTAAGTATATCTGTGGGACACTTGTATGAATGGATATAGTAAATAATGAGTCATCAGTTGACATCACTTAATTTGTTTAATGAAGTACAATAATAAAATGCTAGAGTGACATTTCCGATGACTATAAAATCAGTCTTAATTTTCTATTTTACTTTTCTCTTTTAGGCTTCACAAGTGGAGCAATCACATGTGATATATAAATATGAATGTGTAATTAGCGACAGCAGTATTTTCACTATGTATTGTAATGCTGCACCACGTATGGCAAACAATGGGTTAATTTCCTTTACTATAGAAAGAATTTAGAGTCATTAAAAAAATAAGAAAATGGGCAAATATTTTGACAGGTAGTTTATAAAAATACAAATTGCTAATGAGCATGTGAAAAATGTTCAATTTCACTCCTAATTAAAAAGAAGAACATTAAAACAACAAAGACATAATAATTTTTCATCTATCAGATTAATGCAGTTTAAAACTTAGATAATACATTTGGTGAAAGGTTATAGGAAAGTAGATAGCATGCTCCATTGAGAGATCAGAGTGCAATCTGGTTCTACCTCAGAGGGGAACAGTTTGGCAGCAATATTTATTCAAATTAAAAATGCATTGACCCTTTGGCCTAATAGCGGCATTTCTAGAAATTTGTCCTACCCATATTCTTGCCAAAGTGTGCAAAGATATGTGTACAAAAGCATATAAAACATTGGTATTTATATAAATAGGAATCACAAATAAGTATCCATCAATAGGGGAACTCAAAGCATGTTACATTTAAGCAAAGGTCTACTATACATTAAAAATGACATGGTACCTCTGTATCTTTTGTTATATGATATGCTATTATATTAAATGAAAAGGCAAGGTGCAGAAGGGTATGATAATATGATCTTATTTGTGTGAAAAATATATTCAGAAGCTTGAAGAGTTGTAAGAATTTGATAGTGATTATCTCAGGGGAAAAAGAATAGGAAGTCTGGTGGAAGAGAAAGGTTTATTTTTCATTTTATACCTATTTCTACTTTAAAAGTTTTAAAATTGATGCATTTTCTTTAAATCTATAGTAAAAAGAAAATCCAGTTAAAAATGCAAGTGGCGGGAGGGAAAAATTAAAAAAGGGAGAAGCCTGAATATGGAGCCCTAGAGAAACTGGAGACTGACTAATCAGATGTGAAATTTGGTTCTTTATCTAATTGGATATTTTATATATTTTCCACTTGAAACTTTCAGAATAAAAATACAAGCAATAAAAATTCGAATGCTAGTACTTTCAGATTTCTTAAGTAGTGAGGAAATAGCTTTAACATGTAGCCATGTTATTCTGTCCTAACATTTATTGGACACTCACTCTGTGCCAAGCGCTATGCCCAATACCCTTAACATATATTATCTCATTTACTCCACACAACAAACCTATGAAGTCAGTATTATTCTTAATTTGACTTTACAGATGAGGAAGCCTAGGCTTAGAGATGTGTGGTAACTTCTGCATGGTCACACAGCAGGTAAATAGCAGATCTGGAATTAGAAACTCAGAATTCCTCCTTCAAGATAAAAATGCAAAAGGCAGGCCCTGATGCCTTCAATTTTGTCCATATTGACACAAACAAATAGTGGGATACAATGTTGCCTGAAGTTATGATGTAAATATTTGTCATTTCCATGAATAGTTTACTTTCGTGTCCTTTACCCTGAGGTGCTTTTCTATCAATGCCAGACTTAAAGAGCCCACCAGCAGGCATCCTCTGGTCCAAAGTCAGGACTAGGTTACTGTGGCCAACAGAGGAAACAGATTGCCAGGTGCAAAGCCAGGTTTAGGGGAGACAGGGCTGGCCTAGGAAGATAGGTCAAGTCTCAGAGATGGGCAAAGACAGGGAGTTATCTAGGGAGGCTGTCTGGGGCAGCAGGGACCAGAGAAGAAGGGTCAGGAATGTGGTGCCTAAATGGTGTGCCTCTTGATTAGATGGGGCCCCCAAATGTGGGGCGATGACTGGGTGGACCTGAGCCAAAGGCAGACGCGTAACTGACTGAGCCACCCAGGCACCCCAACTCTCAACATTAACTTCTCCCGGTCAGGGACCAGACCTTATTTATCTTTGAAACCCCAGAATGTGGTAGTCTGCATCTAGCAGGAACTCAGTTACTGTTTGAAAAGAAAATGTGGACTATTTACTGCCTACCCTTGCCCCCAAGTTTTCCCCCACTCAGCAGCGAAAATTCCTGTTGAAGATCAAAATCTCTTGATCTCTTCTTTGTAGAAGTTGGGTGGATGAGTTGGGAAGAGCGTAAGATGCCTAGTGGCGTGTGCACTGGGAATTTTCATGAGTAGGAAAACACACCCTTCTCTTTTGTGCGGGCTACTCCTGAACCCTCCCAGTGTTCCCAAACCCTTTAGGGGTTTTGAATGGAAGACTGTGGTTGGATAATAAGTTCCCTTCTCTCCGACTTCTGTCAAGTTCTTACAAATTTCTCAGTTTGTTTATAATTGTCACTTTGAAAAATGTTCTTTCACGGGCTTAATTTCTTGTTGATCTGTTGTGGCAAGAAACTTGCCACATATTTTAATATCCCAGGGTGGTATATTCCTCACCCTTCTCCCCCTACCCCAGAGGAAACAGACTAACAAGCAAATCAACCAAACTAACAACCAACAGTATGTATGTATTATCTACCTATTTTTTTTTTAATTTTAAAGATTTTATTTTTTTTAAGTAATCTCTGCACCTAATGTGGGGTTCAAACTCACAGCCCCGATATCAAGAGTCACACACTCCATTGACTGACTGAGCCAACCAGGCACCCAGCTAATATTTGTCTTTGAATAAAAAGATTTTGACAGTTCTACAAGTTAGATTTATCATATGGCTTTGTTGTGTGAACTCCTGGGAGAAAAATATAAAGTAGCACTTTTTCATATGTTTTGACCCTATTCTACCATCCTCTGGTGAAATTAGGTATTACAAACTAATTTCTAAATATTTGGATATTCTTTTCTTACTTCACCAAGCTTAATATGAATAGAGTAAAAAGAACACCTAGATTATTTTGTAAAAAAATACAAAAACCCTCATATTTCCCTCTTTCTTACTACTTTTATGGAATCATTTCTATTTTTTTCTAAAACAAGTTTATCCTCAACAATAGTATTAACTTACCTTCATCACTGTCTAGTATCATTTAGATTTTATCTTGTATTATTATATGTCCTGAGTTTTCTTGTCTTAGTAAATTCTCTCTTACCCTTTCTCCTTATCTCCTGGCGGTTATGTGATGACTTACTATTATCTTTGCTTGCATATTTTAAAAATGTTTGTCAAGAAGATCTACATTCCATGATATAGGCACAAGGTTGATAACTATATTTTGAGGAATTCTATATTTGATTGACATAATCTAATAATAGAAATCATGCACACACGAGTTGTATTTTTTTCATCCTATTGTGTATCATACCATTGTCTATTAAAATACAAATGTGATGGTGAATAGTCTTTAAGTGTATACACTTCTGGAAAGTTAAAATATTTATTTATTTATTTATTATTATTTTTTAAAGATTTTATTTATTTATTTGTGAGAGAGAGAATGAGAGACAGAGAGCAGGAGAGGGAGGAGGGTCAGAGGGAGAAGCAGACTCCCCGCCGAGCAGGGAGCCTGATGCGGGACTCGATCCCAGGACTCCAGGATCATGACCTGAGCTGAAGGCAGTCGCTTAACCAACTGAGCCACCCAGGCGCCCTGAAAGTTAAAATATTTAGGCTGAAGTAGAAACATCTCAAACTTAAATTAGACAAATAATTACTGATTTGTATCTGGAATATTTTTTCCAAATATTTAATATTTAAGCTTCCTCACTTTGAAAAAGTCACCTTAACCAAGTTTAATTCACAGATAAAGTTTTTAAAACCTAAAACATGAATTTTTGTGATATTTATTTATTTATTTATTTATTTATTTATTTATTTATTTACGTTGAGAGAGAGAGTCTGTATGAGTGGAAGCAGGGAGCAGCAGAGGGAGTATTAGAGAGAGAATCTTACGTAGGCTCCATGCCCAGCGTGGAGCCCAATGCAGAACTCCACACGGGGCTCGATCTCAGGACTCTGAGATCATGACCTGAGCCGAAATCAACAGTTGGAGGCTTAACTGACTGAGCCACCCAGGCGCCCCAAATTGTGTGAATTTTAATCTGGAGACTTAAGATGGTGCATTAGTTTTCCAGGGCTGCTGTAATAAATTATCACAAACAGCATGGCTTACAATAACAGAAATTTATTCTCTCGTGGTTCTGGAGGTCAGAAATCCAAACCTGTACGTATGGACAGGTTTGATTCCTTCTGGAAGATGTGAGGGAGAATCTGCGTTATGCTTCTCTCTTATCTTCCGGTGGTCGCTGGCAATCCTTGGCTTCCCTTAGCTGGTGGCTGCCCTCCACTTGCTGCTTCAGTATTCATATGGCTTTTCCCGCTGTGTCTTCCCCTTCTGTCTCTTCCCCTTCTGTCTCTTACAGGGATGCTTGCTCTTGGGGGTAGGGCCCACCTTAATTTAGGATGATCTCCTCACTAGATCCTTTCCTTCATTACATTTTAAAAGATCCTTATTCCAAAAGTTCAGGAAAAAACAGATGTAAAACCAATAAATCACTGCAGTAGTAATTAGTAAAAGTTTATTGTGTATACACCAAAAAGACTGTTTGCCAACCAGGAGCACCCAAACCAAAACATGGAATGATGCTCAGAGGTATATTGTAATAAAGCAGTTCACATAATATGGAGGCAGTAACTGTTTATTCTTCACAGTGACTGGTTACAATATTAGAATTTTCTTAAATGAAAGGGAATTGGTTAGTGGTTACCTCATATTAATTTTGGGGAACAATTTAAGTTTTACTTATGATCTTCACAGGCCCAAGCAAGAGGTGACACAGGTCAAGTTAGCCTTGCTTGTCTTGCAAAATAAGCTAAATTAAGCTTTGCTTGTATGACTAAGCTGGTTTGGTCTGCTCAGAGAATTGCCAAGTCTGGTCTCCGTTTGCATTTCATTTGAACACAAACAAGGTCACATTCTGAGGTTCTGCTTGGACATAACTTTTAGGAGTCACTATTCAACCCACTACAGATAGAAATTAACCCATATGGTTTGTGACTCTGGAGGTAATGCTGGGTATCTTTCCTTAGACCTGGCTTCCTAAACGATTGTCTTCCTCTTTCTGTAGCATTTGCTCCTGGCTTTAGGTCTACCTTCAATCCTTAATGAGATGGTTCTTTGAGTATTAACTAGTGGATTTCTTTGGAACAATATTCTGTATAGTTATTCCAACTTTATAAAATTCTATAATTGCATTGTTTCCTGGCATAGCAATTCAGGAAAAGAGATATTTTATTTGCCTCTGGGAAATAACTGGGTATTCCAGTCTTTATTTATTCTTTTCCCTGTTTCAAAGGTTTTTAGTTATCTTATACAAATAGATAAAACTGAGGTAAAAATTAATCTGAATTGAATGGAAGAGAAAAGCAGGAAAAAAATTAAAATGGGAGTAGAAGGAATAGGAAAAAGCTAGACAATAAGATTATTATATAAAATTATAAATAAAAATATGAAAATATTATAATTTTTATTATTCTATTTTCATCGTGATAAGTGTACTCTTTAATCCCCATCACCTATTTCACCCATCCCCCAACTGACCTCCCTTCTGGTAACCATCAGTTTGTTCTCTATAGTTAAGAGCCTGTTTCTTGGTCTCTCTCTCTCTTGTTTTCCTTTGCTTGTTTGTTATGTTTCTTAAATTCCACATATGAGTGAGATCATATGGTGTTTGTCTTTCTCTGACTGACTTATTTTGCTTAGCATTATACTGTCTAGCTCCATCTATGTTGTTGCAAAATTTCATTTTTTTGTGGCTGAGTAATATTCATTGTATATATACCACATCTTCTTTATCCATTCATCTATCAACAGACATTTGGGCTGCTTTCTTAGTTTGGCTATTGTAAATAATGCTGCAATAGACATAGGAGTGCATGTATCCCTTTGATTTAGTGTTTTTGTATTTTGCGGGTAAATACTTAGTAGTGTGATTCTGGAATCATATGGCAATTCTATTTTCAATTTTTTGAGGAACTTGATACTGTTTTCCACAGTGGCTTCACCAGTCTGCATTCCCACCAGTAGGGCAAGAGTGTTCCTTTTTCTCCACATCCTCGCTATCACTTCTTGTGTTTTTGATTTTAGCCATTCTGACAGGTGTGAGGTGATAATCTCACTTAGGTTTATTTTTTTTCATTGTAGTTTTGATTTACATTTCCCTGATGATGAGTGATGTTGAGCATCTTTTCATGTATCTGTTGGCCATTTGTATGTCTTCTTTGGAGAAATTATTGTTCATGTCTTCTATTTTTTAATTGGATTATTTGGTTTTTGGTGGTTGAGTTGTATCAGTTCCTTATATGTTTTTGATACTAATCCTTTATTGGATACACCATTTGAAAATATCGTCTCCCATCAGCCTTGTAGTTTTGTTGATTGTTTCCTTCACTGTGCAGAAAATATTTAAAAAAATTTAAACCATATATTGTAGAAGATGGCTTGCTAAAGGTAAACTTCAAAAAAGCTGACTCTCAGCTTTCCAGCAGTCCGTTCAAAGAAGAAAGATAAACTACTTCAAAGTGACAATAAAATTAGAACAAATTAATTTTAATTAGTTACGTAGAGGAGACATATTCATTCCTGACTCTGAGACTCCAAGTAAAATTTCTTGTGGGATCTCCTGGAGAGGATGTGCCATGTAATTAGCAAGTGCAATGCAATTAGCAACCTCTTTACAGTAAACACACTGAGAGACTCAAAAAGCTTCTTGTTCATGATATCCCTCAATGTAGGCCAATGAGTAATTTGTGAAAATAGCTCCAGTGAGCTCAAAATCCTGTGGTCCAGGTACAGAGCTTGTTGGTCCGAATGGCTGGAGAGAGGGATTTTTAGAAAATCTAAAGGAATGGGTATACCAAAATGTTGTTTCTCAACACGATTTTGATTTATATTACGCAGCAGTGATTCCAGGCTGTATTAGTGACAAGAATTTGGAGGGTAACTGTCCCGCAGTGCCAGCTCCTGGCACCGTCACATACTCCAGCTGACTGCCAGTGGGGCTGGACGGCCAGGCTATGGTGCACGCATGAGAAGAGAAGGCACCCCCCCACAGGGAGACAGGGTGAAGGCACAGGACTTTCTCCAGAAACAGGAGCCTGCCTCGCTGGCCTGAGGAAGGGGCAGCAGGGCCACCAAAACGCTAAGCACATGGTGTGGATAATTTTATATTTGAAAAATCTTTAAATGTCTGTGGAAAAAAGTTTTCTTCAGATGTAAAAAGACGTCAACCTGTTTCATAGAATCTTTACTTAGTCTCTCTACTAAGATGGGGCAGTAGTATCCCTTCTTAGCGTCCCTTCTTCTGTAATAAAATGGCATCAAGAACTATTTGTAAGGTAACTGAATACATTAGCATGTTGCCTAGAATTAATATCTTTATGCTAGTTAAAAGTTGAGGATCATCTGACAAAAATGACGACTTTGATTTTAAACGATCACTAGCTCTTCTTTCCAGCAGATATCAGGTAGTAGTCATTTATCTATTAAAATCATACCTAGGGGCACCTGGGTGGCTCAGTTGGTTAAGCGACTGCCTTCAGCTCGGGTCATGATCCTGGAGTCCCGGGATCGAGTCCCACATCGGGCTCCCTGCTTGGCAGGGAGTCTGCTTCTCCCTCTGACCCTCCTCCCTCTCATGCTCTCTGTCTCTCATTCTCTCTCTCTCAAATAAATAAATAAAAATCTTAAAAAAAAAATCATACCTAGTTTGTGACAATAGAGCCTTTTAAGCTACATTTTAAAAAGTGACTACCTATGACTTTATTTATTTATTTTTAAGGTTTTATTTTTAAGTACTCTCCACACCCAACATGGGGCTCAAACTCACAACCCTGAGACCAAGAGGTGCATGCTCCACCAACTGAGCCAGCCAGGAGCCCCTGATTTTATTTTATATTGGATTTCTTACCAATTATTAACACATTTTCTTAATAAAATAAGTGATCTAGCTACAGATAGAAGATAATTCCTCAGGGACAAGGGAAAATCCTTGTTTTAGCAAAAGAGCAAGAACCTTTTTCTTGGATACTTTATGCCAGAGCAGGTCCACAGAAAAGCCAATTCCATTTGCTTGCCGTGATGCTGCAATGGTTTGGGATCAGTGGAAAGATCATAGCTCTTTATGTTGGGCCCTTGACCACTCACATCTCCTGCCCACTTTATTTTTATTTTTTTTAAAGATTTTATTTATTTATTTGTCAGAGAGAGAGAGAGAAAGAGCACAAGCAGGAGGAGTGGCAAGCAGGTTCCCCACCTAGCAAGGAGCCCAATGCGGGACTCGATTCCAGGACCCTGGGATGATGCCATGAGCCGAAGGCAGCCGCTTAACTGACTGAGCCACCCAGGCGTCCCCTGCCCACTTTAATACCAGTACATCTAGTGTTAAAACAATGGAGCAGAGAGCCTGGAGGTGGGTGCAGATGCTGTTCCATGTTTGTGGGCTGTCCAGGGGACTAGCTTGCAGGGTTGAGTTGGGTAGCTCTCCTCTTGGTCTAGAGGCAGAGTTTTTTTTTTTTTTTTTTTTAAGATTTTATTTGTTTATTTGTCAGAGAGAGAGAGAGTGAGCACAAGTAGGGGGAGTGGCAGGCAGAGGGAGAAGTAGGCTCCCCGCCAAGCAAGAAGCCCAATGTAGTTCTCGATCCCAGGACCCCGGGATCATGACCTGAGCCGTAGGCAGATGCTTAATTGACTGAGCCACCCAGGCGCCCCTGGAGGCAGAGTTCTGTTTGTTCTCACAAACCATCTGAAGTTAGTTTCATGCCCCAGGTAGTTCTCGTGGTATGAGCTTTGAGTGGTGGCTCTGGCCACAGTTTAGAGTAGCTTCAGAAGAGTCTTGCTTCACTCTGTGCCAGAGTTGGCGTCGGTTTTAAGGTGATTAGTGAAGCTCAGTGCTACACGCTTTGTACTAGCATCTCTTCAGTGCTAAGAACGTTCCCTGCCATAATAAATACCATCTATCCATACCCAGCAGTGTGGGTTAGGGACAAACCGAATAGTGAGAAGAGTGTGGATGCTATGTGAGAGCGAATTTCATGGCCTTTTAGGAGAGATATATGCTCAGAATGGAAACAGAAAATAAAAGGGAAGAAAATCAAGGACATGGTCCCTTCCTAGGGACCTCCCTTCCTAGGGAACAACTCCAATGTTGTTAAAGAAACCAAGGGAGGGGCGCCTGGGTGGCTCAGTTGGCTAAGCGACTGCCTTCGGCTCAGGTCATGATCCTGGAGTCCTGGGATCGAGTCCCGCATCAGGCTCCCTGCTCAGCATGGAGTCTGCTTCTCCCTCTGACCCTCCTCCCTCTCATGCTCTCTGTCTCTCATTCTCTCTCTTTCTTAAATAAATAATTAAATAAATCTTAAAAAACAAAACACGCACAAAAAACCCCCAAGGGACTCTTCTTTCCCAGCCGGAGTCAGGCTGAAGCAAAGCCTCCCTCCAAAGTGGAGAAGCTGTCCTCGAGTGATTTGGGAATTCCAGCTCAGGTCGGAGGTTTTCACTCATCCAGGGTCCTGCCAAGACAAAGTACCCAGGGCTGGCATCTTTCCAAAGGGTGGCTTGTCTCAATTGGTGTTCGCAGACAAACAGGAGATGCTAACAGCTGAGGGGCCATGCTCATTGCTCTTTGGTGGGAAAGCCAGGGAGGAAGGTGGCAGTTTGGAAAGGTGACTGTGCACAATTACCCAGTGCGAAGTGCTATGCCCCAACGAACCAGTGCAGAGAGCGGTCTTCTTGGTGGAAAGTGGGTTGCCCCCGTGGGAACTATTTTCCATGGAAGACAGTATGATAGAGCAACGGTTTTTCTATGTTCAAATAGGGGTGATTCTGAAAATAGGGCTTTCCTTAAAGTCTTTAAAGAATATTTTGTGTCTGCTGGATGGAAAAAGAAAGAAAAATGGACTCAGTTCTTGACTGAGTCCTCAAAATTTCTACCCATTCAAGACTTTGAAGAAGGGGGAAACTGATGAACACAACTTTATTAACATTTATCAAGAAGAGAAAATGGAAAATGGCATTATTTTCTTTGTAACATCTAATAAGCTAATAGTTTTCTACTTAGGAAACTGATTGCTTTCTTAAAAATGGGGAAGACCACCTCTAGCTGATAAGAGAAGGGAGCAACTTGTAGATTTTTTTTTTAAAGATTTTATTTATTTGAGAGAGAGAGAATGAGAGATAGAGAGCACGAGAGGGAAGAGGGTCAGAGGGAGAAGCAGACTCCCTGCTGAGCCGGGAGCCCGATGTGGGACTCAATCCCAGGACTTGAGGTTCATGACCTGAGCTGAAGGCAGTCGCTTAACCAACTGAGCCACCCAGGCATCCGCAACTTGTAGATGTTATAAAGATAATGAGAGAGGTGAAAGCAGAAGCCCAAGTTTCCTTCAGTAGTTCTGGGAGCAGAATATCACCTTGTTAGTCAATCAGTAACTTTTTTTTTTTAGCCTTCTCCATATACAAAGCACTATTATTTTAAGACTTTATCTTAAAAAGTTTTGTTTTGCTAAAACCAACTTTAAATCTTTAAGAATAATATAACTAACTGTATGCTTACCAGTTCTATTTTAAGTCTTCATTGGATTGTAGTAACATTTCCAAGTAATGATAAATATTATACTTCTAAAAAATATGCCGGTTCTTTTTTTTTTTTTGAGATATAATTGACAAATAACATCATAATAGTTTCAGGGGTACAACCTAATGAGTCAGTATGTGTATATATTGAGAAATGATTACCATAGTAAGTCTAGTTAATGGCCATCATCACGCAGTTGTAAATTTTTTTTCTTATGATGAGAACTTTTAAGATCTACTCTCTTAGCAACTTTCAGATATGCATTACAGTATGATTAACTATGGTCACCATGTCCAGGACTTATTTATTTTGTAACCGAAAGTTTGTACCTTCTGACCACCTTCACCCATTTCACATACCCCTAGCTGCTACCTCTGGCAACCACCAGTCTGTGCTCTGAAAGCTATGCCAGTTCTGAAATTTGTTTCAGCCAATGAACATTTCCATCTTAAACATACAAGAGGAACATGAGAAGGGAGATGTGGCGTGTAGAAGTCAATGACCAGAGAATACACGCTTTGCTTAGAGTGTGACTCCAACCTATGACTCCTGGTCACGTGTGGCTTATCTACTGGATGATGGCTACCCCCCAGCCCCCTCCAGCAGCTCCCTTCTGTCTGGCCCATCCAGGGTCTGCACCTGAATGAGAGATGACGTGAGGCTCAGGGAAGAGCCGAGAATGTCAGCTTCACACGCCACTTAACAGAAAAACAACAGCAGCAGCAACAACAACAACAAACTATAAATATAAATACAAGGAATTCTTTTTTTTTTTTTTTTTGCTAGGTCAAAATTTGCTTCTTTATAAACATACGTATATTCTGAAACTGTATTTTAAAAAGATCCTGTTTTAAATTATCCATACAACTGCTAGTCTAACCTTGTGCTTAATGCAGAGGTAGCTGGACTACATAGTACATATACAGTAACATGTAACAAATGCCATGTCCTCTAAGGTTGGAAGGGGCTCTTTGTAGCTGTGATAAACTAGGAGTGGAGTGGCACATTACCACTTGTTAAAGGGGAACAGATTAGGGAAAGTTGTCCATTCAGATAGACAGTAACGATAAAAACATCCAGGGTTTGCACTAACTGCTTCATCACAGCCTGAGCAGCCTCCTTCTAAGCGTCTCCTCAGTCACTTTCTGCTTCCACTTGACCATCAAGCCCTGTTCCTTCTTCCTCCACAATGCCTCTCTAATACGTTTCCTTCTTCCCATTTCTGTTGTCCTAGCACTGTTTGAGGGATTTTCATTTATTTTTCTAAATTCCTACTGCAGTAGCTTTCATACTGGTAGCTTTGCCTCTGGTTTCTTTGCTTTCTTTTTTTTTTTTTTTAAAGATTTTATTTATTTATTTGACAGAGAGAGACACAGCAAGAGAGGGAACACAAGCAGGGGGAGTGGGAGAGGGAGAGGCAGGCTTCCCGCAGGGCAGGGAGCCCTATGCGGGCTCGAACCCGGGACCCTGGGATCATGACCTGAGCTGAAGGCAGACGCTTAACGACTTAGCCACCCAGGCGCCCCTGGTTTCTTTGATTTCGATGCATCTTCCATATTACACACACACACACACCCACACACACATTTCTAAAACACAGATCTTAACTGTGACACCAGTGTGCTTAAAATGCTTGGGAAAACGTCCTGCCAATAACCTATTGAACATATCCAGACTCTCAAGTCCTTGCACACCATCTTTCTAGTCTTCCAAGACATTTCAAGTCATCTTTCCAATCTCCTCCCCCTTCCCTGCTTGCACTTCCTACCCGTGTTGTGGTCATGCTGTAGCTTTCGGGTCACTGAAACACACCGTGCACGCTGCAACTTCTTCCAACTCCTCCAGTTGTGAGGTCTTGCCACACTGGTGTGAGCCCCATTCTTGTCTTAGCATAGATCTTATACGTGTGCATGCCTTAGTATAGTCCTGCTATAGGACCATAGTAGTATAAGTTATGAAAAGAAAATCTGACGTATATTCTTGTAATCTCATCACATAAATTATGGACAGCAATGACACTTGGCTGGCCCCTGTGACGGTTGCTGAGTTGCAATTACAGAGTCATGATTATTTTGGAAGAACAATGGATATTTTTGTTTCTTCCCTAAGGCTTGTGACTCTATCCAACACATGACTCTTCTTCTTTGGCATTTTTTATATATAACTTATTGTTTATTTTTCAGATTATAGTAGGCAATCATGCTCATTGGACAAATCTTTAAACCCCAGAAAGAAAATAAAATTACCCATACCAACATCTAGAGATGTATCTACTGCTTACATTATCATATTTTATAAATACGTATACATTGTTTGGTAGTATGTTTTTCCCCTTCCATTTTTATATTGTGAAATTTTTCTATCTTTTTAAATAATCTTCCATATACTTTTTCAATGATTACATGGTGCTTTATCATGTGGCTATATAGTAACTTAGTTAACCATTATCCTACTTTTGAGGATTCAGGTTTTTCCAAAGTTTTTCTATTGTAAATAAATAGTACAATAAAAATTCTGGTAGTTTTCTTCTTTCCACATTTGTTCTTGGGATAAATCCCCAGAATGGAATTGCTGGGTCAAAGGGCATGCACTTTTTTCTCTCTAGAAAGTTTGTATAAATTTATACCTCTTACACCCTTGCCAAAATATTGGGTATTGGTAATTGAAAAAGAATCCTACTCAAATAGATGAGAAATGATATCTTGATTTAATTTGAATTCCTTTACTTTCCACTTGCAAATGATCCCAAAGATGAATTAGAGGGTAGAGAACAGAACTAAGACATGTATGCAAGGATAATGTGTTATTTTGACAAGCTTTTAAAATTCAAACTCTGCCCCCTCTAGCCTACCAGGAATAAGACAAACAGACCCGGACCCGTAACAGCTTGTCCTATAATTTATTGACAAATAGTACAAAATAGTTTATTTTCAAGAAGTGTTCTTGGTAATGCCCTGTCCTGCCCTTTGCAGCCCACCTCAGAGCCTGGAGAGGGCTATAGGAGACCCTTCCTAGTCAAGGTGGAGGCCTGTCTAAACTCAGGCCTGGAGGAACATTAGCAGTGATGGTTTATGACCTTCACTTTGAGGCAGCGGTGGGATTAGCCCGTTCATTTGCTCCCACATTTCTGTGAGCTGAAAGGACCTGGCCTTATTGTTACTCTGACGTGTTTGCCACTGTTCTCACTAAGTTTTGTGGGTCTGACAGTTTGTTTATGCTTTCAGGGAAGCTTCAGTCAAGTGGCTTTACTCAATTTGGGGAAGTTATCAATCTCTAACAAGCACTTGCTTATGAAAGAAATGGAAAATATAAAAACCCTTACTACCAGTAGCTGGCAACTTCTCACAAGGGATGAAAATACCAATTTTTTACTCTATTTTGTTGAAATATCTGAGACAGCTCAATTTACAATCAGGAAACCAATTCCTACCCCTGAAAAACAAATAAGCAAACACAGGCAAACAAACAGAATGGGTTTATTCTTCACTGAAACTGGGCATGCCATTCCTCACTATGCAGATCATGTGCTTCTGATTAGGCGAATGCTCTCACTGACCTCAGTTCATCCCTCTAGAATGCCATACAGATGTGAGGCATTTTCTGTCAGGAAGGATCCTGACAACACGATCAGGCTATCAAGCTCAAAATGCTGAAAGCCTCAATTAAGTAATTTACAGAAGAAATTATTGTAAAAAGTTTTACCACAAGAGACAATTGCCATTCTTTGTAAAGATATACCTTTTTCTTGTAGGCAATTGCTTCGGGCATCAGAATTCTGCCTTTTAAATGGCACTGTAATTCTACCAAATTGTTGATATTTCTACTCTCATCCATCCAGATTGACTTAGCTCCTAGTTTATTCCAGGTACCGTATGGAGCATGGCAGCCACAGACATGAATGAGAATGGATTCCGACATGTCCAGACAGTGGAAATGGGCATGGACATGTGGGGAGCAAGAACACATGGAATCCACAGGTAATATGCACAGAATGTGATTTTAACAGAGATAAAGAGCAGCTAACCTAACATTGCAGGTATTCATGGCCTTTCCAAACAACGGTTCATGAAATCTCTAGATACCAATGATAGAGATGCTTATTGTTTTTTTAAAATTTTTTAACTTAAATTCTAGTTAGTTAACATAGAGTGCAATATTGGTTTCAGGAGTAGAATTCAGTGACTCATCACTTAGATGCTCATTCTTAGTAGAGCCGATTGGATATATAGCCCTTAGACACTAGATGGCGCCATAAGATATTCATATGTTAGTATTTTGGCTCTCTGGAGTGATACGCATTCAAACCCAAGCTGGAGGTTGAAAACTTTTATTAAGGAAAAGGCACAGTTTATAAAGTCAACATTTTTTTTTTTTTTACTTTCACAAAGTCTTCATATATTCTTCAAAGCTAAATGGATTAGAGACATACACGTTACATAGGCATTTTAGATGTCCAACCAGTGTACTGGGCTGTCAAAGTGTCCTTAAGGGATAGGTTCCTATTTGCCTGTGCAAGTCTATGCCACCTCTGATCCCACACTCTGGAAGGGTAGAGGCTTGATGTCTGATTCCTTTGGAGTAAGTCTTCTTCCACCCAACGCCCTTTCACACCGTGTCCCTGAGCCCAAAAATGTGAGTGGGTCAGTTTCTAGTCTTAGCTCTTGGGACTGGGTGGCCTTGCGTGGCTCCTGGATTTGCACAGGAAAAATCCCTCAGTCGAGTAGCCCATCCCCCCAAAATGAGGGGACTATCATCTCTCAGAGGCTCAAAGCTCACATTCAACCTGAGGCTTTAGTTTAGCTCAAAGACCCAATGGCCTCTCTGGCTTTGCTTCTGCTCACTGCTCCGGCAGCCACTTTTGGCTTTGGTTAAAATGTGCCTGAGAAGTGTTTCACACCTTTTGCACTCAGGCGTGCATTCTAAACACTCCATTCTTATATGGTATCCAGAATTTTCATGTTTTCAGAAGAGTGATTCCCTCCCCTCACTACTCAGTCCACCATTTAGACTGGAAGTCCATTTTCACCATTTGAAAAAGAAACTCTTCATTGAGAAAGATAAATGAGAAGGAGCTGAAGGAAATGATGGTGTTCCCAGGGGGCGTGAGCTTTGGTTTCCAGGGCCTCTCCAGCCTGGCTTATCACAATCAGAGTGTTGTCAGCTGTGAGGGATGGTCCTGCAGCTACTTTTTTTTTTTTTTTTAAAGATTTTATTTATTTGACAGAGAGATACAGCGAGAGAGGGAACACAAGCAGGGGGAGTGGGAGAGGGAGAAGCAGGCTTCCCGTGGAGCAGGGAGCCCGATGAGGGGCTCGATCCCAGGATCCTGGGATCATGACCTGAGCCAAAGGCAGATGCTCAATGACTGAGCCACCCAGGCACCCCCTGCAGCTACTTTGCCCCCCTTTTTTTTTCCCTTGAAGGTGAGGCACTTTCCCTGAAATTCCCACCCTGTCTAAAGCTATATGTTGGCAGAAAATGCAGGATTTGTGCCTTCCTCAAACACTCTCCTTCTGTGATTCTGCTTCCCATCCTTAGTGATATGACCACTTAGGTTAGCAGTCTTACTTGTGAGTCCTCAGAGTGTGGTCCTCGTGGCTGTCAAGCCTGCAAGAGGCTTATGTAGAATGTGTTCCAGACAATGCCAGCATAGTCTCCATTATTGCCACTCACTCAAGGACCCGTGGCAGAAGGGGCCACCAGCACCCTCTTTTCAAGAGTCTCTCTTTTCCCCAACCCAGTCCCCACATTCCACCTCACAGCACTCTGATCCCCATGTCCAGACCTCTTGGTCTCCAAAAGTTACAATCTAAGATAGAAATTGTTTCATGAGAAAAGAGAGGGGGAAAGGAAACTCCTGGAGATGATGGTTATGTTTATGGTAGTGCTTATGATGGTGGTTTCACAGGTGTATACTTATGCTCTAACTCATCAAGATGTACACATTAAATGTGGACAGCTTCTTTAGCCTGTCGTCGATAACCTCAGTCAAAAAAAAGAATGTATTCTTTGGGAATTCACTAGTAGGAGAATCATTTTAATGAAGATATCTTTGATCCAATGACATCAATTTGTATTTTAAAACTATCCCTTAGAAATAGTCTTCTCCCTCCCAATTCATGTAGACATTCCACAGGATGCTATAGGGCAGCATCAGATTAACCAAAGCCTTGACAACTGCTGAGAGCAGGTACCGCCAATAATTCAGGGGTAGAGTCGTTCCGCTCACGTGCGCGTATATGTTTTTGTATTGAATTTGCTCCTCTTCCTGCCTTCTTTTTTTTTTTAACAGAAGTATAATTGGCACGCAATGTTGTATTAGTTTCGGGTGTATGGCATGGTGACTGGACGACTCTATACACTAAGCTATGTCCTTCCTGTTTTCTTTATGTCATCACCGTCCTCCAGTTTTCCAAGCTAGAAACCTCAGAGCCGTCTTCAGCATTTTCTCTCCTGTCCCCTATATTTAAGCGTTCACCAAGGCATGTCACTAACTCCAAAATGCCTCTCAAATTTATCCTCCTGTTGTATTGCTTTTCCTTTGGCTCTGGCTTTATCAGTCTCACCTGGATTACTTAGTACCTTCTAACCAGTCTCCTTGGCTTCAGCCCTGTCCCCCTCAAGTCCATTTTTCACAGCTAGTTCGAGGCAGCTTTCTAAAACACCCATCTGATAACAGTCCTCCCCAAGAGCGATGGTGGCCCCAAACCTAAAGCCTCAAGGCTAGCCTCCTTTACATGTGACAAGGCCCTCTGCGGACACATGGCAGCCCATCTGGGCCCTTCCCTGGTGGCCGGTCCTGCGGGTGCGATGAGGCATTGCTCCAGGGAACCGGACTGTGCTCAGGCCTGTGGGCTTGCTCATCTCCGCTGCAGTGCGGGTGGGAACAGCTAAGCAAGGAGGCTGGGGTGGAGGGAGGGCAAATAAGCTCCACTTCAGTAAGTGGGGACGGACTCTGATGGTTCTTCACGGGGGAAGCGAGGAGTTCTATTTTTATTTCTGTGTTTGGGGGGAGTTTTTAAAAGGCCTTGAAGGAGCCCCTTCCTTTCACACACCTTCTGTGTTGGTTGCTGTTCACCTCACTCTGTGCATTGGCTCCTGCTCTTCTCTCGGCTGAGAAATCCTGTCTCTCCTTCAGCTTCTTGGTTTCCCACCTTCTTGGCGTCACTACCCAGTCTTCTGTATATTAATTGACCACCGGTATTCTGAGAAACTGAGATTCTGGTTGGTTCTTCCAGCTTTTGGTTGGTTCTTCCAGCTTACCTAGAGCCAAGACCTGCTTAGAACCACTAGTCTTAGTCTGATGGGAAATGTTGATGCAAAATGAACAAACTTTTAAAAAAAATTTAAAGAAAATGGAATAGAGTTTTATTCGAGCCCAAGTTAGGACAGCTGCCCAGGATACACCATCTTCACAAAGAAGAAGGTGCTCTTGGGAAGGAACGTTTGGTGCAGGATTATATACATTTTTTTTAACATAAAGAGTTACACATTGTCATAACATGGGATACTCCAGAAAGTTATAGACTTTCTCTTATGTTTATAGTATGCACAAGGCTTTATGAATTCAATCTTATGTGAACCAGGGAGGGTTTTTTTTCTTTTCTTTTCTTTTTTTTATGTTTGGAATGCTCCTTCTTGGTTATTTTTTCAATGAAGCAGATATACAATGTATGCTCAGGGCAGAGATGGAGCCCATGCTTTGACATTTTGGTGAGTCATTTTGACCTTGTACATGTTAAAGTATAGTTTCCTTGGAAGCCCAGGAACAGGGCCCACAAACATGAAAGGTTGAAAATCGGGGTACCTGGGTAGCTCAGTAGGTTAAGCATCCGACTCTTGATTTTGGCTCAGGTCATAATCTCAGGGTTGTGAGATGGAGCCCCGCATCAGGCTCTGTGCTGGGTGCGGAGCCTGCTTAAGAGTCCCTCTCTCTGCCCTTCCCCACGGCTCACCCACACACTCTTTCTCTCTTTCTCTCTGTCTCTCTCCCCACAAAAAACAAAAAGAAAAAAAGTTGAAAATTTCTTGTATTTTATCACCTCTACAGTCACTTTTCCTATGTTTCTTTCTCACATTCCTTTTATGTGTAACTATCTTTTACCTTGAAAAATAATCACCTAATCAAGGAGTGATTAAATGTAACAAACATTTCCTTTAAATAAAAATTAAAAAAAAAGATGAGTTACGTTCAGTGTCTTTGAAATACCTCGTTGCATTTTAGTGGCCATGTCTATACGCGGAGCTAAATATATATGTGAGCCACGTACAGTTAGCATCTTTGAACCACCACTGGCCCCTTTTTCATGGACAGTCTCCCCACTCTTGACTGGTTAACTACTGCTCGCTTTTCCTGCCTCAATCTAAATGTTCTTTTCTGAGACACCTGAGGAGAATCCCTGCTGTTCTTTCTCAGAGAACCTTTACCATTTGTTATTGTGCTTGCACAATTGGAAACACACGCTTATTGGAGTGATGGCTTATTAAACTTTTCTTTTCCTCTAGACTATAAACTATGAGGCTCTTGTTTCCCAGTATCTCTCACAGCGCTTGGCACGTGGCAGGCACTCTCAACATTTATTATGTGAAGGCATTAATGAACCTTGCTCCTTTAAAGAAATTGTGCTGCTAGCTAACAGCTGTAGTCATATTCAAAAAACAATGGTTCTTTGGGAATAGGGGAATATTTGAAAATATTTATTTGGCTCCACTCAAACCCACACAGCTCAGGACAAATTTCCTTATTGGCCACAAGAATGGCCAATTATTATTTATTAAGTTGTAAGTGAACTATCCACCCATAGGAGGTTGGTGATGAAAGGTGAAAAATAAATTGATTTTTATTTTTATTATTATTATTTTTAAAGATTTTATTTATTTGACAGAGAGAGATACAGCGAGAGAGGGAACACAAGCAGCGGGAGTGGGAGAGGGAGAAGCAGGCTTCCCACGGAGCAGGGAGCCTAACGCGGGGCTCGATCCCAGGACCCTGGGATCATGACCTGAGCCGAAGGCAGACGCTTAACGATTGAGCCACCCAGGCGCCCCAATAAATTGATTTTTAAAAGCAATAGACTGGTTGAACCTGGGATAGGGAAAAAAGGCATCTGCTATCTTGTGGATATAAGACTTATGTTTCACAAGCATAAAAAATAGAGAGGCCCATGTTGGCAAGGGGGAAACTGAAATGCAGAGTGTAACAATTGCAATCGTGGTTTGCTCTTGTGGGGCTTACAATATTGTCAGTGTTATTGACGAACTTTTGGGACAAGAGATAACTGAACAGATAGTTATAATAAAGCAAATAAGGGCAATGATTGTGATATTCATAGAAATGCATGATAGTAAGAGGAGTGATTCATTCTGCACTGGAGAGTCAAGGAAGGTTGGACAGAGGAGGTGATATGAGAGCGGGTCCTGAAGGATGACTAGGGGGCTTGCATGCTGGCAACAAGAAGGAAGGGAATTCCTGGAAGAAGAAACGTACACATAATGGCATGAAGGTATTAGGGACCACGGCTCATCCGAATGTGAGAGAGACCTGGCATGAGGATGGGGTAGAGGCAACCAGTGGGTAGTGAGCAGGGGGGCAAGGCTGTGGTTGAATTGTGAAGAACTCTGTAAGCCACAGTAAGAAATGTGTGAATTAGCTTTCAGGGCTGGCAATGGGAAAAATAGTTTACTTTGTCCATTTAAAAATAGCATGGCAATCAATGACTTCCAGGGAGATACATTTCTTGGCCTGCGTATCTCTGGTGGAATCTTCCCTTCTGAGGTTCTCACACTTGAAAATATAGCAGGAAAACAATCGGTGTAAATGTGACTGCATTTACTTTGGCAACTAAAAGCATCTCAAATACAGTAACAGGCTTTCTGATCCCTCAGCGGGGTTCTTCTAGGAAAAGACAGCAGTAGAGGAGAGTGGTACAGAGCACAAAGTTTGGCTTCAAATTGTCTAGGTTTGAGTCCTGGCTCCACCTCAAGTGAGTTACTAACCCCTTAAAACCTCAGTTTTCTCATCTGTGAAATGGATATAAAGATAATATTGCTTACCTCATGGAGCTGCATGAGGATTAAGATAATGCCTGTAAATCTCTTAGCTCAGTCCCTCTAGTACAGGGAAATGCTCAATTAATATTTGCTAATGAAAGATCCAGCTATCATCCACGATGTATTCAGTGCACATCACAATCCAGTCCCTTATCCGTGAAGCCTGAGTCAGTCATTGTTCAGCTCCAGAGCTACCTCCTTAGAAATTTGCTGAAGTTAGAAATGAGTCTTGTTTTTCAGGGGCCTTATAAAATTGTCCTTCCCGGGCTCTACGTGAAATCCCAATGGATGATGCACAACAGCTAGTCTGCATGTCTGTCACTCTGAGACTTTAAATTCATTAAGACCATAAATCTGAGTACAAGTAGTTTTGTCTTAATTATTTAGGGGGACAATTAAGAGCTTTGAAAATCATATTTTTGGTCACTGTAAAGCAGAAAAATTGGAGTTACTTTGGAGCAGTCATTACTCTTGTCATCATGATACTGAAAGAATAAAATGAGCTAAGACATGTAAGTAAATGGAGAATCATCTGCAAATCCTAATACAACGTCGCTTAGAAAACTCAAGGAAAAGTTGTAGTTAGGCGAGGGGAAGGTCATGGATAAGAAAGTCTGTAATAGAAGAGCTTTGAAAGAAATGGCTGGTAAGAACAGTTGTTAATCTCTGTCTCCTCCTCCTTTGGAAGGTGTGGAGGGTGAGCTGGAGTGGGGAGAAATTGGTTAAGAGGCTGGTTTAGCATAGCCAAAGACAACGATAACTCTAGGAAGAAATCCTGGATATCCTGCACGTTTAACAAAGAAGAGAAAACGAAACAAAATAGGCAGAAAGGATTTTTGGCAAAAAGAGTGAAAGGCATTTCCTCCCATTTTATCGTGAAGGAACGAATCATTTTCACACAGCCCATCTGCACTCTCTGCTGGGGTGAACACAGAAAATGGGAAGGAGGCAATTCTGTGCCGAATCCACAAAGAACTGAGGAATTTCAAGAAAAAGAATGGGTGTTAATTTAGAAAATCACCTCAGACCAGAACTTTGATGTGACTCTGGGGATTATGAAAATGAATTCTTCTCCTATGTGATGATTACATGAGGAACCTGACAGGTTTGTACTTCTATTTCTTAGGTCCGCTGAGGATTACATTGTCCCCACTACACGTTCTCCCTCTCTCAATCCTCCACTGGATCATTTGAGTTAATATTTCAGGGGGAAAACAACATTAGAAACAAAACCAATGAATGACTGAGTTAACATGCATATGTTTTAGCTTTTACCTACTAGATTTTAAAGTTGTTAAGGGCAAGAAATGTCATGGTATCCCCACAACATCCTATATTTACTGTTAATGTGACCTTGGCTATAAGCTCTCTGCATACAATTTTATTAGCTGTGAAATACGGGTATTAGTAGTTCCAACCTCATTTGGTTGTTGTGATAATATAATGAAATGATACGAGTGTGTATCACAGTGCCTGACATTTGTGCTGTATTTGCTAATATATTGCTCACTGTTTCTAAATGTAGTGCTAGACCCTTCACTCAGAGTGCTCGATCTCTCAACATAGTTATCATTCTACTTCTGAAACTTCTGTAATGAAACACCACAAACTGGGTGGCCTAAAACAACAGAGGTTTATTGTCTCACAGTTCTAGAGGCTGGAAGTCCAAGATCTAGGTATTGGCAGGGTCACAGTTCCCGTGACACCCACAGGAGAGAATCCTTCCTTGCCTCTTCTTAGCTTCTAGTGGTTTCTTGTCAATCCTTGGCATTCCTTGGCTTGTAGCTTTAGCACCTCAGTCTCTGCCTCCATCATCACATGGTGCTCTCCTTGCGTGTCTCTTTCTCATCTTGCTACAAGGACACCAACCATATTGCAGTAAGGGTCCACGCTATGCCAGCATGATGTCAGCACAACAAATGTCATTATCCAATGATCCTATTTCAAAATAAGTTCACATTTTCAGATACTAGGGGTTAAGATTTGAATGTATCTTGTTGGGGGACACAATTCAACTCATCACACGCCTTCATTTTTTAATTATTATTATTTATAATTTAAGTTCAATTAATTAACATATAATGTATTATTTGTTTCAGGAGTACAGGTCTGTGATTCATCAGTCGTATATAATACCCAGTACTCATTACAACACATATCCTCCCCAACGCCCATCACCCAGTTACCCCATCCCCCCAAACCCCTCCCCTCCAGCAACCCTCAGTTTGTTTCCTATGATTAAGAGTCTCTTATGGTTTGTCTCCCTCTCTGGTTTCATCTTGTTTCGTTTTATCCTCTCTTCCCCTATGATCCTCTGTCTTGTTTCTTAAATTCCACATATCAGTGAGATCATATGATAATTGTCTTTCTCTGATTGGCTTATATCGCTCAGCATAATACCCTCTAGTTCCATCCATGTCATTGCAAATGGCAAGATTTCATTTTTTGACGACTGCATAATATTCCAGTGTGTGTGTGTGTGTGTGTATGTACCACATCTTCTTTATCCATTCATCTGTCGATGGACATCTGGGCTCTTTCCATAGTTTGGCTATTGTGGACATTGCTGCTATAAACATTGGGGTGCAGGTGCCCCTTCAGATCACTGCATTTGTATCTTTGGGGTAAATACCCAGTACACACTCCTTCATTTTAAGTTCATTACAACTATGATCATATATGATCATCAGGCATTAGTTCAAAATCAAAATGAACTATGAGGGACACCTGGGTGGTTCAGTAGGTTAAGTGTCTGCCTTGGGCTCAGATCATGATCCCAGGGTCCTGGGATCGAGTCCCACATGGGGCTCCCTGCTCAGGGAGGAGTCTGCTTCTCCCTCTGCCTGCCGCTCCCCCTGCTTGTGCACACACCCTCTCTCTCTCTCTGACAAGTAAATAAATAAAATCTTAGGAAAAAAAAAGAACTATGAAAGGGGAGGTTGTTTAAATTACCCAAGATTATAACAAACTGGAAATCAAACTCTCTGGTTCATAGCTCTTTCCCTAATACAAAAACTTATCTGCAGTCACACGGCTGTAGATTAATGGCTAGCAAATGAAATGTCAGCTTTTCTGGTAAGTGATTGCTCGACTGACATGTATTTACACACATTGTGGTAATTCTAATCTGGAACCAATTAGGATTGTGCTTTCATTCCTGGTTCCATTGTAACATTATCGAAGGCAATCACAAAGCAAACAATCTAGAAATAGAGTAAATGGTATTGTGAACACAGCCTGGTACAGATGAGGGAGACAAATATGAAGTTGAAGGCCTTTGCTGTTTCATTTGTTTGAGATTTTTTGCTTCATTTTTTCGTTCAGTCAAAAGGAAAGATAGTTTTCTAAGAAAAAGACTGCAGAGGGAATCCTACAAGAAGAGTACTTTTGGGGATTTAAAAAATATATAGATATAGATTTATTTTAAGAAGTTGGCTCATGTGACTGTGGGGGCTGACAAATCTGAAATCTGCAGGGGGTGCCATGAGCTGGAAGCTGAGGCACAAGTTGATGTTGCAGTTTTGAGTTGAAAGTATGTAGGGCTGGCGGACAGGCTGGAAACCCAGGCAGGATCTCTCTGTTACAATCTTGAGGGAGAATTCCTTCTTTTCTGGAAAATCTCAGATTTTGCTCAAAAGGCCTTCAATGGATTGAATGAGTCCCGTCCACATTTTCAAGGGCAATCTCTCTCTCTCTCTTTTTTTACTTTTTGGAATCTCAATGAAGTCAGAACCAAGTTGCAGTGTCGTCCAAAGTTCAAGGAGCATATGTATAGGAGAGCAATATAAATGTTTGATTCATACATGACCAGAGCAGTCCAAACAGCTCATTAAGGATGAGGAAAAGGAAGTGCATGAAGTCACTTTCCTGAGATTATGGGACAGGGCACAGCTAGGGGAAAGCTGGGCTCCAGACCCCTTGCCCAATTCATGGTCTGGTGTAGCTCCAGTGTCAACTATTGCAGTAGCCTCCTCCCTGGGCTCCCTGCCTCTACATCCAACCTCATCAGTGGTCTCGGATCCAGAGCTCGTACTCGGGCCTCTGGATACTCACCTCCTCAGAGAAAACGTCACTGATCAACAATTATTCTCATCGCATGTTTTCATCATATTTATTGCATGTTTTCATCATATTTATTAAAGGATATCTAATTGTTGCATGTTTTCATCATATTTATTAAAGGATATCTAATTTTGATGGATTATATTTTCTAGGCATGAGCTTGAGTATTTGAAATTCAGTTTAAAAACCTGCATCACAGCAAGAAAAATTATGGAACATCGGTTAAGCAATGTCATACTTCACTGACCCCAGTCCTTTCCCCCATCTCTGTGATCCTCAGAACTCCCAGAGGTTAGAAAACAGAGCCAGTGAGGTTGGTCCACAGCCTCTCAGAAGGAAACAATTCAGTCAGAAGTGATCTTAGGATCATCTTGGTTCTTAAATGTCTCTCTTCTCTTCCGGAAGCTGGCTAGGCCCAAGGCTCTTGCTAATTATGCTTTTTGTATGTATAAGTCCACCACAAGGCCATCACTCTGGAATGTGTCTTAGATAATTTAAAATATATCTCAGGTGCAATTAAAGTTCTAGTCCTCCTCAGAGTCACATAGCATAGTTCTGCAAGGCTGTTCCCAAAGAAATGTCACATTTGCACACAATCAGCTCCACAGTGCACCGTGTTGGCTGTTCTAAATCTCTGCATCTTCTAGCTATTTAATCCAGATATGGGCTAAGAAAATGCAATGCACACGGAGTGCTTTGGAAAAATCAAACATTTTTGCAAAAAATGATGTTTTTCAGGGGTTTCTTTGTGTGTGTGTGTGTGTGTGTGTGTGTCTCCCTGGCTGCAATTCTTCGGAAGGTAATTTTTATGCTGACTGACAGCACAGAACATTGAGGGTCTCACAATCTCATCTCCTCCCTCAAGTCCATGTTTCTGTTGAATCATAAATACGGCAGGCACATTCTCGAATGATTTTTGTCTTTCTGGCATTTGCCTGAAAGAGTAAGTCCATTGCTCATTTTAATCATCTCTCTTTATCTTTGACGTATTGTTATTCAGATTTTCCTTTGTCCGTAAAGATGAGCAGTTCTCCTGTGATGAGCGGGTCTCAGTCATTTATGAGATTGAAGGAAGGCAGTCACAGGGAGGGATTAAGTGTGAGAACCTGGGCCACACGGAAGGTCAGAATCCCAGCTCTGCTTCTTTATGGAAAATAACTTGCTCTGGTCTTACTTTACTCATCAGAAAAATAAGGATGATCGTCATTGTACCTAGTTCTTTGGGGTTTAGTGGAGATTATAGGAGAGCATGCACTCAAACTGCTCAGCACAATGCCTGGCACAGAGTAAATCGAGAATACATATCATCTAAAATTATTTTCCCAGTCACTTGTATCAGTTCAGAAGCCAGAGGGTTTGCACCTAAATTTTTTATAATTATTTACTGAGAACTTGCACACATATGGATGTCTGAGTAATCAAAACAACTTTGTGAGTTAATCTCTAATGTGAATCAGTGAACACTTGGCGTCTGTTTCTAGGACACCAGGCACTCCACTTGGTGCTGAGAGTACAAAGGTGACTAATCACGAACCCTGTTCTTGGGTAGTGCACAGCCCATAGGGAGACAGTTACAGGAACACATGGTTGCCCAGTGCCTGGGCCGTGATGCAGGTGCACCGGGAGCTCAGAGGAGGCACCAGGGAGCTCTGAGCGGCTTCCCAGGGAGAGGTCACAAACGTGCTGAAGGCATGCAGGCAACATGCAGACTCTTCCTTCTCTCTGGAAGCATCTAGAGTTTAATTTGTCCAGAGCACCACCAGTTTCCGCCAGGTTCACCTTACATGTTTCTTGCCACTCCATACCACTCCAGTGTCCCAGTTCAGACTCTGGTCTGGACTGTTGCAATGGTCCCATCTGGGCTCCAGGCTTTTTCCTGTCCAGTCCATTGAAAAAGAAAACACAAATCTGGACATAGTAAGGAGAGACTATATTTAAAAGGATTATGGCAAGGTGGGGGTGTGAAATGGATTATTGCCACAGGGAGAATGCTCTGACCATGAGATTGCAAGCATCAAAAGGGGTTTTCTTTCAGGGGAGGAGTAAATAAGGCTAGAGAGAGCTGGATGTGGGCAAGTGGGATGAGCGGGAGTGGCATGATTGGAGAATATCCCCAAGGATGCTCTGAGGCGACTCGGCTCTCAGGAGGGGTTGTCAGGGAGGGGCTGCATGCTGGGTCAGGCTGCTAAGGCCCAAAGTTTACCTTACCAAAATTTGATTAACAAGCATTTTGTTCTCATTCATCAGTGGGGGACAAGACAGTTTAGCTAATTATTTATGAAGCAAAGAATGGGAATTTGGAGGGTCTGTGTCTGGCCTTGTCCTAGGTAAACAAGGGGGCCTCCATGAATCTTATCTAAGGATATGGGGACTTATTTCTTTGTAAGTATTTTCAGAGCCCAAAGGGACTTCTTAAGCGTCACCATTTTCTAGGAGTGCAGGGCTCAGGTAAAGTTCAACATTGTCACCATTCTCTCTTCAGCTACAATCACTTTCTTTCTGAATGACAAATATGGCCAAATGGCTCCTTGCTTAACGTAGTTCAATGGCTCTCCGCTTGATAGCCCTCGCTTTTTACCTCTTCTGCCGTATCTTCAGTTTTGGACTCCAGAAACACCCAAGAGCTCTGGTTTCCTGTCTATGTGCCATGTGGTGTCTCATCTCTGTGTCTTTGTTCAGCCTGTCCCCGATGCCTGCAATGCCATCTAATGACACCTAAACTCCTAATTATTCTCAAAGTCTCAGATGCGGTGACATCTTCGGGAGAACCTGTACCAGATGGAGGTTGGTTATTTTCTTTGTGTTTCTGTAACATTGTGGACTTACAGCTCTTGGTGCACTCAGCACATTGTGATAATTTTTCTTTGTGTGTTTAGCATCAGGGACTATGATATAAACCCTCTCAGTCAATATATGTTTAGTGTGTGTCTGATTCTCTGGCAAATACTATAAACTCACTTATTTTTTTTTTTAAAGATTTATTTATTTATTTTAGAGGGTAGGGTAGGGGTAGAGGTAGAGAGAGAGAATCCTGAAGCAGACTCCTCACTGAGTGCAGAGCCCACATGGGGCTCCATCGCATGACCCTGAGATCATGATCTGAGCTGAAATCAAGAGTCGGACCTTAACCGACTGAGCCACCCAGATGCCCCAAACTCACTTATTTGTTGATCTCCATTTTTCAGATGAGAACACTGAGATTAGGAAGCTAAGCAATTTACCAGCTATCATGCAGAGACTTTGAATTGAATGGAATGGATATGCTGATGTGAAGAGTATTTTAGAATCGTATCTCTAGAGTTCTCTTATCATTTGCTCTGGTAGTGATAGAATGTTCGAACTTAGTGGGATCATGGTGTTCACCCAGTTCATTGCCACCAACGTGCAAGTTTTTAACCTCTGGGAGGTAAAAGACACAGAACTCTGGTGCTTGAACCATATTGGCTCCTCTTAGTGCCTGCTGAGGTTTGGAACAGTGAGCATATCTTCCTCAGTAGTGTAACATTCAAGGTAACTAGTGCGTATGGTCAACACAGCCCTGGAAAGCTGATATCTTTATTCAGAGTTCTGAGTAAAGTGTTCAGAAGTTGCTTAGCTTTCAGTCCCCAAGAAAGTTTTCTGAAGTTTCAGAGACTCCTCCCTTGTCCCATTCTCTGATACTGTAACAGTGACAAAATGTGGGTTCTGTGGCCTTACTTACAGCAGACCTACTGAGAAATCCAGTGGTTGTTCATTCTTTCATTCATGCAATTAACTGTTTACTCACTCATTAGATAACTTGACCAATATTTCTTAAACACTTAATTTGTGTCAGATACTATTCCAGGCTCGGGGGATAAAGAAAAAAACAGAATGTGGTTCCTATCCTTAAGGAATTTATAAGCTTCTAAAAGATTTAGTCAGGTAGGCAAATAAGCAATAAAAAGATATCAGTGCTAAGTCAGAAATACTGCTGGGCTGGAGAAAGGAAAAACGGTGGTTGACAGGATAAAACTCTGAGAGACATTCTTAGGAGATTTTTGTTTCTCAGATTTGTTTTCTTTCTATTCTTGTCCCTCCACACTCTTGTCAGAACTCTGGTGCCACCTGCCTCATATCCAAGAGCTCACAGGAAGGCCTGTCTTTTTGCTAGAAGGCCTCTGGGGCTTATTGACTTACAAAAGTTCATACAAGCCCAGGAAATGTCTCTCTTTCCTCATGGAGTTCTTATACAAATGAGAACAAAATAGGTAACTTATTCTGACTGCCAGTGTTGTTTGCAACCTCATCTTCTTTGCTGAGCTAGTGAATCTTTGCAGGACTCCTCCCGAGGTGGGGCTGAGGTCCCAACACCACTTACTGGAGGCTCTTTCTCTTCTCACCAAGTGAGGACAGTAGTTTTCTTCCCCTGGGGAGGCTGCTATACTTACAAAATTCAGCAGAATTAGAAACAGTCCAATTTTGGGAAAATGAAAAAAAAAGATAATATACAATACAATACCAACACTTTGAGTTGATTTTTTACTTTTTTTTTCAGAAGGACACAACAGTGGAAAGTGGATGATATCTAGAAACCAGATAGACCTGGGATTGATGGCTCTTATACTTACTAGCTGAGTGACTTGGATTAATTTTCTCACTTCATTTTCCTTCTACATGAAAGAATATGTTTAACAGTTATACGGTTAGATGTAGGTTGAGGGCAAGGATGCTGCTAAACATCACTAGATGTCACTAGCATATCCCTCCCACACCCAGCTGCGACAATAAAAAATGTCTCTAGCCATTGCCTGGATGTGAATATCATCTCGGGCTGAGAACCATCGCTAGAGAAAAAGGTGCTTTGGATTCAGAGTGGGAAGAATGGGTTGTACTTCTGCTTATTCTTCCTACTAATTCTAAATTTCATTTTTCTCACCTTTAAAAAGTAGGGGTTGGCAAGATGATCTTTAAGGTGCCTTCTACGTCCAACCAGCTGTGATTCTATGCAAGGAAGAAATAAAGATAATGAAGATTTTTTAAAAAAGATTATTCATTTATTTATTTGACAGAGAGAGAGAGAGCTCATAAGTAGGCAGGCAGGCAGGCAGGCAGAGGGAAAGGGAGAAGCAGGCTCCCTGCTAAGCATGGAGCTGATGAGGGGCTCAATCCCAGGACCCCGGGATCATGACCTGAGCCAAAGGCAGATGCTCAATGGACTGAGCCACCCAGGCACCTCAAGATAATGAAGATTTAGGAAGACTTGGAAGTGAAGGCCAGGGAAATTGACTAAGATGTGGAGTAGTCCCATAAGTTCTGTATTTCTGAACAAAGTTGAGCATCTATACCACTAATTAGAAAGAGTTGCTAATCTAAGCTGACTAGCTAGGGAACAAAGGATCAGAAATCCAGACAAGGAATTGGACTTTTACAGATGATGGTGAAAATGATGATGGTGAAGAAGAAGAAGTAGAAGAAGACGATGATGATGATGGTGGTGGTGGTGATGGCGTTGGTGGTAAGGACAGAGCAGCTAACATTTATTAAGCACTAACTATGGACTTGGCTCTCAGGCATGTGGGTGACAAAAGCTCAGCATTTAGGCTTGGGTGGGATGTAATGGTAGGAGTCACAAAGAAAAGCTGCAAGAGGTAGACCGCTCTCAGATTTGGGGTAAATCAGAGCCAAAGGAAGTGAAGAAACTTGGGATTTTAGCACACATTTTGTAGAAGGAAAAATGCAACGAGGTCAGCTGAGGAAAGTGTTAATACTTCATTATTAAAATCCAAGTGGGGGTCATTTTCAATGGAAATCGAAGAAGGGGAACAGCAGAGCACCTGGGTGCTCACTCAGCAGGGAGTCTGCTTGAAAGATTCTCTCCCTTTGCCTCTCTCCCCATTCACCTGAGAGCGCATGAACACTCTCTCTCTCTCAGTAAATAAATAAATCTTTTTTTAAAAGATTTTTTTAAATTTATTTATTAGAGAGAGAGAGAGTGAGAGTGAGAGCGCAAGAGGGGGTAGGGTTAGAGGGAGAAGCAGACTCCCCGCCGAGTAGGGAGCCCGATGTGGGACTCGATCCCGGGACTCTGGGATCATGACCTGAGCTGAAGGCAGTCGCCCAACCAACTGAGCCACCCAGGCGCCCAATAAATAAATCTTAAAAAAAAAAAGAAGAAGAAAGGGAACAGTAAGAGGAAGGGAAATGTAAAGGTGCTAAGATACAGTGAAAGTGGCCAAATAGCAAATTAGTCTCATTAAAAATATTTCTTAACTCTTATTCTTTTTCTCTTAGGTATATTGCTTTGTTTATTACATTTTACTGATTTATGTTTACTAGAACTTAACAGGTCAGGGCAGTTTTTTGTTGTTGTGGTTGTTTTGATTTTAGGATCAGTCTATGGTTGTTTGTCAGAGATTTAATATGCTCTTGGAGATGTGCACACATTTTACATCGTCTTTTGTGAAGCCACTCCAATTTCTCTTGGGTGTTTTGTGCTGAGCAAATTAATTCTATTCTTAACTTCTTCCTTCATCACATCTTCTTTGTTTGACTTTTAAAAGGATCAGTGTGTTAGACTGGATTTATAGTCAGTTACCAAGGAGGAACTTTGAGACCCTAAATTCTCAGTGTACCAAAACTTGTCCTTTGGATAATGGCCCCTTCTGTGCATCTTAACCCAATAACTTAAGTACAATAGTAGCCTAGTTTAGGTAAGTAAAGGGGTGGGGGGAATAAAAATTCAATTGAATGAGGTAAGAGTGATTTTTTTTCTGTAGTAGGAGAGAAATTGGAATATTTCCAAGGGCAACGGAAAGGGTGTATGCAGTAATGTAGTTGAGATATTAATATGTGGATGGGTGGGGCATTAGGAATTAAAATTTTGTGAAAATAATTAAAGCTAAAGTGAGTTAAGAACAATAATGTTCAATGTAATTCTTGGCCTTTTCCCGGAGAAGGCTATTGGTGATTTTTAGTATCATGATTCCCTTATATTCTTTTATTCTATATTGCCAGAATGTTAGACAAGATGCCCAATTTTGAGGGGTGAGTGTGGCAGGGGTAATGGGGGAAATTATATGTCTCTAGCTATGCTGAGCCTATTACAATTGAGAAAAAATCTATCTATCATCTCTCTCTCTTTCTCTGTCTCTATCTCTATCATCTCTATCTCTCTTTCTCTGTATCTCTATCATCTCTCTCTCTCTAAAATATCTATAGATTCCACTTCCTACTTATGGTAACTTATTTTTACAAATTAAGGATTTTGAAAGCAACTTTATTCTCAGAAATAAGAATAATCTTGGGATAAAATTTTGCAGTGAGGCGTCATTTCTCTATAGTCCTGTTAAAATATTCAGTTGAAGCTCACCTGACGCATTTATAATTCTTCCAATCATTGTGCAGTAACTCAGGCAGAAAAAGGAGGTTTATTATGAATCTTATGCTAGCGTGTGCTTGTAAGTGCTAATCCATCAGCACTACTTTCATGAAGAAATAATAATTAGTTTTACAAGTGGTAGAGAAAAGCAACCATCACTATTAATGGTATAATCCAAACACAAACGAATAGGACATATGTACATTTCTCCTACTTACATTTTTTAAAAAGGCAATCTAAAAAACCAATTATGTTAGTTAAAAGTATGTAGGCATGCATTTTGATTTGACAGTGTTACCAACCAAAGAAAAACACATACTTAAATGCATAGATAAAATCAGATAGTTCTAAATACATTTCAATCACCATAACATTTCTCCTATAATTCACTGATCAGACTAAAAAACAGATTTGGAAAAAGTTGGCTTTCTCATAGGAATACTAAGTAACTGAAAACAACATTAGTGCTTTACTATTGATATTTACGAACTGCCTCATATCTTCAAGGCAATTCACTAAATGAATGCTTTCGCTTGTCACCTACCAGCAACAAAATCACTTTAAATAAAAAGAGAAAAAGAGTATTTGCCTAGGCCTGGTTGGATTATGGCACCTGCAGAAGATTTCAATGTCTTCCCACTGTCTAATGATAAAGCCTGTCATTTAGGGCTCTCCGTACTCTGTCTCAGACCTGTCATTCTGATCTGCTACTTTTCCCAAAATAGGGTCCAACTATATATTTTTTATTTTATCTTCCATTTTCTTTTTCTTCCCATCATGCTCTAGCCAAGCTGAGGAATTTTCCTGCCTCAGTCTCTTTGCTACTGTATTCCCTCTTGCTTAGAATTTCCATTTCTTTATCTCCATCTTTGAAATTCTTTGCAACCATGAGGCCCCATCCAACCTTACATCCTTTTTGAGGTCTCTCATGATCCCTCCTGTTGGGCATGTTTTCGTCTCTCTTCTAAGCAAGCAAGGCTGGTATCAATTCCTGCACCATGCCTAGCCCAGGGTGTTGTACAAGACACGCACACATTAAACATTGATTGAATGGGCTGTATGTGGAATGACTGTAGCAGAGGCCAGCAGAGATGTTTTCCTTTCCGCATCCACAGGGTGTTTGCATCGCCTGTGGGATAATGTGGGAGGAGAGGGAGTACATCTGTCTTGGCCCAGAGGAACAGTCAGAGTAAAGGCTAAGTTGCTAAAGCAAAATGACCCAGATATACAATAGTGCTTGCAACAGACTGGAGCTTCTTCCCTTTTACACAGTGAGTGGTCTATGTGGTTGAGGCTGTGGGGTAGCTCTGCTCTATATGGTCATTCAGGGACATGTTGCTTCCATCATTTTTCTTCTTTTCCTAGGGCACTGGCTTATCTGGAATGCTGAAGCTGCCTCTCAGGCATATTTGTGGCTAGTTAGTACAGGAATAACAGAGCAAGTCAAGGGAAAGTAATTTCCTACTAACCAAATGAAGCAGAATTTGTATACATCACTTCTCCTTGCATTCCACTGGCGAAAATTAGGCTACTTCGGTTAATAACTAGGTGTCCAGCCCAGCGAGGATCTGATTGGACTTAGATGAGTCCATGCACTCTCAGGGCCTGGATTCCCTCTGAATCAGAAATCCCCGAGAGGAATCAGGAATCCCTGAGAAGAAAGAGAAATGCCACAATGTACTCCCTGCATTTAGTTTCAAAAGAAGCAAAATATTTAAAAAATAACATCAAGGTATATACTGACACAAAGATAACATTATGGAATATTCTTCAGCACTTGGAGGTCAGAGTGGGGAAAGGTAGAGAAGGACAAAGCAAGGAGACCAAATGCACTTCTTCCACCACCTAGTGAAACGTGGAGCCACTTGGTAGAAGCAGAGGATTGATTTTAAAAAATCAAAATTTACTGAATTCCCAAATGGATTGATTGAGGCCCAACACCAATCCATGAAAGCTGCTGATGTGGAGAAAATAGAAGACTAGTTCATAGTTTTCTGGAGAGCCCTACAAAATTTAAAAACATTGACATTCTGAAGGCTTAAACAGACAGTTGCAGTAATAGGGAGAAAGGAAAAATGTAAAGCATTGTGAAGGAGCAAGAGACTCCAAATTAACCAAGGACGACACATTTGGAAGTGTCATTTCCACTGAGTGAGTTAGGATCTGCCATGAAGCTAACAGCAGTTTCCCCCACAGACGTTTACTGCCTATGGTGGAAGGTGAAAGGATTTTCAGAGTGCCATTTCACTAACCTTTCTATAAATTGCAAAAGCAATACCAGAGAATGTTAAGAGCCTTATTTTTTTTTTCTACTGAGTATAATAAAATCTGTAATAGCTGTGGCCACATTGTGGCAACTCAGAGAACATAAAGTGCTTCTATTATCGTGTCTGCGGGAAACCGAGTGGAGAACAGGTGCCATGGATGAAATTTGGAAAAAGAAGTCATATTTTCAGAATCGAAATCGAAAAAAAGGCTATATAACCAATAAAATACTTCTAAATTATAAATAATTTTCTTATCCTAAAAATGACAGCCAGACATGGAACAGAAATTCTAAGAGACTAGAAGGGTCAGTAATGTGCATAATGAAAAACAGTCAAGACTGAGGCTCAAGGAATTGAGACTTTGTTTTCTATATCAAGGAGAAATTAATGGGAGATTGGAGAGGCTGAGATTCAGACCATGGGAAAACATCACTTTTTAGGAAACTTATGTACTCTCTTGTTGACAAAATAGTATCCATTCTCTGACCTGAGCTAACAAAGTGAGGGGGAGCAGTTTTGTGAAGCAGAAACCTTGTGAGAATCACTCTAATAAGCTTCCGGCTTCTGAATCTCTTTCTGCTACTAAGTGTTGATTCCATGTAACACATAATTGCCATATACTGAAGTGGTAGAGAGTGGATGAGGGCACTAAGAATGAAGATGAGTGAGGTATTTAAAATTTTTCAGTGTTAGCAATTGCACCTGATATTTTAATATTTATTAAGAAAAAGCCTACTCAAAGCCATATGATACTTATTTCTGTCCCCAGAACTAGAGATACCCTATATAACTACCTCAATTGTCCATGCAATTCTGATTTTGTATGACTATTTTTATCAAAAGGAATTTACATTCCTTATGCTGAATTTAAATATACTGATGTGCGGCCAAACATGTGTGATTCATGAAGGTCAATTTATTTGGAATATAATGATGACACCAAGATATGTATTTGGCAAGCATTCTCAGATGCAATACCCATTAGGAAGCATGCACACAGATGGTCACATGGTAACAAAAATCTCCTACTGAAGATGTGTAAGGCTTAGGCATTTCATGCTAGATTGCTTTTCTCCAAAGAGAAGTCTGAAGAGGGTATTAGTCATTTAAATGTTTTTAGAAATAACTCTCTGTAGGAGGAATAACATGATACAAAATATTGTGGTCACTCATACCAGCATCTGTAAAATAGTGTCATATGATGAAAATCTACTCTCCTTGTAGCATTTTCCTTCTCTCAATCCCACTCTGATTCCTTCTTTGGAATTATCTATACAACTGTAATGATATGTGGACAACTCCTCATTTCTAGGTAAAATTACACGTTAAAATTTTCTGTGATCATCTGTTTAGATTGAAAGGCATGGAGCTATGTTATCTCTTCGTCAGGATGCCTCAGTGCCTATGAGGAGTAAGAGTCAAATTTGGGGAGATGATGCCCTCCGATTCACTGAACAGAACATGAGACCCCAACTGGACTTGAGATGGGAATGTGAGTGTCCGAGTAAGACCAAGCAACTCTTTCTTACTTTGTTCTCTGCTTTTTCTTTGCCCATTTTTCCAGTGTGTTGGTTGGGAGGTTTCTGGGGAATCCTGTGGACAGCTGCTACTTCATGCCCTGTCAGGGTCACAGTGTGCTCTTTCAAGCCAGTAATCCTACTGAAGATTGAGAAAATAGTTTGCAAAGGATCCTGTCATGTTATCACTTTCCACAGTGGAGGAAATTAAAGCCGAAATGACCACTGAAAAGAGGTTGTTAAGAGAAAACTGGAGAAAAATGCCATCTTGTCAACAAAGTTAGATTTTGTGTAGCCTTTTAGAAGTCACAGTTGGTTCTTCATAAGACACTTTACATGCAAGAACCTCAGCCCACTCATTTAGCTCTGCAGTGATTCATTCAGTCAATTTACAGATGTTTTTGATTGCCTACTTTGTATAAGGAAATACTGTTTGCCCATTTTTAAAAAGCTTTCATTATAACCTGTCTACCTTCATTTTCTTGCCTAGATGGCAAAATAGTTTTGAAATATAGTGTGATTTTTAACGTAAATAATTTTTGATTCTAGACTCTATGAACTATCACTTCTTCCCTTATTTCCAATATTTAATTCCATTTTAATAAACAGATTGGCAAAATCTCAAGTCTTTATATCCAAGGATGTTTTCAAGTATGTCTGAGTAATAATAGGCTTCCTAGTCACAGGCAAATGCAGCTACTGACCCAATCAGCAAGACATTTTTTAAAGACTTACTTGCCCATAAAGGAGAAGAGTGTATGCCAATCATTCATAGTCCCAGATCCAATTTCCAGTTCACACATTTTGCTAGAAACCTGGGCAACCAGCCAGGGTAGGGAGGAAGAGAGGAGAGAAATTCCTCACAAGGGAAGCCTAGTGATCCGAAGTGGAACTAAACTCTTGACTGCAAGAACTGGTTCTAACCAATGGAGATAACTAGACTGGCCCTTGCACTATTGAATTGGCCTATGTGGAATGAGGTACTGTTGAATGGGAACGTTTATCAGCCACAGTAGACCATCTTCTAGGTCATGAGGTGATCCCTTCCTGTCCAAGTTAAATCATGTTTTCACGTGTTCTTATAGTTGCCTGCTTTCCCCCATGTATAACATTCAGCAGTCTGATGCTCACCTATTTAATGTGGTTTCCTTGATTGACTGTGAACTCCAAGAAGGCAAAGACCCGCCCCACCACCTTGCCTCACTGAGGGCCATAATCCCAGCACCTAGCACAAGCACTCAAAATTACACAGAATTAAATTCTATTTAACAGAATAATATTAAATAATTAACATTATTTAGTTAAAATATTTTTTGTTTTCTTTATAGAAATGGATGGCTTAAATGTATTTTATATTAAAAAAAGAATATAAACACTCTGAGTTTATTTTACTATTTACATATTTATAAAAATTTATTTGGTTCATCAGGATTTTAATTACTACACAGAAAATTAAGAAAAAGATTGTCCATGGAGGGGTGCCTGGGTGGCTCTGTTGGCTAAGCATCTGCCTTCAGCTCAGGTCATGATCCCAGGGTCCTGGGATCCAGTCCCATGTTGGGCTCCTTGCTCAGCGGGGAGCCTGCAGCTCCCTCTGCTTGTGTGCTCTCTTTTTCTGACAAATGAATAAATAAAATCTTAAAAAAAAAGATTGTCCATGGAGTAACCTTAGAAATAACCCTTTTATATAAATTCTTGATATACAAGGCAAATTTTCTTTCAGATATACAAAAAAGAGAATAGTTTCATTTTCAGAGGTAATTCAAGGACATATTTGCCCACAGTCTCTTGCCCTATCTTAGCATTAGCTACCGAACATGACTGTCTAGTGACATTTGTGATATTGTACATGCCCTTCAAGGTAAAAAATCAAAGATTCATGAGTCTGTAATGATTGCCTTATTATTTTTTTTTAAGATTTTATTTATTTATTTATTTGAGAGAGAGAGAGAGAAACAGCACGAGAGCGGAGAGGGTCAGAGGGAGAAGCAGGCTCCCTGCTGAGCCGGGAGCCCGATGTGGGACTCGATCCCAGGACTCTGGGACCATGACCTGAGCCGAAGGCAGTAGCTTAACCAACTGAGCCACCCAGGTGCCCTGCCTTATTATTTTATATAAAGAGAAGGCAGTAAGTGATAATTAAGTTTGTAGATTTAGATTTTCAGTGTCACACAGAATGAAGTACATAATTCTCACTAACAATTATATAATTATTATATAATAATTTCTGTGTTCAAATACCTACACACCAACTTGCATATTTACCCATTAATACATGGTCTGTAAAACATGAGAATATATGCAACATATTGTTTTGGCTGCTTAATAGCAGTATGTCCAGAATAGAAATGATTTAGCAACAATAGAGGTTATGTGTTCTGAGGCATAAGAGCACCTTGAAGATTGTTCCAGAGAATTTTTCCCGAGGCTATCAACATTGCATCAGCTTTTTACTGATGCCTATTACTTCAGCGATGATTAAAATGAGTTAAATATGTTCTCAGAAAGTTTTGATACAGCTATATTGATGCAATAGTCTGCAAGTTAATTAAAATTCTGAACATTATGGTCATATTTGCTACTGATGATGCTGGGTTCTGTAATGAACAAAGCATTAGTTACATTCTTTGTCCATGGGGCTTACAATCCAAATGGTACATAGGTAAGGCACAGAGAAAGGACGGAAGTCACTCAAGGGTAAGGGATGTTACTAGACCAGAAGACAGAAATGTATTATTGGTGGACTCTGGAAACCTTAAGGTGACCAAAACTGGCTCAAAAGAAAGGTGAGGTCTGAGAAAGGAATTAGTATGGGAAAAGGAAAGGAAAGAAGCTTGTGAGCTCATTTCATCCATATGCACATAAAGAACAAAGAAAAGTAAGATAATGAGAAAAAATAAAGGACCTAATAAAAAGTTGTATCGGTTGAATAAAGTGTATGCAGTTAAAGCAAACAAAAAACAAAATGTGTGGGCCAGGGAAGAGGCATGAATTGTCTTGAAGAAGAAGTGCTGCTCATATTTGATCTAAATGTCAGAAGAGGCTGGGCTAAAAAAAATAATCATAGCAATATAATCACAGAAAGTGAAATTTTAGACTCACATTCTAGATATAAATAAATTTGTATTTAATAATGATAAAACACAATAACCATAGTGGTTTACAAAATGGCATTATGAAGACATCAGGCTCAACTTCTGACTCTGGATATTTGAAAATTGGAGGAAGAACTTGACAGTGACCAGATACCAACATAAATTGATCTTAAGCTATCTGTACACATTGGAAATTCTTTTTGCTGTTATAATATTTTTGGAAAAGTTATTATTATTTACTTCAGAATAAAAGATGATATTAATGGTTTCAGTTTCAGATCCTAGAAATCCATAAAAATGAAAAAATCCAGTGCAAAACCAGTAGAAGAAATCAGAAACATGGTGGGAAGTCATTCCTGTTTTCCAATTCCGAGTCTTTCCCATTTATTTCTCACTATTTAATTATGTGAGCTCATATTCAAACAGTTTTTTATTTATTATCCATGATAGGAAATCAATTAGGACTATATTCCCTCACAGCCAGAGATTATAACCTTAGTTCAAAAATTTACTGAGCTACTAAGGAGCCTTGAAGCTTGGTTAAATATCTTCTAATCTGCCACCCTGCCATCCAGCATAAAAGCATAGACGCTGAAAATGTTGTAGGAGGTTTGTTTTTTGTGCATTGATACTTTTGTAAACAACCTGTACTCTGGAGTTGGTGAATCTTGAATTATTCACTATGAAGAGCTATGTCAGGTTGAGTTTAGAGGAGTGTAAAGTGCTTGGCAAGTTCTGATTTGCTCAGGTCAGGAGAGACATAAAGCAGGTGCAGGGAGTCACTTGTGCAGGGACAGTCCCTACTCCCTCTTTGTATTCCAAATCAATGGCTCATTTGTAGTCAAGGCTACAGTGACGCATTCCGAGGCCAGGCAGAAATACAATCCGAGCCCTGAAGTTGGTGGAAAGAATACAGATTTATAGAACACAAGTTAGTCTCTCGGATGTTTTAGGTCATTTGTTTTCACAGATAGCTTTTTAGTTTTTTAATTATTAACCCAAAACAAAATGACCCTATTGTTTTCCAGTCAAACTGTTTTCTCTCTTAACAGGTCAGTTACTCATGTAACGACAGCTTTCTAAATAATCAAAGAGAGTTTAGGTAGTTTTCAGGGAAGATTCCAAGGAAAAACTATGGTTTATAGAATATAAAAAGCTACTGATATATTTCTACCATTATAAATCTCACTGTGAAATTATTTCTTTAATGGGCTGCTAAATGAGTTGAGACAAGACCAGAAGGAGTAATAGCTAGGAGACCTTTAAGTATTTTGTTTCTATTGACTAAACAGAAGAACTGTAAAGAATATTCCTATAGGAATATCTGGTTTAGAACTTGCAAATGCTCCTTTTAATTGGTTGAGAGATATCACCCTAAATTGATCTTAGTTAACAGTACTTGTCTCCACATACTAACTGGAAACTTCCTTTATTAAAAAAAAAAGGTATTGTTACTTCTGTCAGAGAGATCTTTACAAAAGTATTCCAGATTACTTCATTCCTCATTTTTTTGATTAAGCCAGACACACACACACACACACACACACACTCAAGAAATCTTTAGGAAATTAATTGACCATAATCATCTTGTTTGGCGTTTCGGGGAGGTGGAAGACACTCAAATGGGAAGAGAATCAAGCAGCCTGAATCTGAGGAAAGAGGAAGAACCAATGAGCACTGTTCACAAAGCATGGAAACAAATTAACTAATTAACTAGCAAATTTGCAGTTTCTACCCAAGGGGAAAAAGGTCTTTGACTACTAAACACATGGTGGCTGAAGAGCTTCTGGAGACACAAATGTGAATAAGAACTACAAAGATGGTCGAGTTTTACCAGTAAACAATCTTATATGTGAACATGATTAATTAGTCTCCACTGATAGGGTGGATGTATGACTTTCCAGTAAACACCAAGTGTTTCATGATTTTCAAAAAATGTACACATATCCTTTAACAACTTTTTAGCTGAGAAAGTTCTAGTAAGACAAAGGTAGAGATGGTTTTATGAGGATTAGGAACTATGTGTAAGGTGTTACTATTAACATTGAATAAAGCTGTCATTGTACTTAACTATTCTTTATGTGCCATAATATCATATTATTCATTTTTAAGAAGATGAAAATGAATTATTTTAATAACAGTAATACAAAAACAAATGCTTTTCCCAGAAGTTATGAGAGAAATAGAAGATGAATCCTATTTCAACTATCTTGTAATTTCAACTATTTTTTCCAAATTCCATCACTTATAGAAAACAACAGAACTCAGTGCACTTTCTTTTTAAATTTACATACAGAAAACTTCACTTTTTGGAGTGTGCAGTTTTATGAGTCTTGACAAATGCATAGAGCCCTGTGACTACACCACAGTCAAGATACGGAACAGCTCCATCTCCCCAAATTCCATCCTGCTGCCAGTTTATTGTCACCCTCTCCCTCCATACTTAATTCTTGGCGACCACTGATCTGTTTTCTGTTCTCATAGTTTTGCCTTTTCCAGAATGTCATATAAATGCAATCAGCCATATACTATTTACTTTCTGTCAGTATCTTCAAAATCTCAAGGAGATTGATGTGCTTTTTTATTTTTTATTTTTTATTTTTTAAGTATATGTGCTGCTGAAGCGAGCACTATTTTTTATTTTTTTAAAAGATTTTATTTATTTAATTGAGAAAGAGAGCACGAGTCAGGGGAGGGGCAAAGGAAGAGGGAGCAGGACAAGCAGACTCCCCGCTGAGCAAAGAGCCTGATGTGGGACTCGGTTCCTGGGCCCTCGAGATCATGACCTGAGCCGAAGCCAGATACTTAATTGACTGAGCCACTCAGGCACCCCTCTATGTGCTTTTTATTTTTTAAAAAGAAAAGAATAAATTGAAAATATCATAGCTTCCAAGTATAGTAGACTTATTATATTGGCATTTAATTATTTCATAAAAATATATATGGGAAGAGTATTAGTCATGATTCACAGACTATGAATCTCCTGTTAGCCTCTGAAAGATTAGGCAAGTTCAGGTAGATTGAATGAAAATAATAGAACCTTTGATCAAAAGGGGCATTGGGCTGGAGCTACTTCTGAAACAAGAAGGGACAGTTAACTTTGCGAAGGGCAAGATACCACTTCCTGTCGGCTTCCGGTTGAGCTTATTGTAAAGATAGCACTTGATGAATGAATGGTCTTTGAAACTTTCAAACGTGTGTGTGAGGGTACATTTGTAGATGAAATAGGTCACTCTACTAAACCTTTGAGCTGAATCCGCCAATATGGCTTTCTTGATAGGTTTCCAGGACATGCAAACCTTTGCCAGTGAGGTCTCAGTGAAACATAGGATCTCCCTGGTGGAGGGGAGCTCTTCACTAGTCAGGGACACAAGGGAAGCTGCATTCCTTTTGGAAAACCTTGAAACATGTTTTATTAAAAAACGCACACAGGAGGAGCACCTGGGCTGGCTTAGTTGGTAGAGCATGCAACTCTTGTTCTCTGGGTTGTAAGTTCAAGCCCCACGTGTAGAGATTACTTAAAAATAAAAATCTGGAGAAAAAGGTAAAGGTCTCTTAGTCAGCTGTTTCTTCACACAGAATGGCTCTTTCCTGTCCTCTGTTAAATCGTCTGATTTGTTGACGGATCAGAAGTGGTCCCATGAAGGAAAACTAATGGTATTAAAGTGGTCCTTGGGGCCTCATGCAGGTTCAGTCCAAGTTGGCTGCCCTTGCTCAAAATAGCACAGTGCTACATTTATTTGGTATTTGGTTTTGGATAACAATGATATTGATTTTTTTTTTTTTGTAATTTCACGTTTTATTCTTCTAAAGTCTGCAAAAAGATCTTTTAGTTTAACCTGAGTTAAGTAGGCTCCCTGGGGTCAAAAGGCATATCTTGATGGGTAAATCTTACTGTTATATTGTAGGCATTTCTTAAAGTTGGAAATATTTTACTAAATCCATTTAAAAATGTCTCTGAATCCATTAATATTAAGGGATGGCAAGTACACATAAATTACTTAAATGCATGTAGTGAGATAATATCTTGAAATATTAGTGTTTGTATTTTACTGTCCTCTACTTATTTATGCATGACCTTTCTTCCACATTAATTCAAATGGTAAGATTGTTTTACTGGGAACAAAAGATGAAGAAGTAGTTTGTCCATCCTTATTTACTTTTTTTTTTTAAGTTATTTAAGTCGTACTCTGGATGATCATCAGGAAGAAAGACCTGAGGTAAATACACCCCAGATGTTACGGATTAACAATGGATTTGGAAAGAAATACAAGAACTGATTGCTGTATCCACACAGTCTTCCCATCCCTTTCAATCAGAAGCAAGATTTCCAGGAAAAAAAAGATATGGATGGTTAGCAGGAGTTAGGAACTTCCCTTACCAGAGACTAGAGGAATGGGAGATGAGTGAATGGGAATTGACTGGACACCTGTGAGTACCTGGGAGGCTGCTGAGGACCTCAGGCACTAAGCAGGGCTGGCAAACCCTGAGAAGCATAGCTTATGGCTTTGGGAAGGCTGCCATTTGTCTCTTCACTGTAGGAGACTTTGATGATCTCAGTTGATCCCAGGGACCGAGGATTGTCTCAGCAGTCCAGGACATATTTCAGCCTCTGCAACAGAAGGTGGGCATCCTCCATACTCAAAAAGGAATGGGGATGGGTAAGGGAAAGCTCCAACCCTGGCTCGTGGTGAAACCAACAAGGAGTGAGAGATAATTATTCAGCTACTGAAAACAGGCAGTCTAGAGTATCCAAATAAGATGGGGTGAGTGTGGTCATCACAGAAGCAACAAAAATTCAAAATTTATTATCTGGTGCTTCCTGCTGCTCCAATGTACATATTCTTCCCTGGGAGCCTGCCTCCTATGTGTATCAAATTCATAGCTAGCTATTACCCAAATCCTTAACAAAGCTGTCAGCCGACACATTTTGGGGAGACACTTAACATTTTTAAAACTGACAAGTTGTTTTTTTTTTTTTTAAGATTTTATTCATTTATTTAAGAGAGAGAGCACACAAGCCAGGGGAGGGGCAGAGAAGCAGACTCCCCACTGAGCAGGAAGCCCAATGCGGGACTCTGATTCCAGGACTCTGGAATCACGACCTGAGCCGAAGGCAGATGCTTAGCCGACTGAGCCACCCAGGCACCCTAAGAGTGATAAGTTAAAGGTCAAAAGTTTTCTTGACTCAAAATGATGCCTCATGGTGAAATTAAAAGTTTTAGGAGGTTGGATGGGAAAACTTGATAAAGTAATAAAGAGGAATGAGCTATTAAAACATGTAACAATGTGAATCAAAATAAATTAGTAGGCTGAGTGAAAGGAGTTAGACAAAAAGAGTATGTACTATCTAATACTACTTACACAAAACACTAGAAAATGCAAACTAAAGTATAGTAATAGTTGCTTGGGGATGAATGCAGGGGGTGGGAAGGACAGGAGGGAGAGATTAAAAGGGGGCACAAGGAGATTTTGGGAGTGATGGATATGTTCAGTATCCTGATTGCGATGATGGTTTCAAGGTTGTATGCATATGTCAAAACATACCCAAATGCACACTTTTAATATGTGTAGTTTATTGTATATAAGTCACACTTCCATAAAGTTATTAAACAAACAAACAAACAAACAAAGCTTGATGCAGTGAGGAAGGAGCTTGCTTCTTTCCAGTTGCCTGCTCCACGGACTCAGAAAGTCACACTTGAGAACAGTTGCTACTTTACCTTGGAGCAGAGGAAGCTAAGGGCAGGACCAAGAAGAAGTGACTTATGAAAGACCAGATGGTTTGGGTTACCTCCTCTGCTGTGTTACCACGGAGCCACATGCTGGGAACTACTCAGATTTGAAGTGTCTCAAAGAAGCGAGGTTTCCTGAGCTGTCCTTCCTATCCCCGTAGAAGTATTACCTAGCTTTAATTCAGCCAGTAGATGTCTCTGACTGCGTGTGTCGTGGGAAAACATACATTTTCATCTAAATTAGCACATTAGACGTGACCCCAGGAGCTAATTTAGTAAGTCCTTGTGATTTGTCATTCACTTTCCTTCTCTTTGTACTATTTCTCTGAGTTGCTTAATAAGCAGCCCTAATTTAGTCTTGAAGAGAGGAGTATCCTAACTACCCTTTTGTGTGTATTCGGGATCTCGTTTAAAGTTGCTAAGTTCCTTCAACAGAGAGGGAACTTTCTTTAAAGGTGTTTGGGGTTGTGGTAATACCACTTAGCTTTAACATGTTTGGATTTCAGAGCCCTTTACCCGCACTGGCCCCTGTGACTTCTCACACTCCCTACCTCCTCCTCCTGCATCTCTGGAAATGGAGTCATTTCCTGTGAGGAAGGTCACAGGCCGTTCAGAGAGGACTTAACGCTGCCAGGCCTCCCACCCAGTGCTCTTTGTACTCTGAACTTCCCAGGGAGCCAGCTTTCCTACTTGGACTTAGGTGTCTGAGAGGAGGAAACCCCTCCACCATCACCCCCACCTTTTCTCAAGCCCCTCACAGGGACGGGAGTTCACTTTATTTATAAGCAAATACTCATTTCAATTATTCAATATCTTAATATTTACCCCTCATTGAATATCCTCTCATTCCATGTGTAAATTGGTAAAAATTGGGCTGCTTAGAATATTTTTTACTAGTGATGCCTTAAATAAACATTTAGTGGTTAAACATTCTATTATCTGTAAAGAGTTAATTATTGAGATCCCTGAAATTATAACAAATATCAGCTTCTTTCTAACAATGAGCTTAAAAGGTATGGTCTGTGCCAAGAGTATTATACAGAAACAGGATTTAAATAATTAAAATAAACTCCTAATAGTTTTTCCTTTCCAAAAGAGATGAGTCGTTTTTCTGCTCATCTTTATATATCTGTCAAAAAAAAAAAAAAAAAGTCAAACTTCAGCATCTGAGATGCCCCATGGATTTAAGCCCCTAAACAATCCCCTCCTCTCTCCCAGAAAATTAAATTAATCCATGCCTGAAAGCATAGCCCTGTTTCCTTTGCTTATTTTTGTCCCAGAGCACGTCTAATCTCTCCCTGCCTGTCTCTACTCTAATCCTGCTTATGGACCTTAACTCCCTGAGGTCAGGAAAGGATGTGGGGCAGAAATTAATTTAAAGTGTCCTGAGATAACACAACTACTTAAGGTTCTTAATGTATTTTTAATATATTTTGAGCTATCTCCTCACTTTTGTTGACTTAAAAAAACCCAAAAAACCCTCTTCTGGAAAGAGAGCAAAGCAAACCATCAAGAAGTCAATGCCAAAAAGTACCAGGACTTGGGGTGGGTGTCTTCAAGGGGAGGGCAGAGTGGCTTGTCTACAGGGTCTACCATGGGAGGGTGAGTGCTGGTGAAGGATTATGAAATCATTCTCCTGAAATGGGAGAAGGGCACTATCTTGGTTTTGATTTAAGGTAGTTATCTGAGGCATCTTTCCTGCAGCCCTAGGAGAGGGCGTGGGGGAAGCAGGGGAGGATTGAATCTGTGAGTGGGGGGAGGGGTGTGCTAGGAGATTATTTAGCTGATAGTCTATGGTCGTGGTTACCGTGAAGTCCATCAAATCCTGTGGCGGGGGGGTTTTGTTTTGTTTGTTTTGTTTTTTACTTTTTATTGAGATCCGTAAGGTCGCTGGTTGGATAGTCTCAAAGTAAATAGATCATTTTTCAACTACTCAGGGATGTAAAGTTATGCTTACTGTTTATACTAAATATGTATTTCATAGGTAAAGCAAATATCTTCTTTATGTTGTCTGCCAAAGGAAGCAATCTGGCTAAGCAGCCAGCTGAGCGGATTGCCTTTCATAGCGCTGATGACCAACCAGTTCACTCTAATATTTCAAAAGCGTAATGAACTCCCACCCCCACCACAAATATCCAAAATTAAACCAGTTGCCAAACCAACACAATTCTACATTGGTAACAAGGCCCTTACAAAACAATTGCTTTACTGAGCATCCTAAAAAACAATAATGAAAAAGGGAAATAAAATCATTTGAGAAACAAAGCAACACAGAAGGCATTTCTTAAACAATTTATTATTTTAAAAACTGAGCATTTCTTGAACAAGTTATTATTTTTAAAAAGTGAGCCAAAAAAGAAGAAAAAGTAGTTCCTTATTGTTCGTGAAAGTTACCTAAGAGTTTTATTTTAGATTTCAATAGACTTCACAACTAAAATCTTGCTGTATGGAAAAGTTTTTGTGATATTGACTCCAAACATAAGCAAAAGTGTTAAATATAAGAAATTGGTTTATAGGGCTGTCTTAATTCCACTTTTGATAATCAACTTTAAAGAATTTCTGACATATTTGATTTCTATAGCTTTTTCTCAGCCCCTGTCAATGGACATTTCCTAATATCATGGCAAAATAATTCCTCCAGGAGCTTTGGCGGTATTGGACTTAGAAAACCAGAAAAATCTTTAAGATCTAGAGGAATAAGTGGTGAAATTTCAGGCCTGGTGACAGAATGTGGGGAAGCTAATTTGGGACCAAGGGCCATCCCAAAGGCAGTCACATAGGCATGGAATAAGTGGTCAGGTTGACCCCAAATCGATTGTCTTTTTATATATTGTACAAGAAACAAACCAGAAGGCAATAACAAGATTATCCAGGCACTCTCCAGGGAAGGAAACAACCAGAAATGGTGTATAAACATGAAAAAGAGACTTGAAATTTGGGCATCTCTCCCAACTAAGAAAACAGAGACTGACTTCAGGGCTGGACTGCCCTTTGAATGGAAACTTGACCAATTAGCTTAGAATTCAGCCTGTTGCCTCTCTAGGTCCCACAGCCGGCTCTTAATTGCTAGTGTGACCCTGGGTTTATCAATAACCTACACGGGGACCTCATTTTTCACATTTTAAATTGTGAATATTAGATAAGTTGAGCCCCTCAATCCCTTTTCAGATCTCACCCGTCAATCATGAGGACATGATCCTGACTGAACGTCTCCTCTGCTTTAGATGTCAGAACGCGTGGTATGTTCCAGCTGACTTGTAGGACTCCTGAGACCCAAGACTGTTCATCTTTCTAATTCTGCCTTCTGCGACAACACAAGGGTAGTTTGAAATCCGGGTGAGTGCAGGGGTTTACACCACAGAAAGGGACAGACTCTACAAATCAGTGTTCCACTTTCTCCCTACCCAGGGAAGGCTGTTTAACATTCACAGGCATACATTGAATGAGTTAATATATATGTAAAATATAGTATATAAGTAAAGTTAATATATATGTAAAGTACAGTGTTGCTACATTGCAACTTCTATATAAGAGGCAGCTATTTTTGAAATACATCTTCATAGGAGATTATTACTTCTAAGAATTAAAATTTTAAGAAATCTACTCTTTCTGTTCATGTGTTCTCTCACTAGAGGGTAAAACTAAATGTAAATTCTATTATTGGTGTGCGTGTGTATTTTGAACAGACAACTAGGTCAATTTATTCTTCTTAATTAAATCTAATTCAGGCTACAGATATCTATAATATCAAGTGCAATAAGATTTTTAAGATGTAAATCAGAGGATTTAATTTTTGGTCTATATAATGCCAAGAAACAAACTGATTACTTTCATTGAATCGGCAACATTTAAAGGTTGTTCTGAATTCCTTGACACCCCAGCTTCTCTCTAATGTCTGCTCTTACCGTTGTCCCTTCTTCCTTCTTTAAAGTCCTATAGGGCTCGAAGTTAACATCACCAAGTCTAACACTGAGCTATGTCCTCTTCGGTGTGACTTTCTCATTTTTTAGTGTATGACACACACCTCCTAGCATAGAAACACATGAACAGAAAGAGTAGATTTCTTAAAATTTTAATTCTTAGAAGTAATAATCTCCTATGAAGATGTATTTCAAAAATAGCTGCCTCTTACATAGAAGTTGCAATGTAGCAGCACTGTACTTTACATATATATTAACTTTACTTATATACTATATTTTACATATATATTAACTCATTCAATGTATGCCTGATCCGAAGGCAGATGCTTAACGACTGAGCCACCCAGGCGCCCCAAGAGGCTTCTTTCTAATGGTTACCTTATGCTAAAATAAAATTCTGTTGAAAACATTTTTTACCTTCCCATTCAGTTATTTTCAATAAGCATTCTTTTAGGTTTTTTATAGGACAATCCTGGAAGAACTGGGTTTTGGTGGCATGGTCTGCTTGTGGCATTTATGCACTTATTCTTTCCTTTACCTACACATTCACCAAACATTTATTTAGCATCAGCATTTTCCCAGGCACTATGCTAGGCACTGGGAATAGAATAGCTCTAATATTTAACCAGCCCACAGCTATGGCCACATTGATGGTTTACAGTCAGCATCTGTTCGGATTGGTCAGAGCCTCTCCTATACTGGTTGTTAAACATTTTGAGTATCATCCCTGGATATAAAGATAAGTGGCTTATAGTTCCTTCTCTCAAGAAGCTTACCATTTGGTAGAAGGGACAGACACATAAACAAATGAAAACAAAATGTTAAAATAAGTGCTACTCTTCCCCTGATAACTTATTTTTTAGTTTGGTCTATTTCAGGCTTCTGCATTTTCTTTATACATTTCATTTTCATTGTAAAAATTAAATCCACCCAGAAACAAAGTAAAAGTAAGCTATATTAACATCCAAGACATCGCTGGAACTCTCTGACCTCTTTCAAAGCAAAGTCTCTCACTCTAATAAATTCTTGGAAATGATTTATTTTCCCAGGGCTTGTACATTCATACAAGCATAGCAAATTGTGTAATGAGAGACAGAGACAGAAAATAGCAAATGAACAGCTGTGTTCCTTCTTTTTCTCAGTTATTTACTATGGTGGCTTTTCCTTCACCTCTAAAAACAAATAACCGCCAAGAACCTACTATGAGTCAGGCAATAGATATCAATATAAATATTTGAAAAATGTGGTTCCTTTGAGAAACTACAAATAATTTAGTATAGCTAAATGCAAAGTATGTGTGTTAAGAAATATGAGTCCCAGAGAAGTTAAATGATTTGCCCAGATTTGCTGACTCTCTACCTCTTCAAATAATCATTTCACAATTAATTTTTAGAGTATTGTAAGGAAAACATAGTCAAGACACACCGTATCTTTATTTTTGTTTCCTGCATTTAATTTTATTGGCACATCTGCCACTCTGAATTTCTTTGGAGGAGTAGCTAAGGCTGAAGGAAGTGCTATCCCATGCAGTCTTGTATCTGTAAGAGTGACCTTAGCTCAGTTAACAAATGAATGAAGAAAAAAAAAAGACTACAGCATCTTTTTAGAGGGTTTTGTTAGAGTGATATGATCAGTATGCTTTGGGCTTCTCATCTTTCACTTTTTACCTGCGGCTAATATCGTCCCACCAGCACACATGTCTTTTTGAATCCTTCTGTTCATTTCTGTCCATGTTTATTTTACAGGCAATGAGAGCCCATGGATCAGCTAGGGGAGACTTCATGTAGGTGTGATGTACATTTTTAAGGAGTTGCTGGTACAGAGACAGCATACATCATGAGCGGATCGAATCTGCTTGGCGGTCCCAGATGCAACATGACAATGTCAAATTCTAAGTGGTCATGTCCAGAAAAGAGTTTGGCAAGTGCAGACTGCGCCTCTCATGTGCTCATATGAAGAATCACTTGGGGAGCCCTAGATTTCCAGTTGTTTCAAGCAGAATCAGCTTCTATCATTAGCAGGTCATTGGTCAGAGGTGATGAAATAGTTGCAAATAAATTCCGGGTTAATATGTTAAATTTCAAACCCCAGCGAAAACTAATTACCTCAGGGTGCTTTCTTCTATTTCATACCTCAGTCTACAAAATGTGTATCTTCTTCACTCCTACAAAGGAAAACTATTGGCGAGTCTCCCTGCTTTAAACATCTAGAGACTTGTTTCCTTGCTGTGAAGAGATAATGAAGATGATCGAAAACACTCATTGCAAGTTAATATTTTATAGTTTATTCAAACTCAACTTTCTCTTATGATACAGACAACCGATATTCAGTTAAATAAACAGAAATATTATTGTTTTAAATCAAAATTCATATTTTAGGTAAGAGTGATGAAAAAGTCTTCAAGGTCTTTCACAATTACCTCCATGTCTGTTATTAGAAACTTTCTGGTCCTGTCTGTTTCTTTTCTGTACAAATGTAATTTGACAAGTATTTCTTGAATGCTTATCATTTGCTAGGAACTGTTAGAGAAGAACAGAGAGGAGGGAAGGGAGAGAGGAAGGGTGGGGGGCACCCATTTAGCAGAAGCTCATGGCACCCATTCTGAAGATTCTAGCTCTGCCACCTTCAAGCTGTGTGCTCCTGTAATAGTTCCTAAATTTCTCTGTGCCCTCAAATATAAAATTGAGACAATGATAATAATAAAACAATAATAACCACCACATTTTAGGAGGAATGAGTAAATTAATATTTGCCAAGAACTAGAGCAGTGCCTGGCATACAGTAAATGTTATGTGCTTGTTAAATAAAGTCGTAGTGATTACGATGATAGCTGACATTGGCTGCACCCATATTTTACACCAGGCACTTGTGTTTATTAGCTCCTTTACCCTCACCACAACCCGATGGAGCTGATATTATCATTATCCCCATTTCATAGATGTGGGAACTGAGGATTGAGGTGATCAGGGAGCTTGTTCAAGGTCACAGATATAAGGGAGTCAGCAGAATCTGGAATCTATGCCGCCTGAGTCTGAAGTGCTCTCACTTGGCTTATGGTGTAGTTTATGGTAAGTAAAATAAAGGTAAACCAACAATCAACAGTTTTATGAGTATAGGATGCAGTACACATAACTGAAAAAAAAAAACTCTGATGGTTCAGATATAACTTATTCCAACCAAGATTTCAGTTAATACATATATAATTTATATAACCAGTCTCTGCTCTGTTTGCTGTCTTCTTCTTTTTAGTGAGGAGAAATTAGATTGTGACACACCCTTTAACACACTTAACATTTTTGGCGAAAAGGCAGCATTATTTTTTTAAAAGGAGGTGCTTTGTAAGTATTTAGTTGGTATTCTTTTAAAATTTTTTAAAAAGATTTATTCATTTATTTGAGAGGTGGGGAGGAACAGATGGAGAGGGAGAGAGAGAATCCTCAAACACACTCCCCACTGAGTAGGGAGCCCGAGGAGGGGCTCAATCCCAGGACTGTGAGATCATGACCTGAGCTGAAATCAAGAGTTGGTCACTCAACCAACTGAGCCACCAGGTGCCCCAATTTTTAAAAATGTTTATAAAAGTTTTGTATCTTCACATTTTCTTGGTATATGTAAAAAATAAATAAGTAAGCAAATAAACTTTGACAGTAAACACAAAAGAAACCTAAGCATCACTGTATGGGTTAAAAATGTGTTTGTCTCCTCAACTCTGTCATCAAACACCCAGGTTCACTTTTTCTTCTTTTCATTCCACTATCCTTAGCCTGTTAGCGTGACTCTGTGGTCTCAAGATGTCTATTCCTGTGGAGACCCCCATTTTCATTGAAGGTGGGAAGAGAGGAGAGTAAAAAGCTTATCAAAAGCCAATGTCCTGGGGGCACCTGGGTGGCTCAGTCGTTTAGCATCTGCCTTCGGCTCAGGTCCTGGTCCTCGGGTCCTGGGATTGAGCCCTGCATGGGGCTCCCTGCTCAGCGATAAGCCTGCTTCTCCCTCTCCCACTCCCCCTGTTTTGTTCCCTCTCTCGCTGCGTTTCTCTCTGTCAAATAGATAAATAAAATCTTAAAAAAAAAAAAAGCCAACGTCCTTTTACCACATTATGATTTCCTTGGTCAGAAATGAGTCACATGACTATTCTAAATGTAAGGAATTCTGTTAAAGTGGGCTCCTTAAGCCTCTGTAATGAAGGTGGCCAAAGAAAAGAGGATCATGTTAGTCAACTGGATTTATCATAGTCACTCAAAATGCAGTTGATTTTCTAGTATAGATGGGAAAACTTTTAGATAGATAAATATTTAGACTGACATGAATTAATCATGTGTGTGTGAGAGCTCAGAATAAAGAATAAAGACGAAGAGTTCTTTATGACCCTGAAGCCCATAATTTTTAAAAATAACAATATTTTTAAATTAAAGTATGTTTTTATTGAAGTAAAATATGCATATAATATAAGAGCTAATAACACCAAGGCTTACAAATAACAAAACAACAATTTCCTGCTCACCCCCTGCATACCTTAGATGTACTTCTTCTTGGCCAACTTTTTCAACCTTTATTAGTCTTAATGGTATTTAACTCCACACTGCTAAATAATATGTTTATAATATTGTTCCTTCTAAATTTCAATCTGAAATTAAAATTAATTAAAAATTACATGAGTAATACATAAATTTACATTTTTATTGTAAAAGATTCAAATAGTAGTGAAGTTCATTTACTGGAAAAGTTCCCTTTACTTCCCCCCCAATCCTACTACCCAACCCATTTTTTTTCACTTTTATTTTTATAATGAATAATTTCAAACACAACAAATGCAGAGAGAATATCACACTGAACCTCTATGGCCACCTCTCGTAGTCTTTGTAACAGCCTTGCTTTCAGGCATGACAAGGTGTCCCAGGCTCACCTTGTAAATTTCTTACACCAGACCTGATTTCAGGCCTTTCTCAAGAAACTCTCTTTCTTTTTACTGGAATATGGTGTTTAAAGACTGAGCAGTATCTATGGACTTCCTTTACATAGATGAGAGGATTTTTTTCTCTTGTGTTATTCCCTGTCCATTAATAGTTATATCATAATTTCTGGTTAAATCAATATTTACTGATTGCACTATTATGATCATGTAATATGGTTCACAATGTGTTGTGATTACATTTCTATTCTTGTACATCTTTCTGACTTCCTCCTGAGTAATTATTATTCTTTTTTTTTATTTGCTTAGTTTTCTAAGTACTTTGTTCTATATATTTGTTCTACTCAAGTCCTCCAACTGTTTCTTAATGAACTTTTCCTAACAAATATATCAGAATATCTATCACCTCCATTTATATGGTTTCTGTATATAACCATGAAGTATATGTCTGATGAATAGAGTATAAACAAAGTTATTTAAATGTTAATGATATTTAAGTCAGTATTATCAAGCAGTTCTGATTTGGAGAAAGAGAACTCTTCCAAAGCTAACAAAATTGGTAGTTTATACAGGAAGGGATTTGTTATCTATGGAAGAAGCTTTGTGGTTTTAGTAAGTCATGGTTCAAAGGAGCAATTATAAAAGTGGCAATGCCATGTCCCATTACAATTTCTCCTTTGAAGAAGATGTGGTTGATGCATAACATAGGGCAGTGATCCATGGTTGCCTGCTTGATTACACAGGTATGGTGAAGCCCTGCAGCAAATTAGTATGTATTGTTACTGACAGGCTTTAATCTGGAGATTGGTGATACAAAACAGTCTTCCAGGTCTCTGTAAATTTATCAAGGGGTTCACATCAAAAAGGAGGTGATGATTATGATAATTTAAAAATTTCTATCAGTTTATATTTAACAAATAATAGAAGAAACCATTTGCATGGTATGATTTTTTTCTTTTAAATTGCTCTTATTTCAGTCTCCTAGGACATTTGGATGCTTCCTTTACTCAAGAGCTACCCTTGTGTCCACAATATACTAGATATTCTAGATCTAGCCGCATACAAAATGGCACATTAGTTTTAAAAATTTCAGCAAAATTTAGCAAATGAACCATTCTGTACCAATAAAATAAACGTTTCTATTCATGGGCATTGTTCGATGTCTTGTTGTACTTTGGGTTTTCTTAGCTACCTCTTCCAACACGTAAATCCTCATTCTCAGACAATTCCTTACCTGAGCAAAGACAGTTCCTTATACTTAATTTATTCTGTATTTAGATGACAAACTTCTTGAGAGATTATGTTCGGCTTTAAAAAAATGGAATTGCTATTTCTTACTAAATACCAAATCTAAGTGATAATTTTCTTTGCTTATTTTCATATCCTAAAACATTTTCATCTTTTTTTCATACATTTTCCTTAACTTCTGAGCCCCCAATTTTCTAGACAAAACAACAGCTCTCTAGATAGCAATGCTGCTGTTCCTTGTCATCCATGTTGGAATAGCACCTATCAAAAATAGGGCTAATTGAATTTAAATTAAAAAAAAATAGGGACAATTTAGATTGCCGGAGTTTTCTGTGCGTGTGTGTGTGTGTGTGTGTGTGCTGGTCACTGGAGATCCCCGCTGATCTTTCACCTGTATTGTCCCCAGAGACAAGACCTATGGCTTCTCTGCTTCTATATATTTTAAGGAGGCCCCAGAGAAATCTGAATTTGAATCTCAGATTTGCCACTTAATAGCTGTGTGTCTTAGTTTACTCATCTATAAAATAGAGATAATATTTCTTTTCTTACCATAAGAGTGATGTGAGGACCAATGAGGTCATGTGTATAAAGTGTCTAGCATAGCAACGGAAAATTACTAAACCCCCAACTGTTGAGTAAAGAAACCATATGCTTTTTCTAGGCCATTTTTCTGGGCATAGAGCAATATTGAGAAAGACCTACTTCAACTCTTTTTAGTGGCATTTTAGAATACAGCAGGAAATTACCCAAGTTGCCAGAGACTACTAATTGCAAGTAATCTCTTCTCATGAAGAACAAGTAGAAAATCTGGAAAGAGAAATGGAGAAAATTTTCAGTTGGAGAAAGCTGTCTCTTGAGCATGCCAAGGTTGTTTCTATCTTTTTCACTGGCCCTTTCTTCTGCTGGAAAGATGTTTATATGACTGATGTTTATATGACTGGCCTCTGTTGTTCCGATATTAGATTAAATTTAAATTTCTCAGAAAGAGTTAGTTCCTGATCACTCAACTCAAAGTATCCCCAATCACAATCTTTAGTTCTTGTTTATTTATTTTAAGTGTTAATGTATCTGTCTCCCCGCAAAATGTAAGCTTTTTGAGAGCTGGAGCTTTGCCCATCTCGGTCACTGAATCCCAACAAGTCATACACACATGTATTTGCTACATAGCAGATATTCAAAAATATCTGTTGAAGAAACGTTTAAATGGGCAGACCTTGTTTTAACACTAAGAAAGCCAAGTACAGGAAGACAGTCATTCATTTAATAGTAATTCACCACTCTATGTATGAAGAAACCAATTACTGAGGATTGTGAAGCAGATGCTCAGTAAATGTTTGTCAAATAAATCAAAGGGCAAGTTTCCAGTTTCGTTTGTAGTTGATGGTAGAGCCATAGACACTGAGAATGTGTTTTAGAAGCAATTTATCAATGGCCAGCCTCAAGCTGAGGCAGAATATAGTGAACAGAGGATGTCAAGGTCATTCACACCCAAGGAGTCAGTACTCACACGTGGCCTCATCATTACCTGGGCACCTTCCCCTGAGACACCTGTCATGGGCTCAGTGTATTTAGCAGCACCTGCATTCTGTTCTTTCCTTCCACCGTATGTTTCTTTCCCATAGAGCCTTGTTCAACATACAGTGTTTTCAACGGTGATGGGTATTTCCTCCTCTCTGACTTCTCATGCAGCCAGAATAATAAAATAAATTAGAATGTATTTTAATATCACTCCCTTGTTTATTCTCCATTAATGAATAGCGGACTGGCTCAGGAACAACCAACAGAAAGCAGAAAAACAGTTCAGTAAATAACTCAAGAATGGGCCAATATCCATTAAAATACTGAAAGTGGAGCATGTTTCGGGCCCATCTCCACTGAGAGAGAAATTCCACTTTGCCAGCAACCCCTCACATCCCTTGTCTAAAGGATGCATTGCTATTGAGTTACTAAGTGGGCTGGAGTGATTATCGGGTCTTTGAAATTCCTATGAGAGCTGCCAATCACAGCTAACAATAGGACTTATGGTATTAATGGGAGAAAAGAGCATTAGCATTTTTTGTTGGTTTGATTGAACAACTGGGTAAATATGAAAGTGTTACACATTTTTCTGGTTTGCTTAATAATAATAATATCAAACATTTACTGAGTAGTTAATATGCATTGAGCATTTTTGTAAGTGCTTAGCATGTGTTTTTTAATTTTATCTTTGTTTTACTGGAAAGGTTTACAGGAGGCCAGAAAGGTTAGGTAATTTTGGCAAAGGTCATTCAGATAATAGAAAGCAGAGCCAGAAATTTGATCCCAGCTCATTTGACTCGATAGTCCGAGCACTTAATCCCTGAACTACTCTTGCTCTGGCAAGGGTGTGAATGAGAAGTGATTGCGAGCTGACCAAAAACACAATAGGAATTGTCTCTAAAGAATTTCTCCAGAAACCCTCCTTCCCCTTGCCATGGATAATCCACTTGATAAGCACAGTTCAAACGTTATCAAAAATAATTATCCCAAAAGAATTGTTTAATTCTTTATAAGAAATGGCATATTTTATGAAGTAAAATTTCAAAGAGGAAGTACTGTACTTTGTCAATTGTTCACTTCCTAGAGGGCTCTCATGTTTTGTTTTTCTAGGTGGATTTTTCCATCTATTACCACTAGATGGCGTGTGGATTATGTAAACACCCCAAATCTCTTGAGAGGAATTAGCCCAAAGCAAAAAGAAGAAAAATTCAGCAGAGAAAGATAAATGTGGAATTCGGACCCAGCTGACGATGGTAACACCCAACACAGTGGCTTTTTAATTCTGGGAGACTGGTGTCTAGTTCCATCTTTTTTCCTTTCAGAATAAATATTAATAGTTACTTAATCTGAGTTAAAGAAGATTTGAATAATAGTCAAAAGCTGCCTGAGAGTTTGTTTTCTCAAGAAACTATATGCCTGTAATTACAGCTGCAATTGGCATTTTGAAAAAGATAGTGAGGAACAAATTCTAATACAGCAAACAACTGCTTCCTCTAATTGTAATATGTGTTTTCTGGAACTTACTACGATCTGAAAATAGTTATTTCTTCCTAATTTTCTTCAATTAGTCTGTAATAAAAGTGGTCATGAATAGCCAGTTAACCACTTCCTGGCAATGTGACCAGCCAGAATTATGGTATTGTAAAATTCAGGGTTGTTCAACAAATAGGACCAGAAAATTCATGGGAATTTCTTGAGAATAAATTTTAAAACTAAAGGGAAGTCACTTACTCTTTTTGAACGTTCACTTCTACAAAATGAAAAAGTAGATCACCGAAGTTCTTTGCAGGCAGCCCTATGATGACATCTAAAGAAAAAAAGAACAGTATGGATGCTTGTGCTCACAAACACACATATGTACACATACACCCTGTTTTTTGGTTCTAAAATAGATTTATGTTCTGTTTCCACAAAAAGGGTACATGACAACATTTTATTTGCTGAAGGAGTAAGGAGAATGAAGCCTCATTTACGTAGGCGTGGTGGTGGTTGGAATTAGGTGTTGTGCAAGGGAATACTATCATATGACCTATTTTTCACAAGTCGTTGCAGATCTGGTTTGTGAAGAAATGATGCTGATGAGACTGTAGGTAGTAATGTATACTTCTAGATTAATGGATTACGTTTCACCATATGAAGAGTTACTTCTCCAATTTTTTTCCTTGAGTAAATGTATTTGATCAACTTTTAGCTGTTTAAACCCTAAAAATACCCAGTTGTCATTTTCATTTCATTTTGGACTAGGTTTAGGTTCTTGGATTAAAATAAAAAATGAAAATGATCCAATAATGAAAAACACAGGGAGGAAATAATGTCCTCGAAACAGTCCTGTTATCCATGATGCTAATTTCCACACTTAGATGAAGCCAGAGTACTTACTTGGTTTGCTCACTTCTTCACCTGGGCTGCCATTCTCAGTCCTGAGCTGGAAGGGGGCGCCAACACTGCATAGAGGAAAAACAGCATGGTCGCTGTGGTTTGAAAAGCACTTCTCTTACTCTTTTCGTGGTATTGAAGTATAGGATCCTCTGAAGACACACCATTCTTTTTTGGTAACCTGCAAAACCAAATTTGGCTTCATGTTAATTGCATGCACTCTGCTGAATTTTATAGGCAACTGTTTCATTCACTATGTTATCGTACCATTGGTCCTATATTCTTAAGATTATCAACCAATTGCTAAATACAGGCACTCGGTCGGTATCTAGGGTGCCTTTTCTTTTCTTTCTTTCTCTTCTTTTCTTTTTTAAAATTGGCTTTCTAAGTAATGTAGACTAGGGGAGGGATGTGAAATGTTAGATGAGTAGAAAAGAGATAGATCAAAGAGCCACCTGTGTTTCTTCTCTCTGGAGACTTCTGATATGTAGAGTAACCCCTTTTTGCATTCAGTTCTCTAAAGGTCTGGTGGAGCCAACCTCTACCTACTTAATCATCAGTCTCACTTCAATCTATTCATAAATAGGTGAAGACATGCTCCAGCTGAAGTTGTGCTGGATAACCTGTTTAGTACCGAACATGGATAGTATCCAGTAAAGATTTTAGGATGCATTAATGGATGCATAAATGGTAATTCATTTGTTTGACAAGAGTTTTACTCCTAGAAAGGAATCAATCCTTAATCAAAAATATAAAGAACATTTGTTTATATTGTGTGGGTCATTTTACATCAGAATATGATGCTTTATTTTCAGCAAAAGTGATCAATATTAAGGCTCTGTAGTTCTCTTTAAAACTTGGGGAAAATTAATTTTTCAGAAAAAAAGGATTAACAAATGGTTTCAGAGTTGGCAATACTTTGGCATCAGGTATCTAGATGTTGTAGATAGAAGATAAGAAAAAAAGACTTTTTAGGTGCCTTTTAGAGCCACCTTGATATCTCAAATCTTTGAAGGAATAACTTTAGTTTATAAATGAAAACTAGTGTTCTAAGAACCTATGTATATCACTTAGCATAATCTGGCTGTGTTGAAAATGCCCTCTTTTCTGAGGAAAAATTAGTGCTGCACTCTGTGACCTGAGTAAAAACAGAAGGACTGTCTTTTACTTACAATCTCTTGGGACCACACACTATAACTTTAGTGGCCATTCACCAAGTGCGTCACTCAGGGCTTCCAAAATGGAAAAGATTAATTTCTCAGTGCTGGGTAATAAGCCAGGTGATAGGCACACTATGGCCATTATCACACTTTCATAATACCATTGATTAAGGTTAATAAAAACAATTTTAACTAAATTTTAAATAAATTGTTAATAAAAAAACCCAAATAATTTTAAAAATTATTTGTACAAGGAAAACATTATTTGTACAAGGAAAACATTACTAAGAAAACAAAAAAACCAATCAACACAAACAGTGGCTAGTCAAAAAAACACCTAGCAGACAAATCCTTAAGACAATCCTCTAGTACTCTTAACCATAAGAAACAAACTGAGAGTTGCTGGAGGAGGGGGCGTGTGGGGAATGGGGTAACTGTGTGATAGATATTGGGGAGGGTATGTGTTGTAATGAGCACTGGGTATTATATAAGACTGATGAATCACAGATCTGTACCCCTGAAACAAATAATACATTATATGTTAATTAATTGAATTTAAATTAAAAAAAATAAAAAGAGAAAAAAAGTCCTCAAGTTACCAAGTCTGGGAATGATTGGTCCATAAAGGGCTAAGGAAATTCCTGTGAGCGTTTTGGAAAATGCTCTTTAGGGTGTGCCTATACAGGACCATGTCCTCCCACCTACCACACTCCCCGCTATGGCATGTTCTTATTTGGGGTGGGAGGAAGTGGTCAGACCTAGTTGAACACTAAATTAGATGAGATAGCAGGCTCTCTTGCTTAGAGTTGGTTAAATGGAAGTCATGTATGTAGGTGTGGAATCTTTGAATCTTAAAGGATATAGATGATATATTGGTGGGAATAAACCTACTGGCTGCCTTACCTTCTAAGGTCTGGATGACTTCTTTTTAATTTCTACTACAGATTTCACTGACTTTCTATGTAAAAAGAGTGAGATGAGGCCTATAAAGAAGGTACTTCACACAATCTGATGAGGGGTTTTGGACTTAGTATCTCCAACTTGATCTAAGTTCTCTCAAAAACATCACTTATTTTTAATAGAGTTTTAGATCCTCCCAAGTTTAAAACAAACAAAAACAGAAAAGAAATGTACTGCTAAAATGCACAGAAACTAAATGAAATACCAGAGGGACCGCAAGGTTTACAATTCTTTTTCACTCCACTGGTGTGATTTTTTAAAAAGATTTTAATTGTTTATTTGATGGAGAGAGACACAGCGAGAGAGGGAACACAAGCTGGGGGAGTGGGAGAGGGAGAAGCAGATCCCGGCTGAGCAGGGAGCCCGATGCGGGGCTCGATCCCAGGATCCTGGGACCATGACCTGAGCCGAAGGGAGACGTTTAACGACTGAACCACCCAGGTATCTCTCCACTGATGTGATTTTAAAAAGAGGAAAAATAAAATAAAATAAAAACAGGAATTTATTTTGTAGATGACCATCACTATGAATATATTAATTTCACAGTCTTTTCATTATTTAAATCTCTTTTCTCCTGTATTTTTGGCAGTGTGTATAAATAGTTCTTGCACTTTACTTTCTAACTGGAATCAAGACATCTTAAATGGACTGTATTTTGAGTTGTAACATATTTTCTTGGTAAACATCATAGATTTCCTTAGCACTATAATCTCTGGGGATACTGGTGGCATTGCCATAATCATTGTAAAAGAACATGTAGGATCTTTGTCGCACGTGAAAGCACCGTACAAATCATGTAAATGAATTTTTCCCCCTTTCAGAAATTCCTGCTCTAAGAGATGCCATATGAGACATGGAGGGAGGGTGTTTTCACTGATGGCTCATAATCATCAGTAGTAAGAGTATATTCACATGCTTGGTAATATACATATTATTAATATACTTTGGATTATATTTGGCAATTTATATAGGCTTACAGAGCATTGTTTAAATTTATTATCAATTAATGGTCAAAAGATATTATTCCCTCTTTTATACATGAGCAAACTGAAGCTTAGAGCAACAAAGGAAGTTTACTTACGATACACAGATGGCAAGCAGCAGAGCCAAATGTAGAATTATTTTGTCCACATTTCATGTGCAGCATATTGGGATTTGTAGAATAAATATAAGACATGGTTTCTGCCTTTAAGGAACTTGTAGTTTAGTTGGGAAAATGATTGATGTCATGAAAACAGCTTGCATGGATAGTAGACAGAGCATGGTCATCAGACCATATAGCCTTTGAATCTCATAGAAACCTGTTTCTTTGAATTGAATAAAGTTATATGCAAAGTATAAGACAAAAAAATCTTTTGACTGATAAAAGGTGCTGTTACCGACATCTGTTGTCTAAGGATCTCAGAGACAATTTGAGATAGTCTGTGAACCTAGATTTACCTCCATCCAAACATATAGCACCCACATTACCCTGTGTCTTCCCAACAACTACGTAGCACGCACTATAACTACATAGGGGAAGCCAAGGTGTGCCCTTGAGAAATGCATCCAGTTTTCCATAGTAACCAGGCCTGTGGAAGGACCAGTAGCATAATGCATGTCAGGTACATTGATTGCACATATTACTCCAAGTGACCTCGGGCTCCTGTCCTCTGTAAAACCACCAGTCAGTGGTTAATAGTCAGCTGAGCTATTAAGTGGAGTACAAAAGTAGGGACAAGATTTGCAATCTGTTAATGTTTTCTTAAGATCTTGTTAAGTAAGAGCTAAATCCATGATTAATGGAAAGAATAATAAATCAGGTGCTGTAATTAGCAGTCCAAAAGCATACCTTTGTAAAAGGTTATCTTTAATGTCTTTTTTTTCATTAACATAATTGTGTGTTTTGGATAATCGTAGCCAAGGGGGAGAAATGGGAACTGCAAAAGTATGATTGCTTGTCTAACAGAAATGAATGTACTCCAAATAAGTCACCACATAATTAATTAGAATATTGTTGGAGTAGTTAAGATCTTTTGCAGGGAAAAGAGACAGACAATTTAAAAGTAATTTTTAGTATTTTACCCTTTATGGAGGTTGGGTACATAAAGCATACCCACAGAATTTGGCATGGAGTAGGTATCAAAAAACATGCTAGCTCTTATGAAGTTAGTGTTTGTAATAATCCTCTATCACTGGCTTACTAAAACTTCTCTGTTCCCAGAGCATTTCATGCTTCAGTGGGGCTCTTATCTCATTGTATGCTAAGGTTGACTTGATTTGTCTCACTTCTCAGACTTGGAGCTTTCTTTCTTTTTTTAGAGAGAAAGAGAGAGAGAGAGACTGTGTGGGCATGGAAGGGGGGAGAGGAGAGGGGAAAGGGAAAAGAGAGAGAATCCTAAGCAGGCTCCATGCTCAGTGTGGAGCCCAATGCAGGGCTCTATCTCACGACCCTGAGATCATGACCTGAGCTGAAATCAAGAGCCAGATGCTCAACCGACTGAGCCACCCAGGCACCCCAGACTTGGAGCTTTCTTAAGAAGAGGACCATGTATTACTCATCTCTCTTCCCCTGGTTGCCAGGTAATACATTCTAAATAAGTATTTGTTAAATTTGTTGATTCCAATTTTTTTCTGTTCATTATTTCATACTGACCATCTGATTTCAACTAATCAAGAGTCAAAATTGAATCTGTTTAGATAAGAACAGCATCATCTCCTACCTGTGTTATCTCCATAGTCTACCTTTCTTATCTCTCTGGCTCTCTTCGGCTTACCCATACTGCTCCTCCATTATCAGAAATTCAATCCTCATGATGCTGTCTCTCCAAAACAAAATCTGATTCTATCATTCTCTTGCTCAGAAATTTCTCATGCTTTCACATTCCCTTTGGGTTAAATATCTCAAATCTTTTTCATGAAAGGCAAGGCCTTTCCATGAGTAGACTCTTAGTTTCCTCTGCAGTTTCTTCCGTCACTTATTGCTTTTACTTTACACTCCAGCTATACTGCATCTATGTTACATTTCCATCTCTTTGAATTTTTTGATTGCCTGGAACATCTCCCCAGCCCCCAGCACACACACCTTGCTTTTCTGCCTCGCAGCTTCTTACCTGTTCTTCAGCCTGCAGCCCGATACTTATGAATCCCTCTTATGAATCTTTTCCTAATTCTCACAGCAGACATAAGCTCCTTTCCTTTGTTCCCCAGTCCTGTTCCCCAGGACTCCTCCCGGGCCAGGCTAACACATATCTTTGTTAAATCAAATTTCTGATTGTACTAAAATTGTGGGTTTGCCTGTCTATCTTCCCTCAAGGCGATAGGCTCCTTGAGAGTAGGGTAATATTTAGCCTGTATTAGTAACTTAAGACATACTTGTTGAATGAATGAATGCATGAAGAGTGAATGCATTTGATAGATGGGACTATAAAACTGTCTTCATAAAGAAATTCAAAAAGAAAAATAAAAACCCTGTAATCTGGATACTTGTCGAAATGACTAATATTCCGTGTCATGGTGGTAAAGGCAGCAATAAAAGGAACAAAAAGTACCAAGAATTCAGTCCTTTCCCAGAGGCACATAAACCAGATGTCCTAACACTTTTTTCCCTCTTACTTTCTGCTTTAAGAAAGAAAGAGACAGGACAACACAACCCACAGGAAATTTTCCATGACATTGAAGATCACGAAAGCTGCTCTGCAGCTGGTGAGATCAGTGAAAATAAACTCAGTGATTTAATGTAAACTGTCACTTGCAGAGAAGAACATGATACAGGTGTTCATGGAAAATGGTGCACACTGGTGGGGGCTCCATACTTGTTTCTGAGGACTGGGTCTGTATCTGAGTCATCTTTTCTCTCCTGGTCATGCCTAACACAGGCTGCCTATATAGCAGGTATTTGTGAAATGCAGGAGGAAAGGAATAATCAGACCTGTTATCTTAGAGTCGTTGGATAAGTAATCTAAAGAGTATTGGATATTGTTTCAGTCTCTGGATTCTGGTACCTAAGTGGTACGAATGCTGGTGGGAGCTTTTCACTAAAAACAAAACAAAACAAAAACTAAAAAAAAAATAAAATAAAATAAGTGGTTACTAAAAATGTATAATGTCTACCAATGCTATAAGCATGAGAAGGAAAATGAATCTGGCCAAAGGTATTTTAAAAATGAGGCCTCTTGTGTGGTTAGAACCATCATGTCCTCTCGTGTGTCTGCTGCTTTGTTCCGTCTTACTAACTTTGGGACAGAGGGTGGGAAACCACTGAAGGTTTCATCTTGTGCGTTCACCCAAGAGCCTCTCTGTTTCGGTCCCGGAAGCAGATGGTTTTCTCCTTTTCTTTCACCAAAATCTTTCTCTCATCCAACTAGCCCTTTTCAATTCTTAAAGTTTGTTATTATTCATTTAATTTATTCAACAAATATTCATTGCACACCTACTCTGCACCATCCCCTGTTCTAGGCTCTGGAGACACAGAAGTTTCCCTGCTATTTCTGACCTCAAGGAGTCATGCTATCTAGTCCTGCAAGATCAATGATAAACAATTAGTACATCGTGTGCTGGTGTGCGTGTGCATGTGTGCGTGCTTGTGCATGTGTGCGTGTGTGTGAGAGAGACTTATAAGGGGCAGGAGGCAGGGGCTGTGGGGCTGGAGGGACAAAGAATCATTTAGACTGGATTGTCAGGAAAGGTTTTCCAAGGAGGTAACATGTTCCCTCATTTTATCCCATTTTTTCGCTTACATCCGTGTGACTGACACAGACTCGCTTAGATGAATCTGATGCTCATAGCAATTCCTGCTGTATCATTTTCTGCTTTCCTTATCCTCCTTCCATGGTTGCCATCCATTTCTATAGAAAAAAAAGTTCTCTTCCCATGCCTTCAGTACTTCATGAAGCCACAAAGAAAATCAAATAACAATAGCCAAGAGTCTGAGGGGCCCAGTACACACACACACACACACACACACACTCTAGAGCTGTTTTTATGCCAGTTAAGTGAATATTATGAAGATTAAATGAGATAATGCTTTAAAATATTTTGTGCAGTGCTTGATACCCAGTCAATACTCAATAAATATTAGATGTTATTATGAAGATAATAAAGGCCTTTATTATTATCTGATAGGCATTTGTAAAGATCTTGCTGGATGTCTAATTCTTTGAAATACTCCCATTTAGGCATCCCATTCTCCAAGTGTTTCCTGGGTGCAGAGCTGTGGTAGGTGTTGTGGGGAGCAGCAGGGTTCAGAGAAGACAGAGCTCCTCTCTCTTCATTGCTTATAAGACAAAGCGAGCATCACCAGTATAAGACAAATGTGGAAGAACACTTCTATTTACAAAGCAGCCTAACTGGAAGCACCAATGAACACATCCAAATGAGAAACACAACTCTTTAGGAGAGGATGATTAAAATGTTGCCTCCTAGACCATTTCATCTTTTAATCATAGCTTTCCTTCCCATGGAGAAGCATAAAATCTTGGAAACATAGTAGGAGGTTATTCTGTTATTTACCACTTTGAAAATGGGGCGTGGCTCAGTTGGCTAAGCATCCAACTCTTGGTTTTGGCTCAGGTCATGATCTCAGGGTCGTGGGGTCAGGCTCCCCTCTCGCTCTCTAAAAAAGAAAGAGAAAGAAAGAAGAAAGAAAGTAAGAAGAAAGAAAGAAAGAAGAAAGAAAGAAAGAAAGAAAGAAAGAAAGAAAGAAAGAAAGAAAG
>NW_023270415.1:34223285-34330187 GCF_011800145.1 Mirounga leonina | reverse complement strand
AAGAAAGAAAGAAAGAAAGAAAGAAAGAAAGAAAGAAAGAAAGAAAGAAAGAAAGAAAGAAAGGAAGAAAGAAAAAAAAGAAAGAAAGAAAGAAAAAGAAAAAAATTGGGGAGAGAACTTATCTACTAGACAAGGGAGAAGTACTCAAGGACAATGTTGGTTGATTCAAAGTGACTCTAACCTATTTGTCATATAACCACTTTCTTTCTGGGTTTGACTCATTTGCAATTTCAATTGGGATAGTTTGTCACAGACAGAAGAAAACAAGGTTTGTGATTCAAATGTTTCAACCTCTATGCCAATGGGGATCTAGAGTTTTCAACATATTAATGAGAAATAGTGGAACTTACCAAACAGAGTGGCTATATTCCAATAGACCTGCTCCAGAAATTCTGCCGATGAATTTCTGAGCCGAGTACTACTTTGATTTGTAATTTACATTCTTCTCAGTCTCTATGTTTTAGTTATTCTTTCTATGTAACAAATCACCCCGTAGCTTAGGACAGAAATATTTCTTATCTCTATCATTTCTGTGGCCAACTGTTCGGGAAGATGGGCTTGGCTGGGTGCTTCTGACTCTGGGTGCTCATGCGGGTACAGAGGACAGGACAAGCAGGGACTGGAGGCACCGGCTGTCTTCGTGTCGTTCCAGGACTTGCTAGGTGGTCTTTCTCTGTGGGTTAAATTGGGCTTCCTCATAGCATGACTGCCCTGGGGCAGTTGGCTGCTTGCAGGGCAGCTCAGGGCTCTGGCATGAATATTCTGGCTCATAAGGTGACGTAGGCTGGGAAGTCACACAGCATCACTTCTGCTTCCTTCTAGTGCTTACAAGTACGTCATCAGGCTGCCCATGTTCAGGATCGAAGGGGGGGAGTCGCAAGGTCCTTGAGGAGCATTTGGGATGGGAGATAATATTGGGGTTGTCCTTGGAGAATACAATCTGCCACAGCTCGCTAAGAGCAGGTTGCAGGAGCAGGCTTAGCCTAGGAGACTGCCAACTTCCTGATGGAATGAAAATGTGCCTTCTAGCATTTGTACTTGGAAACTAAAAATAATAAGTCAAGAAGGCCATCAGGTCACGAAATACTAAAGGGCAAAAAAAAATCACCCTTTATTCTGCTTTTTTTTCTTTACTACTGCTATGTATTATTCTATAATGAAAAATAATGATCTCGGATCTTTATAATAACGTCACCATTTCGAACACTGACAATAGACCTAAGGAAAAAAAAAGCTGATTCTGAGAAGTTTTATCCTGCTGCCTGAGAGAAGAAGCAAAAAAGCAAAAAATGGAGACACCTTATGTCACAGTCACAGGGGGAAAGTGAGAAAGCTGTGCATACATTACGGGAGACCATAGAGGGCTGAAACTGGGGCTTGAGTCCCTGGTTTATACTTCATGTTTTGTATTTTCAAAATGGTTTTGTTCTGGTGGGGCTGATTGGAAATATGATGGAAACCACATATTCCTGAATTATGAATTAATATAAATAAACTTTCAGATGTGGGACTCTGTCAGCTGAAAATGAATTATAATTGAGAATTATGCATTTCTTTTTCATCCTATGTAAGTATTTTAGCCTCTCCTAATAATTGTATTCAAGATGACTTAGAACATAAGATGTTGTGAAATTCAGCTCTATTAATAGAAAACTACTAATATACTTTTGATCTTGACTTGTGAGGAATCAGTACTTGTCATCTATTTCATTCCATTATGATTTTGAACATGAGCACTCCTTCATGTGTGCTCAGGAGAAGGCATACTCTCCCATAACAAATGGTCCATTAGGTTTGTCTCTAGCCCCAATTTGCTTCCAATGTTAGCATGGTATTTACTTCAAATTTTCAAACCATGTTTCCAATATGGCTTTAAAATCTCTCTCTCTCCCTCTCTGTTAAAAGAAGGAAAATATCTCAAGTGGGTGAAAAAATGTGTGGAAGGGGTTGCCGCTAGTTTTTCATTCTACTTGCTGAACTTTTAGCCCTTCTGCTTTGCATCTTTCGAAAGACTTTTGGGGGCAGATCCAAAGAAAGGCTACCCTCCAAATGAGTGAAATGAGTCGGTCCTTACCTGTGGGATAAATGCCTTGGGAAGCAAACACTGCCTGGGTAGCGTGATGGTCCCCAGAGCCTCCCTGCTCTTGCCGCAAATAACCCCGGAGGGAAAAGCATACATCAGAGCTCATCAAACTAGGACTACGCATCCAATTAGCGGAACACTTCACAACTTTCCCACCCTCTTGTAAACAGAGAACCTTGGGGTTTTTCTGCAGTAGTTCTGCCTCAGAGTGTGGCTGCTTGGAATTCCACTTGGAGAGTCTGAATGGTCTCTTAGCACAGATGGTTTGTGGGAGCTTTTTTCCTGAAGCCAATATGGCCAGAAATTTTCTCCAAAAGAAAGTGAGAATATCAACAGCAGTAATGTCTTCATTTTATCTTATTTAAACTAACTTGTATGTAAGCCCAGACCATTTTTTTTTTCCAGATCTGCCTACAGTTACAGTTAGAGTATCAAGGCAGATTGGGAAACAGTTTGTTCTTTTGTCACAAGGTAGTTAGATAAATGCAGCTTTAGACAGCTTTAGACAGCTCTCAGTCATTATCAAGTACATTAAGCATCAGCGGCATCTCTGGATCACACCATCGTGGGTTGGACTGACACATCACAACTGTCTTCAAGTTGAACTTGAGGAGTATATTTCATGAAATATCACCGACTCAAAACCAGAAATCACTTGCTGGAGGTCCACTTCCCCCAAATACCATCATCTTCATGTATTCAGGAAAGAAATTGGCTTTCAATAACTGTTGCTCAAACCTCAAATGCACGAAAAATAAGCTAGCTTAAAAACAACGGAAGAATGACAAATTTTATCTTTGGTGACCAGATGTTAAGTGCTAACATAGGATGGCAGTGAATGGAGTTTGCAGCCGCGTTAAGTGACCAACCTTACAGTGAACAATGGGAAGTGATGTAAGGGATGTTTCTGTCTAACTTCAGAAGCTTCGGTCACACAGACATTCAGGATGTTTGCATATTTCCAGGGAGAACAAGCAAAATTAGAACGCTCAAGTCAAAGAAGCATCTAAAATCCGATGACTCACTTTCTCTTTCATTTAAATAAAAGCTCTGAACCACAAATATGTGACCTCAATACATCTAAATATATGACTAGGAAAAGAAAATCCGTTCTCAAATAAGTAACAAAAAAAGGTGAGTGGTAAGTAGCAACTTCTTAAAGATCTCCATGTCTATGCAAAGATGCTGGTGATTTAGCCATTTAGGATAATCATTAAAAGTTTATCCTCAGGCCTTGGCTGTGTTCAACACACTCACTTAGCAGTAGGCTTGCCCTTGAACAGGCTATTTAATTTTTGTTCATCTCAGTTTCTTTATCTGTAAAGTGGGAATATTAGTAGTATCTATCTCTTGGGAGGATATTCCTTAAAAGACACGTCATATATGTACACAGATAATATGTACCCAGCACTTAACAAAGTGCCTGGACCACAGTAACTACTCAACAAAAACTAAGAGCTACGATGATGATGAAAATAATGATAAGCATCATTAAGGAAATAAATGTTCTTAAGATCCCAGTACCTATAACCCTGGAAGATTCCAATTATTCTGTGAAATAAAATTTACAGATTTAATTTCAATGTTTTTGTGACTTTAATACAGTGATAGGGACTATGCATACTGGTTTTATCTTTTAAATTGATCAGGCTGTTGTGTAAATATATTAAAGTCTTTCAAAATATTAACCATATCTAAAACCCCAGGCAACAGCTCAAAGCGACAATCAGAAAATATTGGACTGTGGGGCACCTGAGTGGCTCAGTTGGTTAAGCGTCTGACTCTTGACTTCAGCTCAGGTGATGATCTCAGGGTGGTGAGCTCGAGCCCCATGTGGGGCTCTGCTGGGCATGGAGTCTGCTTAAGATTCTCTCTCTCCCTCTCTCTCTGCCCTGCCCCTTGCTTGTGTGCTCTCTCTCTTAAAAAAAAAAAAAAATTGGCCTGTAATCCTGCAATGTTCCTGAACACAAATCAGGCATATCAAAGATACACAAATGAAGTAAAGCGTAGTAATAACCTTTTCTGGTCTTGAATGCCTTCTGTCCTGAGTAGAGCCCTGAGGACAAAGAAACTAAGATACTTCACTGTAATGCCTCAGAGCCTTAATTATCAAACAAGGGTGTGATTACAGCCCATTTCTTCCTTGGAAGTAGTTCACATTTGTCCTTTCTGCTCCATACCCTTTGCACTACCCTAGTCAGGTTCTCATCCCCTCACAGCCAGATTTCCATCATCATTTAACTGTTTACCATATGTGAGACTATCTCTTTTATAACCCTCATCCTAACCTAACCTTTGCTTTTAGGAAGCTCCTGAAGCAATTAGCAAAAACTTTTTAACAGCAAGTCTTTCATCTCATCCTTCCATTCATTAAGATTCCTCATTATATCATACATTAGATCAAAACTATATTATCTGTTTTTTAAGACTGCAGAGAAATTTTTCTCTTTCCTTGAAAGCATTTCTATATTGTAGCTTTTTACATTTAATTAAAGAATTATATGCTGTAAAAATGTGGTAAGTAGCTATAAGTTCAAAGTCATATAAATAAGAATTTCAGCAAGAAATGGTATAGAACTTGATAGGCTAAATATAAAATTAATCTGGATATTAAAGCACACAAGAATAATGAAGAAGTTATTTTTTAAAAAATAAGGGGAATTTTATCTCCATGTAGTAAAGCATATTCTTAAGTTACAGTGATTAAAACAGTCTGGTATTTACACAAAAATGGAATAGTTGAACTGCTGAGCCTAATAAGGCTCAGAAATAGACAATATATACATGGAAGTTTAGTAAGTGATAAAGATAGCACTTCACATCAGAGAGAAAAAGTATTAACTATTCAGTAAACGATTTTGTGTCTACGGCTATTCATTTAGGAAAAAAAGGGAAATTATTTAAATTATAATATACACAAAAGTGAACTCTAGGTGGATTAAAGAGTTAAATAAAAATTCAAAACTGTTAAAAAATTAGGAGAAAACACGAGAAGATACATTTATAAATCTGGAATGGGCAAAGTCTGCTAATCAAGATGCAAAATGCAAATGTCATAAAGAAAAATATTCATAATTTAACTGTACAAATGACAAAGTTCCTGAACCCTAACAAAATTAATGGCCAAGGAATGGACCAGGAGGAAATATTTGTAACACACATTTAAAAAGAAACAAAAAGGGCGCCTGGGTGGCTGAGATGGTTAAGCGTCTGCCTTCGGCTCAGGTCATGATCCCAGGGTCCTAGGATCGAGCCCCACATCTGGCTCCTGGCTCATCGGGGAGCCTGCTTCTCCCTCTCCCTCTGCCTCTCTCCCTGCTCATGCTCTCTATATATATCTCTGTGTCTCAAATGAATAAATAAAATCTTAAAAAAAAGTATTGGAGATTATCTAAGTGTTATACAAGGATATGGAAAGATGAAGGATATGCAAATTAGTCAAGTACCCTCTAAAGAAATTTGGCAGTTTTTACTAAAATAATTATCTACAGTAGAAAAATATTCCTACATATATGCAAAGTGATATTTGTAAAAATATTCCCCAGCATTATTGGGACAAGTGAAAATTACTGAACACCTAAGGGGACTGATGATTAAATTATCTAGATGCATATGAAATAGCTATGCAGCAGTTAAAAGAATGAGAATAATCTAGGGCACCTGTGTGGCTCAGCTGGTTAAGCGACTGCCTTCTGCTCAGGTCATGATTCCAGGGTCCCGGGATTGAGTCCTGCATCGGGCTCCCTGCTCAGCAGGGAGTCTGCTTCTCCCTCTGCCCCTCACCCTGTTCTCATGCTCTCTCTCACTCTCTCTCTCTCTCAAATAAATAAAATCTTAAAAAAAAAAAAAGAATGAGAATGATCTATTTGAAAATGGGAAAATAGTTTCAAGACATATTAGCTTAAAAAATATTGTTAAATTAAATGAACAGTTTGATCTCATTTCTGTAAGCAAAACAAAACAAACTTTTACAAAACAAAACTGCATCTCTTATATATACATATACATATCTAAACATATAGAAAATGGTCTGAGAAGATCCGAGCCAAATTGTCAATGGCTGTTTTTCTGTAGCAGGTCACGAAAAGGGGGGGACACTGGTGAAAGCTGAGGAGATTTGGTTTTGTCTATACTTTCACCATCAGGATGTTTTCATACACAGCTTGTGAATTAAACAAAGACGTTTTTTAAAGGTAAAAAAAAATATGTGATAAGCTAACACTAGGTAGTTTAATTCCCTGTGGCTGAGAAGCCATCGGATAGCTGTTGTCCGAGCCGGCAAAGTGACAAACTGAATTAGAGACACACAGGAAGGCGGTCTTTGCATTTCTTAAGTTACTCCAGGGTCAGTCATCTCTGATAGAGGCAATAGCTTACACCTTGTTGTTCCTTTATATTTAATAAAGAACTTTGCCTCCCTTGTCTCATTTAATTAAGAAGTTGATGTGTTCCTCAGACAGGAAAAGCTAATTAGTAAATTGACTGAGGGAACCGAAGGCTTTGTGAACTAAAAGCGAAGCAATCTGTTGAAGATAGTGGAAGAAAAGAAGAAAGTATATGAAAGCGCAAGAATCAAGCAAAAAGGATGATTAAGATGGCAACATGGTGCCTTGGCTGAATGTGGTGTTTTGTTTTGTTTTATTTTGTTTCTCTGGATGTGCTCAGAGCAGTAGGTGTGATGACTAAACCTAGCCTGGATTTTTGGCCAGTGAGAAGATATATCTTACAAAGGGAAAGAAGCCAGTGCAAGGAAGAGTAGTAATAATATGTCTGTGTTGGTTGATTTATATCATCTTGGCCTGAAATTTCAGCAGAATGTTAAGTATTTGGCCTCATTTTTACAGCAACTGGTATGGGAGCAGGACCTGGAATTTTATCTACTCTAATCTAGGAGGAGTCACCATATTCCAGGTGATAGGAATGGGTTCTTAGTCCTCTCAGACTTTATCTACTTGAGACCCATTTGGGCTAATTAGTTAACATTCCTGGGAATTCATCTGATCCTAACATCCAGCTAGGTATAGGTACTATACTGAAAATTATGATGACTGATGAATTCAAGAAGACAGAGTTAAATGTATCTTATGAGTCGCTCCTTGAGACCAGAGAAGGGCTAGCACAGCTTTTGCTACAGAGTAAGCATTTAAAAAGTACATGAATGGATGACTGAACAAAGAGCTCTAAGGTTCAAGATATGGTTTGGGGTATCTGAAATATTTCAGGGTAGAAGACAAAACTGCCTCTGCAATTTTGGAAACAAGAGGAACAGATTATTTTGAGGTCTTGACTAGGTTCCACTTAAGGAACTCCTCCTCCCCATATTTTTCCATTTCTTTCCTGCTGCAATAGAAACACATTCCAGGACCAGAGGGAGGCTTCCCAGGTTTAGCTGTGCCTCAAGTGGAGGCACTTAAAGAGTTCGTTATGATTATAACTTTGCCCTCCTTCTACCAGTGAAGCTGATCAAGGAAACAATGAGTTAGCTTAAAGAGTATTTAAGTATAGGCAGAAGAGAGATTTGAATATTTCCTTCTTAGAAAAAATCAAATTAAAGGCCTATTTCTGTTTGAAGTCATTAAAATATTAGTTGTATTAAACTTACTTGTTAGATCCTTTTAGGATGCAATATTCTTGACATGTCATCAAACTGTTATGAATGATGGCTAAGCTCTGGAAGATGAGGCAGTGGAATAAGGGATGTATTTCAGGGTGCTTGTGCAGAAGATCTAGAAAGTTGGAGGACAACTCCAAAGGGAGCATTTGAGAGAATACACTGAAGGTAGAAAAGAAGTTGGGTTGATTTATAGCTGAATAGACAGAGGGAAGAGAAGACTGAGAAGTGGATATTGGCCTTAAGAATCTACCTGATCTCTGGATCAAAAAGGAGGTAGATAAACAATGAGGGAAGAAAATGAGCAAATATACAGGAGAAAGGAGTGCAGGTAAATCAAAGAAATAAGTAAAGAATCAGATGAGATTTAGAAGGGGAGAAAGTTGGTAGCAGAGTCAACAAGATGGAATCTTACACAAATACCAGTGTTGACATTACCTGCGTCACTGAATTACTGATAGAATCCTTACCTCTTACCCAGGTTTGATGATTAACAGTGCACTGTATTCTATCCACCAGTGTTTCCAAAAATGACTTTAAAAGTGCAGATAATCAGTTGTACTTTCCTTATATATGATCAAAGGGGTACTTTTTATAGGTTGACCTTTTAATGGGGTGCTTGGTACCCAAATAATGAAATTAAGCATGATTTTAGATTTGAATTGGATACTTCCTAGAGTAGTGATGTTAGAAGTAAATAAAAGACATCATGTTTAATTTTAGGAAAATCCATTGATTTAAAACCAGCCATTTAAAAGGATATTCCCTATTGTTTCCTTTAAAATCATAAGATGATAAATTTTGTAAAAACCATGACTATTTTTAAATGAAATAAATTTAAATGCAGTTCCCTTGTTACTTGAAATTTTTCAATTCACAGTTTATGCAAAAATCATTTTCATTTGGCTGCTGACTTGGTAAATATTTGGAACATAAATGCAGAATATGGATACAAAGATTTTTTTAACATTCCCTGCTTACTGTAATCCTTAAATTCTCTATATCATTTGAATTCTATAGTTTAGTGACATTTTCAAATTGTCAAGAAGGCTTTATTTAGGTGACTTTATTTTGAGAGACTTTAGCAAATCCAGATTCATTGGACCTTTAATAAATTTATTTCAAAAAGAATTTGGATCTAATGTAGAAATGAGTAATGGAGAGAGAGGGAAAATGTAGTTTAGTATGCAAAATAAGCAGAATTTTGAAGACTCACTTATTCTCTTCATGAATTTTTTTGGATAAAAATATTAATACCTATGTCTCTGGCTGTGTTTACATGGCACAATGGGGTCAAATAGACATTTTTTTTTTTATGTGAGATAGGTTTTAAAAAAAATTTAATTATTAACATATAATGTATTATTTGTTTCAGGGGTACAGGTCTGAAATTCATCAGTCTTACACAACACACAGTGCTCACCACAACACATACCCTCCCCAGTGTCCATCACCGAGCCATCCCATCCCCCTAACCCCCTCTAATCCAGCAACCCTCAGTATGTTTCCTGAGATTAAGAGTCTCTTATGGTTTGTCTTCCTCTCTGGTTTTGTCTTGTTTCATTTTTTCCTCTCTTCCCCTATGATCTTCTGCCTTGTTCCTTAAATTGCACATATCAATGAGAGCATATGATAATTGTCCTTCTCTGATTGACTTATTTCACTTAACATAATACCCTCTAGTTCCATCCACGTCATTGCAAATGGCAAGATTTCATATATTTTTTTTTATGGCTGTTGGATCAAATAGAAATTAAAAATTGGTTTGCATCATTTGTATGAGGCTGTTTGTTTACAAGTCAGAAATCTCAGTGTCTGTAAACATACAATTTCTTTTTTTGATTTTTAAAAATTTTTATAGTTCTTGCTAATTAAAAGCACCATTCTGAATTCATTAGTCAGTTTTGATCCTCTAAGACACTAGGCAGATGCTAAGACAGAATTAGAAGAGTAAGAGATTTATTAGGGAAAAGTTTTGTGAAAACTAGAGAGGGCAGAAGTAGTCAAGGAGCACCTTCAAACAGCACTGTGGTTCTGATCCATGGAAGGGAAGGAATAGATGAAGGAGGACCGGGGAGGAAGAGCCTTGGGTACAGCATAGCTCAGAGAAGGCCTTCACTTGGCCAATGGTGAAGACCTGGAACAAAAAGACTTCCCATTAGAGGAATCCTGTGTTGGGCAGAGATGGCCCCATTCTAGTACTCCTATGATATTCAGGCATTGGTGGGAGCAACCTGGGGAGAGTGTTGCCTCAGCCTGAATGTTGCAGCAAATCCTGAGGATGTGGCCACTGCAGGGGTCAGAAGGTTGTGCAGAAGGTTCTCTCTTGAAGAAGGATCTGAGTGGCACAGTTTCATGGCTGCCTAGTGGGAAAGAACCCACAGGCTAATCAAGAAACAGATAAATTGGAATCTTTTGGTTCAAGTCATTTTGTCTGTTCCCTTGTAGTAGTAGTAGTTAGTGGTAGTAGTAGTGGTAGTAGTAATAATATCTCCTCTGGGTATAGCATGGTACAAATTACAAAGTGCTACAATATAACTTATGTGGTTTTATCATCCTAATTTTACAAATGAAAGGGGCTGAGAGAAGTTAAGTAGTATTGCCCAAATTCACTCTATCAGCACTAGGATTTTCTTTACTAGCCATAGCTGCTTCACTTTCATGCATATTTGTCTCAGCTACTTTATCTTGATTTTTCTTCTTTTTTTGATGAAATCTAACATACTGACAAAAAAAGTAAATATGACTTGTATGCATATTTCAGGAAATCATTATTAAGCAAATACCTGTATAATCACCAATAGAACCTTGTTAACATGCTGGAAGTTCTGATAGGTCTCTTCCCAATCACAATTTCATTCTTTGCTGGAAAGGGAACTTCCGGGGAGTAAAAAACTAGAAATAACACCACTGTCTGTCAGCAGGTAAATAGGTAGACAAATTGTGATGCATCTGTACAAAGGAATGCACCTTTTAGCAATACAAAAACTACCTACTGAAGTTACACAAAAACAGAGATCACTCTTAAAATCACTATGCTGAGTGAAAGAAACCAGACACAAAACAATATATGCTGTATGATTCAGTTAGATAAGTTCTAGAAAATGCAAACTAACCTATAATGATAAAAAAGCAGATAAGAGGTTGCCCTCAATGCCCAGACTAAGCAGTGAGAAAGGGTTGGACTGTTAAGGGGCATCAGAAAACTTTCACAGAGATGGACATATCCTTTATCCATTTGTCAAAACTGGCTGAATTGTACACTATAAAGGATGCAATAATGTCATGGGGGGAGCCTCTTTAATGACAACAACAAAAATCTCCTACTATGATTGCATATTTATCTATTCTGTGTGTTTATCGAGTTTTGGTTTTTGTATTTTATGACCATTTTATTAATTACTTACAAATTTAAACAGTGTGGCATCTTTGTGAAAATTGACCCTATTATCAAAGTGAAATGACTTTATCTTTGGTAATGTTTTTTCTGAAGAGCAATTTTGTCTAATGTTAATAAAGCTATATCTGCCATGTTGTTTGCTAGAATTGCATAGCATACCTCTTTATATTCTTTTCTTTAAACTTGTTCTTATGTAAAGAGCATATCATTTTTTTAGAAACAGGTCTGACAATCCCTGAATTTTTTTAAAATTTATTTTTAATTTATTTATATATTTTTTTCATTCACATTCTCAAGAGATACTTTTTATGGATACGGAATTCTAGATTGGCAATTATTTTATTTCTGCACGTAAAAATTATCATACTACTGACTTTCAGCTTCTATTGTTGCTCTTAAAATGTTGACTCTCTCTGTGTCATTCTTTTGATGATCTGCCTTTTTCCTGTGGCTGCTTTAAGATGGTTGCATTTCCTTTGGGGTTTTGCAGTTTCACTATGACATTTCTAAATGTGGTTTCAGTTATTGAATCTGTTCTTTCTGAGTTTTGGAAAATGATCAGCTATTACCTCTTTAATTATTACCTCTGTTCTCGTCCCTCTTCTGAATTTGTCTCCTTATGGAACACTGATTAAAAGTAAGTTAGCTTTTTCATGTGTCTGTTTGCCATCAGTATGTTTTCTTTGGACAAATGTTTGTGTCTTCTGCCCATTTTTTAATTGGATTATTTGTTTTTTGGATGTTGAATTGTGTAAGTTCTTTATATATTTTAGATACTAATCCTTTAATGGATATGTCATTTACAAATATCTTCTCCTATTTTGTAGGTTGCCTTTTAGTCTTGTTTCCTCTGCTGTGTAGAAGCTTTTTATTTTGATGTAGTCTCAATAGTTTATTTTTGCTTTTATTTCCCTTGCCTGAAGAGACATATTGAGAAAAATGTTGCTGGGTGGGAGGGATGGGTGAAATAGGTGATGGGGATTAAAGAGTACACATCATGATGAACACCGAGTACTGTATAGAATTGTTGAATCACTATATTGTATACCTGAAATTAACATAACACTGTATGTTAACTATATGGAATTAAAATTAAAAACTTAATAAAAAAACATAAGTTAGCTCTTCTCTCTGTTATCCATCTCTCTCTTTTTAAAATATTTAATTAATTTATTTCAGAGTGAGAGAGAGCACATGGGGGGAAGGGCAGAGAGAGAGAGAGGGAGGGGAAGGGAGAGGGATAAGTAGACTCCTCGCTCAACTGGAGCCTGACATGGGGCTTGATCCCACATCCCTGAGACCACGACCCCAGCCAAAATCAAGAATTGACTGCCCAACCAACTGAGCCACCCAGGTGCCCCTGTTATCTATCTCTTAACTTTCCTCCATATTTTCCACATTTTTGTCCCTGTATGCTTCATTCTGGTTAATTTTCTGGTCTATTTTCTAATTCCCTAAATCTTTTTTTTTTAAATTTAATTTTATTATGTTATGTTAATCACCATACATTACATCACTAGTTTTTGATGTAGTGTTCCATGATTCATTGTTTGTGTATAACATCCAGTGTTCCATTCAATACGTGCCCTCTTTAATACCCATCACCAGGCTAACCCATCCCCCCCCTCCCCTCTAGAACCCTCAGTTTGTTTCTCAGGGTCCATAGTCTCTCATGGTTCGTCTCCCCCTCTGATTTCCCCCCCTTCATTTTTCCCTTCCTACTATCTTCTTTTTTTCAACTGTGTCTAATTTTCTCTTCAACCCCTCAAATAAATTTTTATGTGTGTGTCTTCTGCCTTTGTGTTTCTTTTATACTATTTTTTCCTTTCTTTTTCAAATCTGGTTGGTTTATTTTTATAGTTTTCCTCTTTTGCAGACATTTTCAAGTTGTCTTTAATGTTTTTAAATACAGTAAGCATACTTGTTTTATTTCTGGATCTGATCATCTCAATATCTCAAATATTTTGCATATCTTTTGTGATTTTTTGGATGCTGATTATTTTTCATGTGCCTTATTTTTTTGTGTATTTGATTATTTTTACTGTGGGCTACTCAATGATTTTGAAAAAGTACTTTTTATGATTCTTTGAGGCCTTCCTGAAGAGATGATTTGTATTTCCTTCTGTAGACCCCAGTGGGCACTATTAATACCATCATACAAGTTTATGGCTTGAGATTGATTGGCTGCCCAAATAATGTGATCCAAACTTCAAATCTTTATGAGGATAAGTCTGTGGTGACCACAAGTTCTCAGGGACTTTCTCTGCCCACTTATCTCTTTTCATGCATTTACACAGTGCCAAGACAACTTTCTGTACAGTCTCCTGAGGAATGTGTATGTGGGGGAGGTAAGGCAGGGGACTTATTTCTGGTTTGTTTTTACCCTGAGATGAACCCCTGGCACCCAGCTTAATGTGGGAAGGGTCTCATAATAAACTTACCACCTTGAGTGGACTCTGGGCCTTAAGTTCTGATTATCTCTTCTCCTAAGTCCAAATTTATTGGATTCAGCAAATGCCTTCAGGTTAGAAGGACCTTCAGTATTTCACTATTTCTCTAAATCCCACTTTCCTTTAGGTTTTGGCTTGATAGTCCCTTACAATTTTGTAAAATATTTCATTCTTTTAAGAAAATTTTTAAAAATCTTAAGCAGTGTTTTAATTGTTTCCAACAGGGCTTTGGTCTGATTCTAGTTTGTCATTTACTGGAAGCAGAAATCTTGGTTCTTGGTCCTTATGATAGGAATCATAACCTGAAAGTTAACTAATGGAAATGATTGAGACATATTGTTGAGCATGGAAGAATAATAGTGTAGAAATCACCCACACTGTTTTTACAGAGCATAAGGAAAGTATACATTTGATTCGGGGCATAAGGCACTTATTTCCTTTTTCAAGATACAGCTTTACAGCATCAAAACTGGCTAGGCTGCCATCCAGTACAATTGTTTAACTCTTCATGTTGTCCTTATAGACTCTTAATTCCAAAGCAAATATGACTTAGTCCATTTGGGCTACTATAAGAGAATGCCACAGACTGGGTGGCTTATAAACAATAGAAATTTATTCCTCACAGTTCTGGAATCTGGGAAGTCCAATATCAAGACACAGGTATAATTGGTGTCTGGTGAGAGCTTGCTTCCTGTTCAAGGACAGCTGTTTACTCACTGTGTCCTCACACCACAGAAGGGGCTAGAGAGTTCTCTGAGTTCTTTTTTTTTATAAGGGCATCAATCCCATTCATGAGGGCTCCAACCTCTTGATTTAATCACCTCCCAAATGCTGTATCTCTTAATACAATCATTGGACATTAGGATTTAACTTATGAATTCTGGGGTGGGGGGCACAAATATGTGGTCTATAGCAGTAGGAAAACATGGATGCCTATGGATGGTCATGTATAGAAAGAAGGGTCACATCTTGAATAGAAGACTTAGGAAATGCTCCATCAGCCCTGTTTTGTCTGTAATTTCCTCTCCTGCTTACAACTGTTGTCAACGAGTGGTAGACAGACTTAAAGACCAATTTGTTCCTTGAGATATGAATAAAATAAACATGAGAAATAAAGCTCTCATTTTTCCATCATGAATGTGAGGTCAGGAAAAAAAATGTTCAAATTTCCATTGCAATGGGGACTCCTGTGAGAGAATCTTGGTTTGTAATGAGTGGTGAAAGCACTAAAACTTAAAAATGTCCTGTTAGCTAAGCTCAGCTTCTATTTCCTGGAAAAGAAGAACATTGAAGCCATTGTTTTCAGTGAAGAGAGAGAAAATAATATGAAAGTCATCTGTTCCAAATGATCCACTTTTTAAGTTCTTCCTGTCACTTCTGACATTTTTTTTTTTAAATCTTTCCAAGAATGTCAATAGAATCTTTCCTGTACTTCAGCAGCCACATTTACTGGCATTTGTAGTTCTACTAAAACATAAAAGTCAATATGTCAACACAAAATTGTGTATTATGAGGTCCACTAGTGGATGAAAAACTATATTTTTCAAACACCAGCCTCTTATTAGTATTAACCAAATTAATCTTTAGGAGATAATTTGGAAGAGTCCCAGTCATATGTTAAAGTTCTAGCTTTAAAACATTAACACATTGTAAAATTAAAATAAATGGGAAATTATGGGGCACCTGGGTGGCACAGTTGGTTAAGAATCTGACTCTTGGTTTCTGCTCAGGTCATGATCTCAGGGTCATGAGATTGAGCCCCATGTCTGCCTCAGTTTCTCTCTCCCTCTCCCTCTCTTCCCCCCTCTAAATAAATAAATAAATCTTTAAAAAATAAAATAAATGGGAAACTGTGAATGATTCCTAGACACACCATTTGATTATGGCTCTCTAGAAGACTGACAAACCCGAAGAGTTGGTTAATTTGAACATATTGCTAAGGCAGCAGCCTTCTATATGTTGATCAATGAAAATTTGGGAACATACTTAATCATAACATGTCTTAATTCTTTTCACAGAAATTCCTAATAAGAATAGGTTATAATTTAGTAACTCCTTATTCAGGATCTTACAAATCTATCTGTAGGCTTCATTTGCCATACTAATCTGGTATACTTAGCTAACTATTTTTCTAAATGAGAAATTATTTTTATTGAGCATATTTAGTAAAAGACTTTCCTTTTACATACCCATCAACCAACGGTTAGTGTGGTTGAGGCATCAGGTGATAGCTTCGAGAAGCTGTGGTTTCCTGCTTAAGTACTGACCAGGGTTACAGAAGACTGAAGATTTATTCTCTAACTTGGCTCAAGAGTATCTGGTCATTGTCACGCAGAGATTCTTATTATGCACATTGTAGTTGTATGTCTAAAAATCGACTTAATTTTTTTTTTTTCCAGCATGTCCTACCTTACTTTTCCCATATTTTCTTTCTGTTCTCTTTTCACTTCCCCTTTCCTGATGAACTGATGATGGTTCAGGCTAGATTCTTCAGTTGCTGCCACCCGTCCCCTCCCTGACCCTCAGTCAAGCTCACCATCCCGGCCTCTGAAGCAGCTCTGGATGAAGGAGACTGAAGTGTATGGATGAATCCTCTCTAAGTTTTACCATAAATTTACCAGACTGCTGAACTACTGCCCACTCGTTACCCCAGTGACAGCCCACGCACTCTGTCTCCTCATACTCATAAATGTTCATCAATAAAATAAAGTTCGTTATTACCCAAAGAATCTGTTTTTGCTTCACTCTGGAAAAAAACAAGTTATGCTTGCCTTAAACTTGCTGCCCACTCAGGCCCAGTCCCCTTTTGTGCATCCTCTGTCTCCAACCCCACTGTCTTTGCATTCTCTCTTTGTGTGGCTGAATGTCACTGATTTCCATCTGCAGAGCTGTAAACCAGGGCGGGCAGCAATACAATAGAACAGCTTTGGGAAGGACGGAGCAGGACATCCGGCTCCCCTCCCTGATGCTGGCTGTTTCATTCATTTTACAACCTTCACAAACTCCGAGCCTGTGTGCTTCTAGAGCCAGGCACATTTTAAAAGTTTGTCTATGTAACAATATAAGGCCATACTAAGTTAATTTCTTTTCTGGCTACGAGAAATGTGTGAAGCTAAGGGCAAAAATAAACCATTTCTAGGGTTCCACAAGCATCAATTATTTCAGGGGTCAGAAAAGTGACTCCAGCAGGTGGAGCAGAGCAGTAAGACAATGAGGAAGGGGGAGGGTGTGAAGAATTAGGTCTCTAGTGTCATCTAAAAGGGGTCAAAGCCAAATTTAAAATGGCCAAGGCATATTTTCAAAAGGGCCAGGTTCTGCCTATGAGGCTGTCAGTTTGCAAAACACTTGAATATGTGAAATATATACAAAACTAAGTTTTAATAATACATGCTAGGTATTTATGTGCATCGATAATGCATGCCATCACTTGCCCATGAAACAGATGTTTGTGCTGATGTCCCATCTACAATGTCTACATCCAAATCAACTCTGTGTAAAGAAGTAAACTCCCCAAAGCCTGAGCTGAATTCCTGCTCTGGTTTCCCCAAGTCAAGCAAACAACGTGACTGTTTACATTAGTTTTCCAGTAGAACTACAGTCTGCAAGCAGGGTCCGCTGCTTTCCCCCGGGGGGTGTGTGTGTGTGTGTGTGTATGTGTGTGTGTGTGGAGGCAGTCCTACCCCTCAGTGTGATGCTCTCTTACCCCTCTAGAGAAGATGGACTCTTAAGTGCTCTCACTTGAAAGGAATCGACAGTTCAGAAATATTGTTAGAATGCACGGTGAGAAGAGTTTGTCCCTGTTCCATTGCTTCAGAAAATACTTAATGTACTTAGTCATTAGGGTAGAGAAACTAGCTTAGATTTTAGATACATAAGTTAAAAAAAAAAGTGCCATGGCTCCAGCCCTATCTTTTGGATTCTAGACATAACTACCTGACACCAGGATGATGCTGCAGGAGTGGGAGGCTCCATCTCCCCAGCCTCGAAGTGGCCAAATCAGGCAATCTTTGCAGAACAACACCCCTGTGAGGCCCTCAGGGAACAAGGGAACACAATGCATAGACCATAGAGTGGTCTATCTTTGTTTCAAAAGAGACAAGCCAAATACACAAGAGTCCTTGGAAATAGAAAAAAAAATTTCTGAAAAACATTTTTGGAAAACAAATATTTAACTTAAACTTTTCTAATCTCCATTGTATTCTCTCTCATTCATTCAAGGAACTTGACTATAAATCAGAGGGCATTTGCATTCAGAGAAAGAGAGGTCAAGCCAAGCTTAGCCAGTATCTTGTCTTCTCCATTTTGAGATGGATTGTGACTGTGGAGTGGTACATACAGCTCATACTTCTTTGGACAGTTGTGGCTTGATTCTGTGATGACCCAGTAACCCAGGCTTCTAGCCCCACTTAGCTTCTTTTATTCAGTCCAATTCATGCTTCCCTGACTGAACCAAAGGGAAGGACAGCTGCTGACTTTTCCTCACTCTTGCTTAGCTCTGAGGAAGAGCTGTTTTCAAAAGACTTCTTGCATACCAAAGGTTAACAAAAATAGTAGGGTAATCTTCTCTCTTCTGTTTAAAAAAGAGAGAGAGAGAAATGTTAAAACATACAAAGTAGTTTAAAAATAGCATTTGCTGTGGCCAGTTTGGAGCATTTAATAGGGATGATGAATCCCTACTTATCCCACAAACACATACAATTCAGATGATATGTGCATTCACTGATCCTCCTGACTTTAAAATAACAAGGAATTAAACCCGAAGTTTTTGTTCTTTCCACACAGACATTCCACAACCTCAAATGAGGGATGGATCTTTATCCCTCAAGAGGCCCCATACTTGCTCCAATGAATACAAAGTGTGAGCCCTGACCTCAGCAATTACTGTCGCTTGACCTCACTGAATTCACATGCAGGCTTTCTCAGTTTTCTTTTAGGGACAAAGAAATATGTCTTGTGTGAAATAAAGCTCACAAAATTCCCCCAAACTCAACAATATCCGGCCTTTATCTTCTCTCAGGAAGGAGACTAGTAATTAATATCTACATAGGTAGGGATTTTCAGGTTTTAGAGAAGGGCAGGGGAAAGAGAGAAGTTAAATTCGATAACAACATCATCATAGCTGTATGTCAGAATAGCCATCCTTGAGAGACAACGCGAAAGTGTTTGGCTCAGTGTCTGTGTATAATAAGTGCTGGATAATTGGTGACTCTCTTGAGCGGGGAACAGTTTTGTTCTGTGGCGGAGGGAGCATTCAGAGGGATTCAGGACTCAGGCAGGACTGTCCAAACACATGGATTACCAACTCTCCCTTATCCAGCTCTCAAGGAGCATGGTAGTGAGACCTTGCTCTCAATTCTTACTTAATTTCTCACCTCCTCTTTTAAGTTATTTTCAAATAGACAAGACAACATAACTTGACCTTCTCATCTTATCCTCTTTCACTGGTTCAACCTGTCTGACCTTTTCTGCTCAGTCTCCCAAACAGAGTCTTCCCAAAAGAATTAACACTGTTTTAATTACTATCCCCCCAATCTAGAAAAGTTGAGAAAGACAGACAAAAAGTCTTTAAGAAAGAACAGTTCTTCTCATTAACTTGATTAATCAGTGAGGAAGACAGTTAATTCCAAGACTATGCCCAGGAGAACACAAGTTGCCAGGCAGTTGGGTAGGTTTGAAGAGAAAAGATATAATATGTGAAAAATTTAGCACATTTCTCGGTCCAGAGAATAGATGGAGCAAATGTTAGTTGTCTTTCCCCACAAAATCCTACTTCATAGACTTTATAAAAATATTAAAAGAGATGATATGTATTCAAATGTTTTCTAGAGCATACAGCATGATATAAATATGTATTCTTACAATAGTACTGTGGTTTACTTATTTATTTATTTTTCTTTTAAGTAGGCTCCATGCCTAATGCAGGGCTTTTACTCACGACCCTGAGATCAAGACCTGAGCTGAGATCAAGAGTTGGAAGCTTAACTGACTGAGTTACCAGGTGCCCCAATAATGCTGTGGTTTAATGTTGACCCATGGCCTCTCCTTGTAGCAGGCACCTGCCAGAGCTTCAGGTCACTCTGTTCTATCTTACTCTTGTCATGATTATTGTGGTCTCAACAACCACATCGATGATCCATCGAGGACCTTAGTTTCTTGGTTTCTCGACTCCTTCCATGCAATAATCTTGCCCTCCACCCGTCCTCAGACAGTCACTTTACAATGTCAATTGTAATCCTCCTGCTCTCTGCCACCACTTCCTCAATTACTGGTTAGCTTCATTTAGTGCCCTTCAACCAACAATCCACTGACTCACTAGGACCCAATGTCCTTCACCACTTCATGCTGTCACTCACCCAGATTAATTCCCAGAGCAAACCATTTCAACCAGCCATTAGGATATTCACTCAACCCTTTGTCCTCATGTTTATTGAGTTCTCGGCATCTCCCGGCCCTTGTTAATTCAACTGTCAGCCTCTTTCCTGTCCACACCTCCACCGGGCTCTTAACCACTGTATTATGCTGCACATCAGTTTGCAAAAGTGTAAGTCCCTCTTTATAGCAGCTAACCCCAGGAATGCTGTGAAAGAGGAATGAGGAATATGTGACTCAGTAACATTTAATGAAGTAATTACAGGGTTACATTCATGACAAATTGTCCAGCAAAGGTGATAACCTTTTTTTTAAAAAGATTTTATTTATTTATTTTTAGAGAGAGAGAGTGGGGAGGGGCAGAGAGAGAGGGGGAAAGAATCTGGAGCAGATTCCACACTGAGCATGGAGCCCAATGTGGGGCTCAGTCCTAGGACCCTGAGATCATGATCTGAGCTGAAATCAGGAGTTGGTTGCTTAACCCACTGAGCCACCCAGGTGCCCTGAAAAGGTGCTACCTTTATGATCTCATCTACAGCCTTTCTGGGGGAGAGGAAAGTGTCCCCCAGGTTTCTTCAGATGGTCACTTGTGAATCTTAACTTGGCTGATTGCAGAGTGTTAACTGCCACCATACCCTTTCCTCTGAGCATTACAGATGGAGTGGGAGAACATCCTAAGCAGAGGAAATATATCTGAAAGCTCTGAGGGGAAAAAGAATCTTTTGTGTTGTTTTGTTTCAAGAAGACAAAGAAGGAATTGTGACCAAAAGGCGAGGGGAGAAGGAAGAGAGGGTTATGGCTATGTAGGTGTGGGTCACCTGCAGATGTCACAGTCTGTGGTTAGAAATTTAGACTTGTGTCTATGTGCAATAGAACATCATTGGATAGAGTTGACTAAAAATTTCAACTGATTAGTCTGGTTGCTGTGTAAGGAAATGATTGATAAGGATGAAATGAGATGTTAAAGAGCAATGTTGGAAACCAGGTGAAAACTGATGGCACCCGGACAGAGGAGCTGAGCAATGGAATGGAGAAAAATAGAATTGCCATCTATTTTAGGGATAGACATGACCAGACTTTTGTGATAGATTGAGCGTAGGGAATGTGTGAGAGAAAAAGGATTCAAGGATAATTCCCAGGGTGTTTGGTTTATGCAGCTAGATGATTCCATTTATAAAGATATAAAGATCAAGAGAGAGAAACAAATGTTGGGGAGCAGGGCCCAGGATCAAGACTGGGTTTTAGACAGGTTAAGTTGGAGAAACGTGTAGGATATGCTAACGATGCTACTGGATGGCCATTGCATGTATGACACTGGAGCTCAGAGAGGCAGTTTGCCTGGAAATACAAAGGTGAGCATTGTTGGGATAGAGAGGGAACTTAAAGCCACAGGGAAGAGTGAGGTAATGTAGAAGAATTATAAAAGGAAGACTTCAGAGCTCAGGACCAAGCATGACAAACACCAGCTCTGAAAGGTTAAATGTAGGAGGAAAAACTAAAAACAGTCACAGAAAAAGAAGAAGAAAAGAGATAACCCACAGAATGTGCTCGAGTTACTGGAAAGATGTGTGGCATCTAGGCTTCTGTTGGTGAAGAACAGAAAGACACACATGCTCACGTAAGTCCAAGCCTTCTTCTGGTGCTGTTCTTCCACATTCCTACACATCCTCCAGGCCTGGTTCCCAATTAAATTGAGAGATACACTTTTAGGTATTTAGGAGAGAGAAGGCTGAGTTTGTGGAGCAAAGGCGTTGTCAAAAAAATTGTCAAAAAGATCAAAAGAAATTATGGACAGCATCTCTCTGGGTTCTACTTTCCTGTTTGCTTTCAGGAAAATGTGATTTCTAAGTTTTTTTCTTATTTTCATTTCACACAAGAAAAAGTGAGAGAGAGATAAAAGAAGAGGGAATAATACTATAGACAAGTTCAGCTAAGAGATAGTTTATTGACTAGGTTAGATATGTTAAGTATAATTCATAATCAAATCAAGAAGATTGCCTTTGCCACTATTATTAATTTGTTGAATATTAATGCAAATACTACACTGAGAATCTTTTCTAGGATGTATGGAATTCTTAAATAAAATTGCAGAAAAACTAATAGACACTGGGAACCATTTGAAAGTGCTTGAGAAGATGTCTACATGACATTGTGAACTGAACTCAACGTCATGAGGTATACTGATGGTTCCAACGAGCAGGCAAGTACTCCATATCCTTCAGTGACCTTTTCCCTCTATTTTTCCTACACTCAGAATGATATCTGATTAATAATGAGAAACTAGAGATTTCTCTGGGCCTGGGAATAAAGCCAGTAGTTTCTTATCCAAGATTGTCATTGAGATAGTCTGAGATCTGTGAACAAAGAGAATAGTAGAAAGCACAAGAAAGTGGAGAGTCAATGGGTAGGAGTCTACTGGGAATTGTCTAAGTGCTATGGCTCCTAGTTGGCTTATATCCTGGATTGGGTGTGGTACTTCAGCAGAGCAGTTAGATATAAAGGGGTCAAGGATAGACTAGAGAGCAATGTTTGTTGTTGTTGTTGTTGTTATTGTTGTTTTGGGGGGTTGTTTGTTTTTTATGGAACTTTCGTTTCCATTTATGCCCTGTTGTGGCCCTTAATAACCCCCACCTGGTATTCACCTACCCTTGTATAGTTCTTTCCTATATTATATTAGGATTTCTCTGTGTGACCATTATAATATGGCAGAAGTGTTGGTATGCAACTTCCAAAGTTAGGTTGTAAAAGGCTTTGGACTTCTACCTTGCTCTCTCTTTTGGCTTGCTCACTCTAATGGAAGCTACCTGCCATGATGTGAAGGTTCTCAAGTAGGTCTATGGAGAAATCTAGGTAGAGAGGGACTGAGAACTCCAGCCAGAAACTGTGTAAACGAGTCATCTGGAAAATGGATCCTCCAGCCCCTTCAGATGATTACAGCCATGGCCAAATCTTGATGCAACCTCATGGAAAGACCCTAAGTCAGAAGGATCCACCCTGTAGGCAGATCCTAGATTTCTGACTCTCAGAAAACGTGTGAGATGATAAATGTTTGTTGTTTTAAGTTGTTAAGTTTTGAAGGGCAACTTATAAGCACTAATAGACAGTTCGTTAGCTGTCAAGGCTTTTTTGCTCAAAGCTGGAAATAGGACTTGGCAAGGCTTGGCCCTGAGGAAGCATGTGGCAAATGAAGACACATAAGGGGATGATCCCTGGAGGCAGAGGGACACTTAGAAATAAATCAACTGTAGGTACTAAGAACAATTTCATCTAAGCAAGCAGAATTTTTTTTTTAAAGATTTTATTTATTTATTTGACAGAGAGAGACACAGCGAGAGAGGGAACACAAGCAGGGGGACTGGGAGAGGGAGAAGCAGGCTCCCTGCAGAGCAGGGAGCCCGATGCGGAACTCGATCCCAGGACCCCGGGACCATGACCTGAGCCGAAGGCAGTCGCTTAACCAACTGAGCCACCCAGGCGCCCTAAGCAAGCAGAATTTTAAGAATGGAGAACATTCAACAGGTCATAGGGGGCATCCCAGGCAGCAAGCAGCACCATGGAAGACTGTCAGGGAATTTTGAGGTCAGGAGCCCTCTTGCAGGCAGACTGAGTGACAAGCAGGAGTCTGTCAGCAGGCAGTGCTCTCCCATCCAAGCAGCCTGCAGCAAGGAAGACTCGCAGCAGGTAAAGATCTCAGATGGAAGCTGGGCTTCAGGGGAAGGATGACACTTCCTGAAAGAAGATGGACACAAGGACAGAGGGACTGAGGACAGGGTTGTCAAGAAGAGGTAAAGGATCCAGGGGTAGGTGGTGTCTACAAAGTAGGGTCAGAACTTGAGAATAAATTCAGTTATTAGAAAAGGCCCATGAGGGGAGCCTGGGTGGCTCAGTTGGTTAAGCGACTGCCTTCGGCTCAGGTCATGATCCTGGAGTCCCGGGATCGAGTCCCGCATCGGGCTCCCTGCTCGACAGGGAGTCTGCTTCTCCCTCTGACCTTCCTCCTTCTCATGCTCTCTGTCTCTCATTCTCTCTCTCAAATAGATAAATAAAATCTTAAAAAAAAAAAAAAAAGAAAAGGACCATGAGGTCAGAACTCAATTAGTGGAGAGGCTGACTTATTGCTCGCTGTCTCAGCAGATAACTGAAACTCCTATGAAAGAGATGAATCCACCTGCCTAATGTCAACAGTGGTCACTGAGCCTAAGACAGAGAGATCTATAGATGGGAGGCAGGGCTGGAGACACAGAACTCTAGGCAGACCTGATTAGCTTCGATTGTTTCTTAATTCATACATACAGCTTATAACAGCTGGGCCTCCTTTTCCTATTTTATCCTTAAAGATGCAAGAATAGCATCTCAAATTTCAGTAAAGTAGAATTACTAACATTTCAATATTTGCTGAATCATTTTGTGCCATTTTTTTCTTCCTCTTTTTGTGATTTGTTATGTGTGGGAACTACAGAGTGATAATAATCTTTACATTTGTAGAAGCATTTTATAATTTTGGAAGTACTTACATCTAATTTATGGCACTCAAGTGCTCTGGAAGGAAGCAGGGTGATTATTATTAACCCCAGGGTACAGATGAGGAGACTGACAATCAGATGTGTTAGAGAACTTGCCTGAGGTCACTTGGATGTTAAGTGGGGAAAGCCAGGACACAATCATTCTCTGATTTCCTATCTAGTGTTTAAATGTCTTATGACCTTTAAAAAATCTATTCAAAGCGTAAACTAATCATTAAAATGTTTAAGTTTAGTATTTGGAGATATAATTTATTCTGCTTTCCCTAATTGTTACCTTAATAATTTTGTCCAGAAACCAAAAGTCCAGCTAGTGACTTTTTAGATATTGAACTACATGATTCTGGATTGAAAAGGTTCTGGCTTCTGATTCCTAGAGGAAGAGGTCCAGAATCACTGAGATACAAACACAAATCCTGGTACCTCATTTTTAGCTGAAGACTTTTCATCTCCTGTGGCAATGACATAAAAAGTAAGGGAAAACCAAATAGGAAGTATGGTCTCAAAATTACTAGGTTCATTGCATATTGAAGGTTAAATTCATGCTTCTCTATCTCTCCATCTGTCCATCTGTCTATTTGTTTCTCTCTCATGTATTTGATATTATATTCATATAATATATATTCATATATATTTAGATAGGTATTTATGTATTTATCAAAATTTTATTTCTTCTTGGGGTGCCTGGGTGACTCAGTCAGTTAAGGCTTTGACTCTTGATTTCGGCTGGGGTAATGATCTCGGGGTCGTGAATTGAGCCCCACATGGGGCTCCATGTTCAGCAGGGAGTCTGCTTGTCTCCCTTCTCCTCTGCCCCTCCCCCACTCACACACACACTGTCTCTCTCTAAAATAAATAAATAAATCTTAAATAAATCTATTTCTTCTTATATCCTTTTGATGAATTTGAAATGAATCATTACGAGGAACTTTGAAACTATCTGTCACAATCAAATATTTGTATCCTATACACACGGGGAAAATGGAAAGGAGGAGAGGAAACTATGGAAATAAGAAACATCCTCAAGGAATATGGATCTAACCCATGTACCGTGTGTGGACCCAGGCCGATTGCAATGTTGGGGAATGCATGGTACTACAGATAATTCCCAATGAGCATCTAGTTATGCATTGATGCCTTTGATCCCTTTCTCAGAGGAAATTGAGGGGACACTCGTACCTTTTACAGAGCTATCTTTGAAGTAATATCTGTCCCAGATTTCATGGCATCACTTATATATTTGGCAACCTGTGTTATAAAATCATACTGTCGTTGTTTGGTGAAACTAGAAGTACTTTTCAGACTCCAACTAATTAATATATATATATATTTTTTACCAAAATCAGTTTCTTTTATTTTTGAACATAGCAACACAAATATTATGTCGATGAATAAAGGAGATTTTGATAGTTTATCTTTCTGTCTTTAATAAAATTAAATCTAAACCATCTTGGAAAAATAGTTTTCCTATTTTACCTTGAAAGATTGCCACTGGAGGTATTCCATAAATTCTCTAAGGGTAATCCATCCACAGGAATATTCTCCTCCTTTTAATTATGTTCCTTTGTGTATTTCAGGAAGCTATTCTTAATATATTACTCATTTGAACTGTGTGATAGCAGAAATTAAGACCCCCAAAACTAACCATACAAAAATACTCTTTGGATAAACCCATGTAGAAAATGATCAGCTAATTTTGACTTAAATCTTATTTATATTCATCTAATTAATTCTTAAAACTTTTTTTTATTGTGGCAAAATATACATAAAGTTTTATAATTTTAACCTGTTTTAAATGTACAGTTCAGTGGCATTAAGTACATTCACATTGTTGTGCAACCATCATCCCTGTGCATCTCCAGAACTTTTTCACATACTGAAATTCTGTGCCGATTAAACAGTAACTCTCCACTCTTCCTTGCCCCTAGCCCCTGGTAAACACTATTCTGTGTTTGCCTCTATGAATCTGACTACTCTGGAGACCTTGTTTCGTGGACTCATATAATTATTTGTCTTTTTGTTTCTGGTCTTACTTCACTTAACATAATATCTTCAACATTCATCTATGTTATAGCTTATAGCAGCACTTAATTTTCTTTTAAGGCTGAATAGAACTCTAGTGAATGTATATACCCATTTTGTTTATCCTTTTATCCGTAGATGGACATCTGGGTTGTTTTCACCTTTTGGTTTTTGTGACTAATGCTACTGTGGACGTTGGCGTACAAATATCTGTTCTAGTTCCTGCTTTCAATTCTTCCGTGTTTATACCTAAAAAAGTGGAATTGCTGGATTGAATGGTAATTCTATGTTCATTTGTTTTTGAGGAACTACCATACTGTTTTCCACAATGGCTGCACCATTTTACATTCCCACCAGTAATGCACAAAGTTTCGGTTTCTCCACATCCATGCCAACATTTATTATGGAATTAGCATCCTCATAACAGAGGCCCTCGAGAGCTTTCTCACCCCTTCCACCATGTGAGGACACAGTGAAAAGGCAATTGTCTATGAAGGGGAAACAGACCCTCACCAGATGCCAAATCTGCCAGCGACTTGATCTTGGACTTCCTAGCCCCCAGAACTGTGAGACATAAACTTCTGTGATTTGTAAGCCACTCAGTCTGTGGTATTCTGTTATAGCAATCCAGATTGACTAAGGCACCAGACCTCATCAACGCATGCCTGGGCCTCTCCTCTTAGCCAGGAATACTTGACATCCATCAGCAGGCACAGCATAGACCCAGGGAGGAGAGATTGGTAGCCCTGGCATATAAGCCTCACTCAGGAGAATTTGCTCCTGAGATCCTGGGAAGATTTAGGCAACTCAACTCCCATTGCACATAGTATCTCTATATAAGTTGCCATGTTCTAATTTTTTTACCATGTGTCTTTGCCTTAATAGATTTTGAATACATTGAGTGCAAGAATTGTTTCTTTTTAACTTTTGTGCCTCTTAAATTAAGCATAGTGCCTGGATTATGATAGGATCTCAGTAAATATTTGATACTTTTCAAATACATATATATATTTATACACACATATGCACACATATACACACTGCACATATACATATACATATGTCACAGTTGTTTGTGGTATTTATGTACTCAAATATGATTCCATTACTCTGGAGGAAGAAAAGAATGGTTTTTAGTGTTCAGCTAGCTAGCTGTCTCAGCTACTCTTTGTTCCCCGTTACAATTTCCATCTTGTGTTCTAATTTTGATGACTGGTGCCTCCTTTTGATTCCTATGCTTAAGATTTGTTTTGTTGGGGGGTGGGGGGTAAAATCAACTGTTTTCTGACTATTCTGTCCCAATGTCCTTCTTGTCGTTACTTCATGAGACTCAGTGTCCGGTGCTAGGCTCTCCTGTCAGTGGTGAGTAGATGTCCCCATGCTGCCTTTCTGCCAGATCTCCTTGTTTGTTTCTTACTGTGCTTTCTTGACCACTAGGACAACCTATAGCTTAGGTTGAGCTTTTGGATATTATCTGTAGTTGTGGACCTGTAATCTACATGGCATGTCCACCTGCCAGACTGGCTCTCCCCTCATACTTAAAACTGTCCTTCCACAGCCCACAGAGACATATCCTGAGCTCTAGATGGCTGCATGCCCTGTAATGGAAACCTAGCAAATTCAGTAGCTCTTTTTTTTTAAGATTTTTAAAAATATATTTTAGAGAGGTGGCAGGGAGGAGAAAGGGAGAGAGGGAGAAGCAAACTCCACACTGAGCACAGAGCCTAATGCAGGGCTCGATCTGACAGCCCTGAGATCACGATCTGAACTGAAATCAAGAGTTAGATGGTCAACCAACTGAATCACCCAGATGCCTCTAAATGCAGTAGCTTTTAATAATTTGTAGGGTCATGAATCCATTTTGTACAGCAAATGAAAGCCCCCTCTGCAGAAAAAATGCATGCAAACACACATGAAATCTTGCATCAGATTTCAAGCAGTTGGTGGACTTAAACTGAAGATCTAGTGACCTGGCAGTTTGGGTTGGGGGGTGGAAGAGGGGCAGTCATTAAAGCCATTGCTGTGGTGGGCACCTTCTGTCATCTCAATTGTCACTCCTATTAGATAGGAAAGGGATGCAGTCATTCAGTAGGACAAGATTCCTTTTATTTGTGATTTAAAAAATATGTATAAAAGGTATTTTCAAAAACCATAGTCTCTAAAGTAGTTTCATGAATAACCTGCAACGCTGTGATTATTGAACAAAAAAAAGAAGTATGTTCTGTCAGCAGGAGACAATTGCCACCTTCCGCTTAATAACTTCAGTATTGAAAAGAAGTGTGGGCAAAATGAAAAAACCCACAAACTAAGCTTTTAAACATGTCAATAATCATGAGTTAATGGTGGAATGAAAAATGAGGAATGTAAATGATTTTGAGCTGAGACTTTTAAAGGTTTTTTTAAATTTCAGTTTTGCAAGTGATTCTGATGATTGAGCCAGGAAAAAAAGGAAAATCAAAAGCAATGTTTAGATTTCACAGCTGTTAAAAGAAGAAAGAAAAATCTGTGGAGGTTTGAACTGAAATTTTCCAAATTATTCTTTTCTACACAGAGGTTAACCAACCATGAATAAACAATTCTGAGGTGAATTCGATTAAAGCTTTTTGGTATTTTATGGATTAGTCATGAAGACTAAGCTCACAGAGGATATGTAATATGTATATGTCAGTATTATATATTTAGAATTTCTCATTTTGCTAACTATTGCCTTTATAGTCATTTGATATTAGTCAGACTCCAGAAAAAGATTACCTATTCTTGTGAAGCCAGGTGAGTCTGACTGGCTTTCAGGATCACAATGTTTATTGAAGAGCTAATTTCCTAAGCAGTTATTGGCGAGGACTCTGACTTGTCCATGATAAACAGTTTAGTCTTGAAGGACAAATTCTGTTTGCTAATGTAAAATGTGAGCTAATAAAGAATTTATATTTTCTGTCATAACTAAGGTAAGTGATATTTCTTGAATGAATTTTTGAGTAATTATTCCCATTTCATTTACATAAGATCATTATCCAAGATGATTTTAAAATAATTTCTTTTTCAACTTTTTTACATCAGTTATGAGAATCTGGAATTCAATTACACTATATTTTCCTTTCTTTAAGTAATATGAAAATAAATAAATGAATAAATGCCCTTTTCTTTTACATTTCTGCCTTCCTTGTTAAGAATTCTCATGCTCAGTTTTGAGAGAAAATAATCCTCTTTCCCTTTCCCAAATAATTGTTTTTGCTCGTGTCAGCATAAATGGGAAAAGCTCTTCAAGAAAGTAATTGAAAAATGTGGTAGGTTCTATTATTCACTAATATCCACTACCTCTATACATGTAGGCATATGGGAGGATTACACTTCCCATGCCCTTCCATTTGACTGGGGACATGTGACTGGTTCCAGCCAGTGAATTGTAGGTCAATTCCATAGCTGAACCTTTAATTGCCAGTGCCAGACACTCCAGAGGATTCTCCTGTTGCCACAGTAACAATGGAGGCATGTGTAAAGATGGATCCACCATTAGTTTGGGTTCCTTGAGGCACTCTGATGAACAGAGCAATAAGGAGCAGAGCCCCTCCCAACCTACATTGGTCATTGGCATATGCTAGAGAGGAATATTTCTGTTTTAACCCCTGAAATTTTGGGAGTGTTGTTTAGCACAGTATAACCTAAGCTATTCTAACTAATACAAGGAGAACAATTAATAACAATTACTACTAATAATTCTGATAAAACAACTACTAATAACTCTAGTACAAACTGATATGGACTTGGTAAATACCATATGTCAGATGCTTAAAAACTACCCTATGAGGTAATCATTAATATGATTTTTATTTTATAGATCAGGCAACTGAGACTGAGAGACTAAGTAAAAGATTACCCAATTAAGAGATATTAGAATGAGGACTTGAATCTAAATAGATTTACTCCCCAATTTAACTATTAACCAGAGTAACCTTCTAATAACTCTCCAATTGTACTTTCTAAGACTTCATCAATGTGTCCCAGGGAAGATAGTGTTCTTGATTATACCTCAGGTGTTTCATCTTTTAGTCAATAATTATGGATGAGAAGAATTTAACTGCAAGCCAGTTCTCTAGTCCCTTAATGAAACTATATATAAAGCTTTTAAAGTTGAATTAACATTTAGGGAATATCTGTTATGAATTAGGTGTTCTACTAGGTGCATTTTACATATATTTTTCACTTATTCCTCCTTGAAATCCTTTCAGTTTTTAATATTATTAACCCCACTTTATAGAAAAAAATTAAGGACCCAGGAAGAAATGTATTATGTCCAAGATCACCCAGCTTATAGTTGGCAGAGGAGTTTAAAGTTCTGACTTAAAATCCCATGCTTTTCCTTTTTGGAGAGAATTCATGCACATAAACACAGCAAATGAAGCAAAACTCTGTTAGGTTGATTCTTTTAGGATGGACTGGGTCTTGAACAAAGTTGGCTTAGGGGACTGTGAGAATTCCTGCCAGCTCTGGATTCTTGGCAATCAGAGCGGGTCTCATCATGCTGGTTCAGAGCATGTGCAATGTTCAGTCTAGTAACCCGACAGCACTGAACTGGGAAATGACTCTCCCTGCAGCGCTTGAGGGGAAAGTGCAGAATGGATTTCCAAATATGCCTGAAACGACACTGCAAAAGCCACAAACACCCCATCTGTTATGTTATGGCTTTGGGTTATTGAAAAGGTTTCATCTTGAATACCCTAAAATTTCTCCCTTTAGAAGAAGACTATCAGTAAGCACCAGGGTTTTGGTCAACTACAACTTCCTGGCTTCCATACCACTCTGATGGATGCTTCAGTCCATGATGTGACATCTGTCTTTCATTAGGTCCTCCGCTGTATACTTCTACCTTTGCATTTCCAAACTCCAATTTTAAAAAAGTGTTATGTGAACTTCATATTTTACCCCTTAATCTTATTATTGACTTGTCTGTAAAGTTGGCATCATGACCAATTCTCCACTAAAATTCAAATTTCAATTCAATGTGAACATAAGATTGCCACAGGAGCGGTGGTAGAACAAGGAAGACTTGATTCCTATTACACCCAGTCTTAACCATATTTGATTTGTCAGTAAAATTCCTCAGCAAGCTGGCAGTACCTTGCTCCAGGTGTGATAACAGTATATTTTATCATAAGACAAATAAGTACAAAACCCTGCGCTTTACTTACTCTGAATTTTGAAGTTTCTCTGTGGAATGTTCTGAGCTCCTAACACCTCTCTGCACATGAAAAGCTTACTTTAGTTTCTTTACACAGTGCTTGTCAAAGGTTAGGACTAATTATAACTTTAACTCTGCTTTTGGAACTAAATCAAATCCAAAGTGTTAATGTCTTTAGGATTCCATCCACGAGTGGCATTTAGAGTCTTCTTGGGCATTTGGAATTCACAGAGCTGAATTTTTTTGCTGGAAGAGTCTGAGCATTGTTGATAGAAGAGATAAATGTCCAAGGTCTGTATCTTCTCTCTGCAACTTCTACCTCCAAGAGCCGGGCTTAGGATTACTAGAAGGCAACCTTTCCTGTCAGACTTCCAGCAACAAGGTGTTTAGACAGTAATCATCATTTTCCTTTTAAATTTTTTGCAATAAAAAAATTTTTTTTGGAATCACTGGAGTCACTGATGTTTCTTGCAAATAAAAGTGATCAAACGAAACATAGAGCACCATAAATCAAATAAGAAAAGAAAATTGTGTTAGAATTTTGCCAGCTTGTTATTCCCAGAGAGTTGAAGTCTACCTGAAAGAAATAACTCACCTTTCTTTGGCTATAATTTCTTGAATTTATACATCTCATATTTGAGCCTATTTGTATTTTTTCATTCTTTGCCCATCTCCTCCCACACTCTCACCACTACCACCATGCTGGGCAATAAAGAAAAGATAGAATTAATTGCAAACTGGCAGTATTCCTTCCTTCTTAATAACACCTACTCTCCTTAGTACTTCATTTAAAACTAGTCAAACTGTGTTAAAGTGAAAAAATATGAGTGTTGGAAGGTGAAGGAAACAAAGTCCTAAGCCACTAAAAATTTCTCTCAAATTAAAATATAAATAAATGTGAGGGAATTGTGCTGCCAGGAACAAAGGTTTCTTGTTTTTTCTTATTTAGCATTGTGGCTTTCAGTAAGGTTCCTGAGTTTGGTAGGATTTTCCTGGAATTACCTCGATTTTCTGGATTCCTTAATAAAGCAACCCCCTTCCACATGCAGGCTCAAGGGTGGACAATACTGGGCGCCGTGCCCAGAATGATCGTGGAGATCATCGGAAATGTGCATTGTTCCGTGGGTTAAAGCTAAGATTAAATGGATGGTCTTCAGTAGAAAACAGGAAGAGACAAGAACGGAAGTTTACAGGGGAAAAAATGCAAGGAGTCCCTAAAGATTTGAATGGATGCTCAAGGTTTTTCATAATAAGAAAAATGCAAGTTAAAACTTCACTGAACTAAAACAAACAAACAAATAAATGTGACATTTGTTCTCAGTATTTAAAAAATTTTGTGGAACATCAATGTCTCTTGAGATTGTAAGAAAAATTTTTCACCTTCTTCAATCACCATCCCTTCTCCCCAATGACACACACACACACACACACACACACACACACTTAAAGAGTTTAGTGGTAAATAAAGAAGTTTGGGTTAATAAGTTTGGGACCCTTCTTTTGATGATTCATAATGTGCTGAAGCCTACTGAAGCCTTTATGAAATTGGAAGTTAAGTTGGACTCTTTGACATAGTTTAACAGAGTATCATTGCCCCAGGAATACTGATTACATTTTTGGTAATCACAGCTTCAGAAATGCTGGGCTAAAATACAAGTAAGAATTAAGCCCCAAATTTGCAGCACCTTAAGCCCTGGGCAAACTGGAACTCTGTGTGGGTGGCACATAATTGTGGAGAAGGTGGTAAAGCTACATGGTCAAGGATGTGGGCCAGGTTGTCAGAAAGCCTTCTTGCCTCCAGCTCAACCATCTAGTATTGTATCTGCAGCTTTGACTCCTCATTATAAAGAGGAGATGTTAGTATATACCTCAGTGTTATTGGGAGAGCCTGGCATATTTTGAAGGACTGAAAGACCCTGAAAGACTGAAATTTGGAAGCCTCATGAAATAATGTTTTCTTTAGAGTTAGTAAACAGCTCTAGACATGTCAACCAAATCAATTTCCTCCTTATTTGTTGGTAATTATAGGTTCATGAGAGTCCTTTTTTTTCTTTTGGACCAAAGCAGGTAGCCTCCTGAGCAGCGTTGGCATGATTTCATGGCTAGAAGGAAATGTAAAGAAGCAACGAGTCAGCTGTTCTCAGCCTGTGAGAATTAGCAACAAAAATACAGTTCTGAGCACATGAGGGAAAGAAGGTGTATCTCTTTATCATGTATTTATCTTGCTGCTTTTTATATTAATATTGACTGATATTTACTAGGTTTTTTTTCTTTATTATTCCTGTGGCTTCCAAATCCACATCATATATTTATAAGAAGAAAATATAAATGTGCTATTTTTTCCTTTTCATATATAAACGTGTTGATGTATAGAAATGTACTGTAAAATAATGATCTAAGAAGGAAGAGAAACCCTGGGGAAACTATAAAAAAGATAAAAAGTCTGTAAAGTTAGAGACTTCTTGAAGGGCAAAAAAAAATAAATAAATAAAAGGAAATAATTCTGACAATTGCCAATGAAATGAATTGGGTGTTCCTGTCTATGAGAAGCATTGTCAAGAATTTGGTGATATGAGCCAAAGCAGAAGTATGGGCTTAGCATGAACTTCGAATTTTCAGAAGATTATCTGAAGCAGATAATGATGCAAATACCTTTCCTGATATTTGATATAGATATCATATGGCATTTTAGGTTCTTGGTACTTCTTTAATAGCCTTTTCATAAGAGTACTCATCTAGTATTTTAAATACTCTTAGAAATGGTAGGTTTTGAGAGTATATGGATGTGAATTATGTCATTACCAAAGTGCCATTAAGTCAGCATAATCTGGGGAAATTCAGGCAAAATTGTACAGATATGTAAAAGAAAAAAAAGAGAAAAAAATTGCACTGGTTTGTCTGCCACCCATATTTTTCCCCTAAAGTATTTCCTTTCACTGCAGTGGACCACCATGGCCAGTAAAGATAGTCTTGAAACTATGAAGTGTTAGTTTCTTGCTAAAGTTCAGGAAATGAAAACAATTCTGTTTTACTCAATCATTAAAAACAACAACAGATATTTATTGAGATCCTTTTATAGTCAGATCCTTCTATTATGCTGGGCTGAAGTACTGAATTGGGGAAATAAGGCATACGCATATTCGTTAATTTAATAGATATTGAGTGTCTACTATGTCCCAGACTTTGTATTAGGCCATGGGATATTGCACTACACTGAATAAAAAGACACAAACAAACAAACAACCCCCCGCCCCACCCAAAAAAACCTTGGTGTTGAGGTTTATATTCTTATTGGCTAGTTGGGGAGGACAGTGAACAGTATAAGTAAATTGTAGAGAGTGATGAGGAAGATATTATAATGATAAAACCTAAGATAAGGAAGTGAAGGGTGGGAGAAGGGAAGGGAATTGAAATAGTAGATCAGGTGGCCAGGGAAGGCCTCGCTGAGAAGATGACTTTTACATAATAGACCCAAGGAAATGAGAGGGTGAGTACTGTGGCTATCTGGGGGAAAACACTGAGTCTCCGGGCAGAGGAAATAGCAAGTGCCAGGGGGCCCAAGTAGAAAGTGTGCCTGGAATGTTGGAGGAAGAGTAGGAGGTTGATGGTTGGGACAGAGTGGAGGAAGAGTAGAGCAGCAGGAGATGAGATCACAGGGTCCATTAATGGACACTTAGTTTGCTTCTGTGTCTTGCTTTTGTAAATAATGCTGCAATAAACATTGGGGTGCATATATCTTTTTGAGTTAGTGTTTTCATTTCCTTTGGATAAATATGCAGAGGTAGAGTTGCTGGATCATATGGTAGTTTCACTTTTAATTTTTTGAGGAACCTCCATACTGTTTTACATAGTGGCTGCACCAATTTACATTTCCATGAACAGTGCACAAGGATTCCCTTTTTTTCACATCCTCACCAACACTACTTCTTATTTCTTGTCTTTTTGATAATAGCCACTCTGACAGGTGTGAGGTGATTTCTCATTGTGATTTTGATTTGCATTGCCCTGATGATTAGTGATGTTGAGCACCTTTTCATACACTTATTAGCCATATGTATGTCTTCTTTGGAAAAATGTCTATTCAGTTCCTCTGACCCTTTTTTAGTAGGATTGTTTGGGTTTTTGTTTTTGTTTTTTGCTGTTCGGTTGTATGGGGTATTTATATATTTTGGATATAAACCCTTATTGGATATATCATTTACAAATATCTTCTTCTATTCAGTAGGTTGTCTTTTCATTTTGTTTATGGGTTTTTTTTTTTAAATGTGTAGAAGCTTTTTTTTTTTTTAAAGATTTTATTTATTTATTTGAGACAGAGAGAATGAGAGACAGAGAGCATGAGGGGGAGGAGGGTCAGAGGGAGAAGCAGACTCCCTGCCGAGCAGGGAGCCCGATGCGGGACTCCATCCCGGGACTCCAGGATCATGACCTGAGCCGAAGGCAGTCGCTTAACCAACTGAGCCACCCAGGCGCCCAGTGTGTAGAAGCTTTTTAGTTTGATGTAGTTCCACTTGTTTATTTTTGCTTTTGTTGCCTTTGCTTTTGGCATCAGATCCAAAAAATCATTGCCAAGACTGATGTCAAGGAATTACTGCCTTATAATATCTTCTAGGAGCTTTATGGTTTTAGGTCTTACATTCAAGTCTTTAATTTTGAGTTAATTTTTGTGTATGGTGGAAGAAAGTGGTCCAGTTTCATTCTTCTTGCATGTGGCTGTCCAGTTCTCCCAACACCATCTGCTGAAGAGACTGTCTTTTTCTCATTGTATATTCTTGGTACCTTCATCATAACAGATGTATTTTTTAACTGTGAAAACAGTTGTAATTTTTTTGCCCTTTAATTTCTAAAAGAAATTAATTTTTCTTGGTTAGAAATTAACCTACAAAACAGGTTAGGCTGCCCGATACACAATGAACACTACATTTTTGGCATTCCATCTTGATACTACTTTTACTTGCTGTTAAATGTATGGATTTCTAAATGATAAGAACCTAGAAGATTGGGTCAAATTGGAGGAGAGAAGGAGAAGAGAGTACAAAGAACAGTCGTTTATGCCTAGGATGGTTTCGGGAGCAATTCAGTTTGTGGCAGCGGGCCACTCTTGTTTTGGTCAAACTCCAGACAACATCTGCTGGAGTTCCTCAAACATGGCAGCCCAGTGCCTGTATATTCCACCCCAGGACAGAGATTTAACTTCACGTAATACCCTCCAGCTGTGGCTGCCTGTGCAACAGTTTGAACTTTCTCAACCCTGGTGTTCTGGTGGATTTTTTGATAAAATTCCTTTCATCAGATTTTAGTTCATGATTTTAACTTGAATTTGCCTTTCAATTTAGAGTCACACTTCAGTACAAGCTTGAAGTTTTGGAAAAACAAACCATTTACCCTCTGCCCCCCCCCCCCCCTTGTAATGCCTAAAAGCAATATGCTTTGGGGGGACCCCTCCATGCAGGCTGAGGGATGGTGATGGTCAAGGCCATTATTTCGTTTTTAAAACTAAGCACCTGTGGGCCAGATAAGGCAGCTTAAAGGATTTTTACACAATCCTCTGTCATAACCCTCCAAGCACTGGACACTGCACTGAGCCACACCCACAAGAAATTCACCTGCAGAATTTGAGCTCCAGAGGAGTTCTGACAATTCTGGCAGCCGACAGGGGTTAAAACTGCACTAAATGTTGGGGATTCTGAAACAGCGCCCCCGTTTAGACTCCTTTATTCCTTATCCAATAAAGAATACGAGAATTGAGGTGGGCTTGGTTTGAGTCCTGATCCTGCATTATGGTTGTGCCATCCTGGGCTTGCTTATTTTCCTCTCTGAACCTCAGTTTCCTCATTCAGGAATGGGAATAGCAATGTACCCATCTTACTGGATTGGTAAGAAGGTTAAATGAGATAATGTTTGTAAAGCATTTAACACCATGCCTGGCCCATAGTAGATGCTCAATAAATGATTTTTTTTTTTTTAAGTAGGCTCCACGCTCGGTGTGGAGCCCAATGCAGGGCTTGAACTCATGACCCTGAGATCAAGACCTGAGCTGAGATCAAGAGTCAGATGCTTAACTGACTGAGTCACCCAAGCACCCCAATAAATAATTCTGGCAGGGTGCCTGGTTAGCTTAGTTGGTAGAGGGTTTGACTCTTGACCTCGGGTTGTAAGTTTGAGCCCCACATTGGGTGTAGAGACTACTTAAAAATAAAATCTTTAAAAAAAAATAAAAGAAGGACAAAGGGCAGCTATTCCTATGTTACCTGACACTTCAACAAACAATTGTTTTGTTCTCTATTCTTTGTGTGGTTGCTCCTTTCCAAAAACAAATCACTATATTTTCATCAAAGACAAAAATTTTTGGTTTTGTTTTTATGTTTTTAAATCTTCTTGAGGTATTTAATGCAGAAACAAGAGAAAATGCTGTGTGAAGAGGAAGACTAGATTACACTCAGATATATCAATCTAAAATTTGTTAGTCTTGTGGAATAAATGAATGTTTTTTTACTTTGTATGATATCAGTAAAAGATACTTTATTTCCATTTTGTTTTTACCCCTGCTTTGTATGGAAAGATTATTCATGATTTATAGACAGGGCATTAAATAACCTTGAATCACAGAGTGAGAAAACTCTTCCTTCTCAATAATCATTCATGCCTTCTGATTATGTCAAGAAACAGTGTCTCAGTTCCAAATTAATAAGACTTTATCATTTTAGCAATCTTCTTTGTTAACAAAGAAAGGACAGGGATCAAACTGCAGTTTTAGCAGTCAACAGTATTTATTGGGGATTAAATAATACTGTGTTACTTTCATTGTACATTTTGTACATATTGTAAATATTTTTATATTTGACTTCTATTTTTGATAAACTGATTAGTAAAAATACCATTTGATTTTTAAAAAAATATTTGAATAAATAATGAGCCATTAAAAAATATTTACCAAACAATATCACAACTGATACTCATATATGGAAAAAATGGGATGATGGCATTCAAAGAGCTCTATACTGGGAAAACACTAGACTAGATGACCTGCCACTTTTCCTTCAGACTTTGGGGACTCTGAGTAGCAGAGTGAGGATCTGACTCACTCCTTTAGTGCTTGGAGAAGCTGATATGCAGGACAGTGACTCAAGGGGTCATGCTGGATGAATACTCTTCCCTTTCCTCCTACTCTGCCTGCCTTTTCTTTTTGGGCTGCAAAGAACAGGGAAGGAACTAGAAAAGAAAATGAGATTGGAGCAGGAATAAGAAGAATATTCATTCCTAGATTGTCTAGACATGGCATATGTTTTCTCAAAAAGAAAGAAAGAAAAGAAAAAGAAAGAAAGAAAGAAAGGAAGGAAGATAGAAAGAAAAAGAAAGAAAGGAAGATAGAAAGAAAGAAAAAAGAGACTCTCTCATGAAAAAGAAAGGCAGCTATAGTCTGAACAAGAGTCTCATACTTTTTTTTCCCCCTCCCTGAAATAAGCTTCTCTCTAGTATCTGCAGGAGACATTTTACGTTTTGTGGATTATTCCTCTCTGTCTCTCTCCCCCTCCCTCTCTTCCTCCCTCCTTTTTGCTTCTCTAGACCATTCTGAGATGTTTTTCCGTTACCTCAAAAATATTTGCCTGGAGAATATGAAATCATTTCTTTACTGACTTTAATAAAACATTTGACAGGCAAGAGACAATGAACGCATTAATTAGAACATTTTAGTCTGACAAAAATTATTCTTGATATCTACAATTACATAGTGTTTATGCAAATAACAAAAACTGACTGGAATTTTTTTTCTTTGTATGTGTGCCTTTTATATGCTGAATCCCAATAATGTTAATTAAATGAACAGACATATGGTTACTATTTAATTCTTATTATTCATTTATTTTTTTAAAAAAACTATTTCTATCAAGGCTAAGATTTTACTTATATTTGCTGGAGTGTGGATATGGCTTAGTTAACAGGGACTAAGAAATAGGTCGTTGTAGACAGGAGGTACCTCAGAGATGATCTAGCTCATCCACGTATTTTATGAGTCGGCAAGATAGATTACAGGAATTTGCTCAAGCTTAATATCACTAGCAGTGGGACAGAGCTAAAGATGAAACCCAGAGTTCGGCTTCCCCGGTGAGGGCTCTGCCATATTGTTCACCTCCCCGGCCTCCAGGACTAGTTACTTTTTGTTTCAACTCCTGTGACTTATCAACCTTAACAATTTTTTCAACTGCTTTAAAAAAGAGGTAAATTTTTCAAATCAATAATACAAAGCCATCCATTTCTTTTTACTCAACTTTTTATTAAACACTCCATAGTATATCCCCTCTTGAATCCTAAATGTAAACATGCACTTTCCGCTAATAACTTTTTATAATTGAGATCAAAGTAAAGTTTTCTCAAGAGTTGAGTCTCTTTCATTCCCTTTTTTAGGAATGGAAACATTAGGAAATAGCACCTCAAGCTGTAGTTTGCCAGGGGATCTATCTGTCTTCACTTCAAAGCAATGTCTCTCTTTTATATTTGTTCCTTTGATAAACAATGTTGCAGCATTTACTGCTGAAGGGAAGAGAGAAAAAAAGTTATCATCTAGGCACAAAATGAAATATTTTTTGGTGGGTGGTTTTGCATACAGATTTAGTTATCATTTTCCAAGAGAATATATGTGTGCAAATGATTGAGTAAGCTTGCCCTTATATTTTATATTCATAAATTATAATTTATATATTTAATATTGCATATATATAAATATATATGTACAGGTTAATATTACATTGATATAGTATCCCTCCCCCTCAAAAACACACACAATAAGCTAATTACAGATTTTTTTTAAAGACAACCTTTCTATTAATCAATAAAGAAAGTTGGTTCCATCATGTGTTGTGCTTCCTTAAAAAGAAGAGAAAAAAATATCCACTGAGCAATAAAACTCCTCTGGTCAACACTGAAAATATGAATGCACAGCTCTGCAGAGCTTCCAGTTCCTCTTGTCTTTCCAGCTTTGATGTGATAAATAGAGGGAGATTTTCAGTTTGATCATATTTTATGTCCATAAAAGCTATAAGATAAAGCAAATTCTTTCCTCTGAATGCCCTGAAATTCTACGCAATATTTTATTGGTGTGTTACACCAGTGTGTGTGTGTGTGTGTGTGTGTTTTCTCAGAAAGTGGCTCCCAGAATTTATCAGGTTCTCACAGGGCCTTGTAGCATATGCAAGGTTGGGAACCACTGTGAGGGGACAATGTATCGAAAGTGGAACTTCCAGCATCCAGCAGCAGTTGAGGAAGGACCTTGGGTAGGCTCTCTCTTCACCACCCCCAAAAGTGCATACTATAACACCATTTATATAAAACTCTAGAAAATTGAACCTCAATTACAGTGACAGAAAGTAGATTATTGTTTCCTGCGGACTGGCAGCAGGGAGGTGGGAGGACAGATGGTATATGTTTTGAACTTCTTTCTTGAAAGCTTGGACTGTAATATTGAATGAATTCCCATTTTAAGAAGAAGAATTTTTCCTGCTATTCTTTTCTAGGGAGGGGTGGTGGTGATGATGGTGGGGGGGTGGGGAAGATTGGTAGACCTTTGAATATTCCTTTTAGTTCTATCTACCTCATATACATTATAATCTTTCAGTACAACAGTTCTGGTTGTCATTCTTTCTCAAGGTTGACATCCATGCTTAGGTATCTGGCTCTGCTTCTGGGACAAGTTGGGAAAGAGCCTTATTCTTTTACTCATTACATGCACTTGCAAACTCACTTGCTTCTCATACAAACCCAACTGTGAGTGCTGTGTAGATTTGTTCATGAAGCAGCTTTCAATTACCAGCGAGAACTATAAAGGGGGGTATCATAGTAAGCATCGAAATAATAACAGTGATAGAAATACCTTCCATTTATTGTGTTCCTATTATGTGCCATCAATTGTGCTTTAAAATACTATCTACCTTAATTTCACAAAAATTCTATAATAGACATTATTCTCCATATTATACAGATTGGGGAAAAAAAGGATATTTAGCAAAATTGAACAAATTGCCTGAGCTTGCACAATTACTAGGCAAGAGAGGGGAAATGTGGATTAAGTAGGGTTGTACTCTCCAGATGTAGTGCTTGCTTCGCTCCAACTTACTGATTCTACAGATAAAAATTGCTTGATACTCTTATTAATTACAGTGTTGGTTTTCCACCAAGTTACATCTTAGGTTGAAAAATCACCTGGCTTGAATTTCATCTCACATTTCCTCCTGTGAAAGAATCAATTTGCCAAGGTTATGAGGAAAGACAACAAAATCTGGGATAATCCACCACCCTGAATGGGATAGAAATGGATTATTTTATTATTATTAATAGTCACCAAGATGAAGCCACGTTAAAAACTGATTCCTCAAGGAACATGATTGCTCTATTTTTCTAAGACTAGTCATTATCCAAAATCATTTAGACATTTATTATATGTGTGTTGTGTCCATGTCTACTTTGCCCATACATGTTACTCAAGGAAAAGTGCAATTTGGTGGCAATGGGGAGGAAGGGAACACATTTCATGAAAACAACAAGCTATAACATTTTTTTTTTAAAGATTTTATTTATTTATTTGAGAGAGAGCACATGAGACAGGGGAGGGTCAGAGGGAGAAGCAGACTCCCTGCCGAGCAGGGAGCCCGATGCGGGACTCGATCCAGGGACTCGATCCAGGGACTCGATCCAGGGACTCGATCCAGGGACTCCAGGATCATGACCTGAGCCGAAGGCAGTCGCTTAACCAACTGAGCCACCCAGGCGCCCCAAGCTATAACATTTCTAAGTTAGGGGCGCCTGGGTGGCTCAGTCGTTGAACATCTGCCTTCGGCTCATGTCATGATCCCAGGGTCCTGCTCCGCGGGAAGCCTGCTTCTCCCTCCCCCACTCCCCCTCTTGTGTTCCTGCTCTCGCTGTGTCTCTCTCTGTCAAATAAATAAATAAAGTCTTTAAAAAAAAAATTCTAAGTTAATGTTTTAGTCACATAATACTGTCGTAGACTCTAATTCTTCCATTGATGCATATGCAGGGATTAAATAGTGTGATATTCATTTTTTACAAAACCATCTGTACTCCCAACCACTTTTATAGACTAAAAGAATTTGCAATTAGAAGTTCTAATTGTGTGATGTTGATCTTCTTGGACTATGACTATTTAAGGAACAAATCTATATTTTTTGCCTCCTGAAAGATTCTCCCTTTACATAACTTTACAGTCCCAAATGTGCCAGAGACCAGTGAATTTGCCACTGGCTCAAGGCCATTAAGTCTTGGTGTTGCCAATTGCTTTATCACTTAACATCCACTGAACTACCCTCAGCAAACATGTCTCGTGGTGCCTTCACACAGTTTGACAAGGTGTGGCCACACCTTGAAGGTCTTTGCAAACTGTTTAGAACAAAATACACATTTTCATGCTTTTTTTTTTTGTATTTCAAATCACATGCTGTAATTTTTATTTTTATAGATGTCTATGTGCATAAAATCAAAAGTAAGTAGGATTTTTTTTCCTCTTGGTACCCTCATTCTTTTTCGTGCTTTATTTTCAACTCCTAATCAATCCAAAACTTTGAACAGACTTATTAACTGATTACATATATATCCCTCCCTTAGTTACACTGGACTATCTAGAGTTTGGTTTATGATATTTAAAATTTCACAAGGGTGGAGAGCACTGGTAAGGGGGGGAATCGGAGGGGGAGACGAACCATGAGAGACTATGGACTCTGAGAAACAAACTGAGGGTTCTAGAGGGGAGGGGGGTAGGGGGATGGGTTAGCCTGGTGATGGGTATTAAAGAGGGCACGTATTGAATAGAGCACTGGGTGTTATATGCAAACAATGAACCATGGATCGCTACATCAAAAACTAATGATATAATGTATGGTGATTAACATAACATAGTAAAATAAAAAAAAAAAAGATGACTCTTTTAAACCTAATGTCTTTTCCTGTTAAAATGGCACTTAAGTGGTAGATACTTTTTCTTGGTCTGTTCTTCCTGAGTTTATCTAAAAGAACTTGTGGAAATTAATTCAGAAGAGAGGCAGTCTACAAATTTATTTAATCTCTTCAAAAGAAAGTTAGTGAAGGTAACAAATTAAATGTCCATAATTTAGGAGAAATTTTTCCTCCCGTAACTATAAAATAATCAATGTATATGGAGGCTGGGATTAAGTATGGTAAGGTTTAAATAAACTATCACGCTTATTATTTGTTATATCTGTTTTTTGTAGGAAGATTTCTTCTACAGTCTACAGTCTTTGATTTCTGCCTTGTATTTTCCACCCACATTTATCACTATTTTGCAATATTTTCAGATTTACAGCAATAGCAGCTATATTTTTATTGTCTTTATTCATCAACTTTACAATTATTTCTAAGTTTTTTCTGAAGTATAATTTTCATTTCATTTTTTTTTTTTTCAGAGGACAGTTTTCTTCAGTCCTTAAGGACTCAGCTCCTGACATGGGCTTTGGTGGAGGTTGTGGGGCAGCACCCGCGGGTCTAAATTGGGGTGGGGGTTTTGGGTCCTTCCGGACTTCATAAGAGTGATTCCTGGCTACCTTGCTGTGACTGGCACAGCTCACACAGTAATGGAGTTTCACACACAGCTTGGGGAGCACACACTAATCATTTAGTATTATTTCCTTTCATCACACCTGCTTTGATAAGTTCTACTTCTGAACAAAAAGGTATCAGAATAAATGGTTTTAAAGATTTGATTAAAGCACTAATACCAATCTCTCTCTGAAACACTACTCCTTCCTTAAATAATCCTCTGTGCCCACTGTGTTGTCTTGTATATTAATATAACTTCATACATACCTACATTGATTTTTTTTGCAGATTTATTGAGGTTTAGTTGATATACTATAAGGGGCACATGTTTAAAACGTGCAGTTTGATAAGACTTATATGTTTGCACCTATGAAGCCATATGATTTTGCTAGTGCAGCTGTGTGGATAGTTACATGAATTTTTTTTTAAATTTTATTTTATTATGTTACGTTAATCACCATACATCACATCATTAGTTTTTGATGTAGTGTTCCATGATTCACTGTTTGCATATAACACCCAGTGCCCCATGCAGAACGTGCCCTCTTTAATACCCATCACCAGGCTAACCCATCCTCCCACCACCCTCCCCTCTAGAACCCTCAGTTTGTTTCTCAGAGTCCATAGTCTCTCATGGTTCATCTCCCCCTCCGATTCCCCCCCTTCATTTTTCCCTTCCTACTATCTTTTTTTTTTTTTAACATATATTATTTGTTTCAGAGGTACAGGTCTGTGATTCAACAGTCTTACACAATTCACAGCGCTGACCATAGCACATACCCTTCCCAATGTCTATCACCCAGACACCCCATCCCTCCCTCCCCCCACCACTCCAGCAACCCTCCATTTGTTTCCTGAGATTAAGAATTCCTCATATCAGTGAGATCATATGATACATGTCTTTCTCTGATTGACTTATTTTGCTCAGCATAATACCCTCTAGTTCCATCCACGTTGTTGCAAATGACAAGATTTCGTGTTTTTTGATGGCTGCATAATATTCCATTGTGTGTGTGTGTGTGTGTGTGTGTGTATCACATCTTCTTTATCCATTCATCTGTTGATGGACTCTTGGCTCTTTCCATAGTTTGGCTATTATGAACATTGTTGCTATAAACATTGGGGTGTACATGCCCCTTCGGGTCACTATATTTGTATCTTTGGGGTAAATGCCCAGTACTGCAATTGCTGAGTCATAGGGTAGCTCTATTTTCAACTTTTTGAGGAAACTCCATACTGTTTTCCAGAGTGGAATTTTTTAAAAGAGAAATTTTTAAAGTAAAATCATAATTTAGGTAGTTCATTCCCAATTTGGTTTATTTTCTTTACCCAGTAGAACCACTCCAGGTAATATATGTTGAGTGGTAGATGGGCTAGACTTAACTTCATCATAATCCTAAAATGACCACTATCTTTATCTACCTGTTTTTACCTAACATTCTCTTATCATTTAACAGGACAACTTGGCAGTCCAGATTTTGTGATAAATTTATTTGACTGTACATTTTTGTAGCTAATGTTCATTTGACCTGATTACTACATAGGTAAATTTCAAATCAAAATACGATTATTTGAATAATTAGTTCTCGTTCTAAAATGATTTATGACCTCAAGGTGTATTTCCTTTTTGTGTTAGTCTGTATTGTAACTAAACATTTACATACACACACACACAAAGTGTGTGTCTTCACAGCCTCTGTATTATTGTCAGTCCCAGCTGTCTAGAAGGTGTCTGTGTTCCACTGGTCTGAGCAGTCCCACATCTGCACAGAGAGAGCAGTTAGATCCTGCCCAGCCAGAGTGAAGCTGTGACGTGGCCTTGCATGGGCTTCTGGCCAAAAAACATATCTGCTCCTCCTGCATCCCTGTGACGGCTCTAAGGGGAGAGCATATTGCAACTCTCCTAACATGGTTCTCAGAGCTCCAAAATGGGTTCTTTTTCTTGGAATCTCAGTGCCTGGAGCCTCATTTTTCTGAGCTCAGAAAATGCATGTTTCTGAACTGTAGAAACTTGTTCTCTCTATGCCAAATGGGTATCAATTTTTTTTTAAAAGATTTTATTTATTTGAGAGAGAGAGAGAGTGAGAAACAGCATGAGGGGGAGAGGGTCAGAGGGAGAAGCAGGCTCCCCGCTGAGCTGGGATCCCAATGCGGGGCTCGATCCCAGGACTCAGGGATTATGACCTAAGCCGAAGGCAGACGCTTAACGACTGAGCCACCCAGGTGCCCCCGGATATCGATTTTTTAATAACTTTATTTCCTCTGGCACTAGTTCCTTTAAAGATACCTATGCTATTTTTAGGCCTCTGACATCTGGGGAAGGCAAGGGGGATGAAATACTGTTTTCTGCCATGTCTCCTTCACCATAGCTTCAATATAAGCGTTTGTGCTGATAGGGAGGAAAATTGCCAGTGTCATTGCTCCCAAACAGCGGTGACATTCTCAAGAGGTGGCTGGGGTCTCATGTCTTATATGTCTGTATTAACCTGTAGGTCCTTTAAAAGCAATTTATTTTTGCATCTTCCCTGACGTGGCGGAGTATCCACATGTAGCCAGTGGTTAGCACTTGTTTATACAATGAATCTTATCTGGCCAAGAAGACAGGTAAGCCCCAGTGCCCTTTGAGGGCAGGCAAGAGGGAGCCGGGAGTGAGCACAAGAGAAATACAGCTCAGTGCAAGCTTGAAAATTCATTTCTGGTTCCATAATTTATTTGATATACATTAAAGTGGAGATTTTTAAAGGTGAGCCACTATTGCCCAGACCTTTGGAATATGACTGTCTAATGTTACCTCTGTCTTATAGGTTAATCGTGGACTTTATTTGGTTAAGGGACAGGCAGTTTAGGCAGTTCTATAAACTCAACGAACATCAATACTTCTACCTTGGAATGAATTCTCACTACGACTGGAAACAGTAAAATGTGAACTGCAGAGAAGACAGAAGACTAGTTTTTAAAAGTTTATCTTATTTTCCCTTAGCAGCCTTGGTAAAGTCCTGCACAGAAAGATGGAATGGTCCAAGCCCTCTCCGAGATTCCTATTATCTTTAAGATAGAGGAAAAGTCAGAGAAAGCATAAGAAAAAGAAAAACATCTGGTTGTATCCTAGTGATAAAGAAAAGATGGATTCTTTTAACTTAATCCCTGCTGAAAATCTTTTCAAATAGATTAAATCATTTAAAAATATATCCATATCTCTACCTCAATAAATATATTATGCTACGTACAATTAAATAAAATTGAATGTTTCTTCAGAAATCTAGAATCTCATGGTTCCTTGGGTGTATCATTAATTTTTAATCAAATTCTTAATGAATTCCTGAAACATAATTAATAACATTCTAGTGGTTAGGGGTACAGTAATATAAAAATATAATTCCATATACAAGTTGGGGAAGTAAAATATACAGACAGGATATGGCTGGTGAATAAGATGGCATTTCAAATACCAGCAAGATTAATTTTCATTGAACATAAGATGCTATAGATTATGATATACACTATTACTTGTCTGTGCCACTAAAAAAGAAAAGCAAAGTCAAATTATGTTGGCAGTATGTCATTGATTAAATGCATCCTGATTTGAGAGATGTTAAAATTTGAAAAAAGTGTGCATCTTAGAATTAATGACACACTGTATATCTGACATAACAGGATTAAGCTGTTAACAACACTAGTTGCCGCAGAGATCATAACTACACAGTGACCACGTGAAGATTGGTAGGTAGGATGGTCTTAGGAAGAATGAACAAAGTATGAGCAGAAAGAAGGGAAAGTGGATGCAGGATAATAGCTAATATATATTAACTGTCCTGTGCTATATATATATATATATATATGTATACATATATATATGTGTGTGATTTACATATATATAAATACATATCTAAATATATATATATTTGTAAATATATATGTATATATATTTGTAATATATATTTATATATTATATATACATATATAAAATGTATATATGTAAATATATTTACATATATACTTACATATATATAAAAAGGTGTGTGCGTGTGTATGGCACTATATATATATAATATATATATGGCATATAATATATACACACATATATATATGGCACTATATATACAGCACTATATATATAAAAATATATATACAAAAATATATATAAAATATATATCTAGCACTATATATATTTTTAAAAGTGTGTGTATATATTAAATATATATGGCATATAATATATACACATATATACGGCACTATATATAAAATATATACAAATATATAAAGCTATTAAAAATATATAAAATATATATACAGCACTATGTATTTTAAAATACACTTTTAAAAATATATGGAGAATCAAAATATATGTATATAATAAAATAGAACATATTTTTAAGTATATATAATTAAACATATAATACACATACAATTAAATATCATTAAAATATATTATTTAAAAGTTTCTGGAGAATTCTGGATGATGCAGGAAGTGGACCTTTTCATGTCAATAAATGCTTCTACACCAGGGAAATCAATGGAAAGACAAGCTGTAAGACACATTGTGTTCTGCTTTCATCAGTGTGATTTTTAACCTGAACTCATTTGTTTAAAATCACTATTTGGGGACATGTTAGGAGGTTAGAAATAAAGTTCCTGAAATGGCATATTTCTTCAGGGGACTGAATGTGATCTAAAATATAAAACACTAAAGGGATGTTTATGATTAAAATTCTGTTCACACCAAGTCTTCAATATAGCTGTACTAATTTAATCCCTTTAGGGAAATTAAGGAAGGTTTAGGACATCTGGAAATATTGGGAATGAGCAATACAAACATAGTTTAAACATTTGGGTTATTCCATGATAATATATATTCTGTGCATGCGCACTTTCGAACATTCACCCTCCCCTCCTCCCTCCCTATTGCTATCTCCTTCAAAAATACTTTAGGATTTGTTTTTTTAGAAAGGAACTATAAATATTTAGAGTAAGTATTCTCAGCACATCATCACTGAATCACGGTAGTTACTGAAAACTATATTCCCCATCAGGGCCTGTGTCTTATGGTTTAGCAGGACTTTGAAAAATCTATTTCAAATTGGGCAGTTTTTTCCAGAGACAAGAACCTAGGAAGGAGTCTTACAACTGGGGTCACATCAGAAAAGAGAAAATCCATTTAGATATGTAGGAGATAAACCAAAAAACTGAATTTATGTATATGTGTGATGAAGATTGTATAAAAAGACACAGTTCTTACCCTCATAGAATTTTAATAAGCCTTATATAGATATTTACATGCATACTTAATGCAGTAATAACTGTTATTAATTATAATTATTTTAGCTCTATTTGTTAAGTTTTTACTGCAGCCAGGAGTTGTGTTGATGCTTTAATGCATTCGTGAACTGTTACAACAGCCCTGTTTGGTAGCTGTGTTTATTCCCATTTTATAGAAGAAGAAATTAAGTACAAGGAGGTACGGTGATTTCAACGAGGTCACACAGCAATTTGTGACAGAGTCAACTTTGAAGTTGGTCTTTGTGCCCTACCATGACAGAAGAATGTGATAAATACCTTAATAGGGATATGAGCAAAAAGCTGCAGGAAACCCTCTGCAGTAAGGGGGTTTCTCACACCTGTGGGAGTGAGGATGGGGGGGGGGTCAGTCCAAGAAAGTTTTACAGAGAAGATGACATTTGAATTGGTGTTGAAAGATTAAGAGGAGTTCACCAGGGGAAGACCAAAGAAATGTCTTTCTGGGGAGAGGGAAGAGTCTATGTAAAAGATAGAAGCCTGAGAGGGATTGGAGGAAACACAAGGAATCCCCTGTGCATAGGGTAGAGAGCAGGCTTGGCGCAATGAAGTTAGGTGGTGGTAAAATGATGCCCAACTGCACAGGGCCCTGCAGACCATGCCAAGGAGCTGGGCTTCGTCCTGTGTGCAAAAGAGTGGATTCGCCACGTGCTTGTTGGAATGCTGCCCTGGGTAGCCTTGTGTGGACCATCTGGAAGAGGTAAAGCAGTGACTTGGATGGTGGAAGAGGGGCATTACTCAAGAGTCATTTCAACTGGATAAATCTTGGTGACCAAGTGGATGTGGAGATGGAGGAAGAGAGAGTTAAGAATATCGTAAGGGTGTATCCCCGTGTTCACTATGTAATCGTGAAATGTTAGGGCCATGACTAGATAAGCATTCCAGTCAAGTTGTGTAGATAGGTTTGTCTTTGGATCAGCTCATTTTCCCCTACGAATTACAGATGGCAGAATATATCTTCTTGTTTCCATCTGATAGCTAGAGTTAAGTTTTCTAAACCTGCGTGTCTGCACCTCTAGTTCTGGGCAATTTAAATGATTAAGGAGGTATTACTATGTAAGACATTTTAATAAAATAGCTTTATTAAGAAGTAGCCATTTATTATGGTTCAATTTTTACATCCTTATGTGGGAACAGTGGCTAAATATACAGTTTTCCACTGAACCTTGAGTTCATGGGGCAGTCCCCAAAGTTCTCCGGGACAGGATGTCTGTTGCCTCCCCCCATCCGCTGTCATTCGGCCTGCTTTCTGCTTTTAGCCTCTCTCCCATTCCCACACCACCACCCCTCCAGTCCTGGTCTCTCTCTGGTCAACAGAGTGTTGTAAGTGGAGTAGCTGTTGGGGCAACAGGAGCTTGATTTGGGATAAGCAGAAGAGATAAGCTCAAAGTCCCAACAAAAAACAGAGTAAGAAATACCCTGCCCTTTGAAACCTTGGCTGACAACACTCCAGCCTCGTGTTTACAAAGCCTTCAGTGCAGCACAGGAGAGACACGGAGATAGAAAATTGGATGAGATGTTCAATTTTCTCCATATTTTAAGTTGTAGGAGAAGTCAATTATATATCTTAGAATGCTTTTTTCCCCCTTCCTCTCCTGCTCTTAGAGTAGCTGTCTAAACCATATCTTGTTGAAAGCAAGCTAAAATATTCTGAAAGATTTCCTTTGCTTTATAAGGACATGCTAAACTGAGTTTCTAAAAAGTGGAATGGATGATTTAAAAGTTAATACTTTAAAATGTCTACTCTAGAAAAAAAGAATAATCAGAATCATACATAGGCTTCAGATTTTATAGATATCCCAGTCTATTTTGAGGTTAAAGGCCAAGGTTTGAAAATTATTCCTTTCTTATTTATATTACCCTTGGCTGAATTCTGAGAAATGCTAATCATTTTGCTGAATTTTGTGGCCTGCTTTCTTTTCTTTTTTAGGAAAATATAGTAATAAGTGAATGCATGATTGTATAGAAGAATTTCATATAACATGGAATCCTTCATAAAAGTCTTTCTGTTGGTCTAGGTTTAGTAAAGCAAATAATACATATTGATTCAAATACATTAGAATAGGCCTATGAGCTTTCAATATTGGCCATATAATTAGGAATCTGTATGATTATTTTACTGACAACTGGTGACTTCGGAGGGCCCAGGTTTAACATGGAAAGAGTTGACTTAATTTTAGTACATATTAAAATCTTATTTGTGCAGTCTTCATTTTATTAGGAAAATGTGTATTTTGGAACTTATAAACTATGTTATTCAAGATGTTTTGTTTATTTATGCAAAAAAAAAAAATTTGCTAAAACTTCCAGGAAGTTTGGCTTGATTCTTGGCCATTGATATTTCTGCCAAAATGCTTCTGGAGACCTTACATAAATGTTTAGAGTTTTAAGAAGTTGTTCAAGAACCACACCAATGACTGCCCTGATTTTGAAAAAGCACAACACAGAAATAATGAATTGCAGACACAAATCATTAAACCATAGGAGAGAAAGAAGGCTCCGGAACCTTTTAACCTGATAAAGGTTTTTCCCAGGCATAGGACACGTCTTCATAAATTATTCATGGATCCTTTCTTCAACTTCTCAAAAGAATTCTTGGCAAACAAATAGTTAAAACCCCCTGGTCTAGGACCTCCCATCGCTCTAAAAGTAATCAATCTTATTTTTAACATTAGCTGAGCACCCAGTTAAACAACAAACAAATGGAGGAACCCATAACTATTTTTACACAGAGAAGGTCATAAGTCCTAACCACAGAGGCAACACCTCCTTCTTTGTGTGAATTTTGCTGTCATGTCATTCATTGACTCCAGACTGGGCCTTCTTGGCTTCCTACACCCTCCAGGCTGTGCAGCTGTCTGTGTAAACCAGGAACTCCATGATGCTGACTCACCACCCTCTTCCTGAGTTCATCTGGTCTCCACACAGTGCACAGCGCCGTGAGATGCTCTGTCACACTCACCATGAATCAGAGAAGCTGAAAATGGCTGAGGAAAATAATAGAGCAATGGTCATGCTTTATTCCTGGAATGTGTTATTTTTAGTTTGGTCCAGTTAAATATTAAATGAAGCTGGTGTAGTCAACAATTAAATCACTAGTTTTATTCATTTTATTTTATCTCATACCTCATAGGAATAGATTCTTTGGGCAATACTTTGTTACTGAAAGAAGACATCAAGACTTAGAGTTTCATCATGACTGTTACCGTCGGTAACACATAGTCTTCTATATACGTGAGATGCCTGAGGACTAGTCTTACTTCTAATCCTCATTGTGGTCGATCACTGCCTTCACAGCTGTACTAGAAAACAGGGTCTTTTTAAAGGAAGGGTTCAACTCTAGGATAAAACTTCCCTAGACGAACCATGAGAGACTATGGACTCTGAGAAACAAACTGAGGGTTCTAGAGGGGAAGGCATGGGGGGATGGGTTAGCCTGGTGATGGGTATTAAGGAGGGCATGTTCTGCATGGAGCACTGGGTGTTATGCACAAACAATGAATCATGGAACACTACATCTAAAACTAATGATGTAATGTATGGTGATTAACATAACATAATAAAATAAAATTAAAAAAAATTAATGACGTAATGTATAAAAAAAAGAAATTAAATTCGATAAGCTTTTATTGAGCCCTTCCAAGCACAAGGTGCTGGAAATCAGGCAAAGATAAAAAGAAGACACTGACATTTTATGAAGGAGTTTACAGACTCCTGTAATTCAGGGGCATAACACAATCTATACACACTGGTTTGGAGCAGTGCACTGTGTGATGATCGTATTGTACTGTGAGGCAGGAAATAAACCTGGAATGCAGAAGAAAGGCTTCACAAGAGAGGTGACTTCGGGTCAAGGTCTTAAAGACTAGGTAGCATATGTGTGATGGTTGTTTTCTGCCTGACTAGAAAAACAAGGAGAAAGCAAGAGCTAAGACAAGGTGTGACAGTGCGTGACTTGTTCAGAGAATGGAGAGTAATCCCAGGTGGCAGGAGTATAGAGTGTGAGGACAGCAGTGGGGAGGGAAGCGAGGAGGGTGAACATGACTGTCCTCAAATGATACATGTAAGAGTTTAGACTTTTTCTACAAAATGTGTTTTCCAAAGTAGTGTGAGCAAGGAGTATTAGGGTCCCATTTATAATTTATTTTTTGTCTCTTTCTTTTTAAATGTATATTTTTATGTGTTTTTAAAAAAATTACCTATTGGTAGAACAGTAAATGGATTTTTTTTTATAGATTTTATTTATTTATTTGACAGCGAGAAAGAGAGCACAAGCAGGGGGAGTGGCAGACAGAGGGAGAAGCAGGGTCCCTGCTGAGCAAGGAGCTTGATGCAGGACTCAGTGCTGGGTGCCTGGGTGGCTCAGTTGGTTAAGTGTCTGCCTTCTGCTCAGGTCATGATCCCAGGTCCTAGGATTGAGCCCTGAATCAGGTTTCTTGCTCAGTAGGGAGCCTGCTTCTCCCTCTCCCTCTGCCTGCTTCTCCCCGTTTGTACCCTCTCTCTCTGTCAAACAAATAAATAAAATCTTTAAAAAAAAAAGGCATGGGGACAACTGGTATGAGTGACTACATCTTCTTCAGTCTCTAAGTAGAGGATAGAAGCAGATTAATTTCTGAATTGGATGGTGAAGATTATGCGATCTCGATAGGCCTGGGAGATGGTATCATTTAATTCAATTTCTAAAGATGAACTAGAGCCAGTGACTATCAATGATGTGCATGTTGGTGGAAGAGCGGGGTCTGGATAATCCATTTGCATTTCTATCATGAAGCCCACATGTTTTTTCTTACCCATGGACATTCTCTCCTTTTAACAATATTCTATCAGCGGAGCACCTGGGTGGCTCAGTTGGTTAAGTGTCTGCCTTGGGCTCAGGTCATGATCCCAGGGTCCTGGGATCAAGTCCCGCATCGGGCTCCCTGCTCAGCAGGGAATCTGCTTCTGCCTCTCCCTCTGCTGCTCCCCCTGCTTGTGCTCTCTCTCTCTGTCAAATAAATAAATAAAATCTTAAAAAACCCCACAATATTCCATCAGCAAACTGAACATAAGTAAGTCCTCTGTTGATGGCACTGACAGATAAACCCCAAACAACGTTAGCTGAAGCACGATGAAAAGAAGATATGTAAAAGTGTACCCTAATGACAGAAGTGTTTTTAGAAAAAAATAATTATTTTTAAAAGCATTTAAGGTGAAAGCTTGTTATCTGGAAAACCGTCCTCTGGTATAACTCCTTACTCTCCAAACCACCCAATAACAGTATTCCTGTTCTGTGATAAGAGAAAAGGAGCTGGGCAGGCAGATAGTCTGACTCCCAAGGCCCTCAACAATCTTCAAGTCTCTGACTGTAGGCTGAAATTCTTACAACACGTTACTTTCTTGTTTTGAAATTTACCTCCTCCATCTTTTTTAAAGTTAATTTTTAGGAAGTAGTAGTCATATTCAGGATTATAACAGAATCAGCCATGAGGTGGAAGGCTTAACAGTCTTTTATTTTCATTGATTTCAGTTTTACTGCAATTAGGTGGGGGTTTCGTTTAACTATTTCCTTAATTGGTTCAGAGAAGTCAGATAATACTTGAAATTGGAGGTCACAAACTTGAAGCTCATGGATAGAATTTGACTTACAGGTAGATTTTGTCTTTTTATTTCCCACACAGTTTCTCTTATAATTTTTAAATTTTAAAAAACAATATTTAATTTTGAAAATTTGGAGAAAGAACATCAATATATGTTTTATCTAAACTCACCAATTTTTACACATTTTGCACATTTGCTTTTCTTTCTCTCTCTACACACACACACCCTCAGTTTTTCATGTTTTTATTTTTTTGTTTTTATTTGTTTTTAATTTTTTTATTATTATGTTCAGTTAGCCAACATATAGTACATCATTAGCTTTTGATGTAGTGTTCAATGATTAGTTTTTCATGTTTTTAAAAAACTATTTAATAGTAGATTGCATATATCATTCCCTTTTACTCCCTAAGACTTCAGTGTGTATTTTCTAAGAACAATGATAACTTTGATACAGTGATAACTTCTGTAACCCCAGCATAATAATCAAATTCAGAAAATTTAGCATGCATATAGTTCTCTTATTTCTTTTCCATATTCCACCTTTATCCACTTATCCCAGTGGTGTTGTAATTCAGCTGTCCCCAATACGTAATCCAGAGCAGGATCACATTTTGGCTTTAGTTGTCTTGTCTGGTTTCCTCAGTCTGGAACAGTTCCTCAGCCTTTCTTTGGTTTCACTTGTTTCCTTGTGATGACATCTACCACATGTTTAAAGAATTCCGGCCAGTTATTTTTATACACTGTCACCCAGTGTGAGTTTTTCAAATGTTTCCTTGAGATTGGATTTTGGTTCTGCATTTTTGGTGGGAATGCTACAGAACAGATGTTGGTCTTTCTCAGGAAACCATGTCTGGCAGCATAAGATGCCCATATGCCCTTCCTCGGTGATGGCAATTTTGGTTACCTTGGCAACATCTTGTCTATTTTCTCCATTGTATTGTTACTATTTTACTTCTTGTGATTAATACATAATTTGCGGGGAGATGTTTTGACACCATGTAAACATCCTCTTCCTTATCTGACTCCCTTCCCCACCGTGACTGAGCATCCATTAATGATTCTTGCCTAAAGGGTTTTTTTTCCTTATGATAGTCATAAAGTGATGAATTTCCAATTTCAATATTCCTTCTCTATATTCGTCAGCAGTAGACTGTAAGGAAGTCGACTTTCTTTTTCTCTTTTGTCTTTCTTTTCCTTCCTCCTTTCTCCTCTCTTTCTCTCTTTCTTATCAGTATGAACTCATGGATTATTTTTTATTCATTTTTGGTTTTTTAAAAAGTTTATTTATTTGAGAGAGAGAGAGCATGCATTAGAGGGGAGCAGTAGATGGAAGGAGAGGGAGAAGAAGGCTCCCCACTAAGCAGGGAGCCCGGATGCGGGGCTCCATCCCAGGACCCTGGGATCATGACCCGAGCCAAAGGTCTTAACCATTCAAGCGCCCCTTATTCAATTTTGTTTTAATCCATTAGTTTTCATTTGATTCTCAGATTGTCCCACATCTGTCCCCTTCATACTGCCTACTTGTGTCCTTTTGATTTGCTTAGTTAGTTAGTTAGTTAGTTGCTCTCCTTTATATTCTGGCACAAGCTGTGCTATGACTTGTCTTGTACTTTCCCTGCGTCAGCCCCAGAATCAGCCATTTCTAAAGCAAACAAAAAATTGGTTCCTCTTGGTGTGGAATGATATTTAGGAAAGTTTGAACTCTGATCTGGGCATTATGCTCATTGTTTCTGGAATGTATTCTTTCTTCAAGGTCTATCAGTAGTTTTTGGCTATCTGTTGCTGCATAACAAACCACCCCAAGCCATAATGACTTGAAGCAACAGCGTATTAATGTCTCTCACAGTTGTGTGTGTTGACTGGGCTCAGCTAGGCAGTTCTCACTTAGGCTTCTTTTGTTTTTTCTTTAAGATTTTATTTATTTGCAAGAGAGAGAATGAGAGACAGAGAGCATGAGAGGGAGGAGGGTCAGAGGGAGAAGCAGACTCCCCGCCGAGCAGGGAGCCCGATGCGGGACTCAATCCAGGGACTCCAGGATCACGACCCGAGCCGAAGGCAGTCGCTTAACCAACTGAGCCACCCAGGCACCCTCACTTGGGCTTCTTAAGCAGTTGTTGTTCAGTGGTGGCTGGGGCTAGAGGTGTCTGGAGGTTTGACTGGAATTGACCTCCAAAGCTTGGCAGTTGAAGCTGGCTGTCAGTTGAGAGCTCAGCCAGGACTTTCCACCAGAGCACCTCTACGTGGCCTCTCCAGGCAGCTTAGGCTTCCATAGCGTGATGGGTGGATTCTGAGAGGAGGTATCCCAAGAGTCAGAGAGAGAAGCAGAACTGCCTCTGCTCTTACAGGCAAAGTCTGGAACTGGCCCCATGTCCCTTCCTGAAAATTCTATTGATAAAAGTAGACACAGACAAGCCCAGATTCAAACAGGTGGAGACATAGATCCTACCTCTCTTGTGCACGTGCAGGGAGAGAAGAGGTTGACAGGAGCCATCTTTGGAGACAAACTACCATATTTATATCAGAAATGATGAATTTATACTGATACCTCCGATTTTGTTCCAACCCCACAATGATCTCCCTTGTTTGTAGCTCCCTTCTTCTCGGTTGTTCAATCAGATAACACATAACACAGGATTGCTGCACGCATTTCACTATGAAAAACAAACACAGTGCAAAGAGATCAAGATTTGCTTGCAGTTCTTGCTTTTTTAGACTGAGGGTTTATTTTTTAAATCTTCATATAGCTTTACCATGTTCTTATTATTTGTTCAATTTTATATTTTTTGTTGCTATTATAAATGTTGCTGTCTCTTTTGTTGCTATTACAAATAGGATTTTATCTTCTATAATAGTGTCGAAGTTGTATTTATTTGCCCACTCAGTATTTCTTTTTTTCCTTTTAAAGATTTTATTTATTTATTTGACAGAGAGAGACACAGCGAGAGAGGGAACACAAGCAGGGGGAGTGGGAGAGAGAGAAGTAGTCTTCCTGTGGAGCAGGGAGCCCGATGTGAGGCTCGATCCCAGGACCCTGGGATCATGACCTGAGCCGAAGGCAGACGCTTAACGACTGAGCCACCCAGGCACCCCACCACTCACTATTTCTTAATAGATTGCTTGTGGATGTTTTAGTTGGAAATGCACTATTTCACACTCTTCACCACTACCCATTATCTTAGATCTAGCCTGTTAGTTTGCTAACCCCTAAAGGCATTTGTGTTTTTTTTCAACCATTGAAAGAATTTTTTTTCAAATTGTTTTATAAAGAATCTAATGTAAATAGTTTTAGTATGCAAAGAAATGATCCGTAATGCAAAGCTCATCCAATATAGGTGTTTTACAAATTTAATTTTTATAGGTATATTTTTTTAATAAGTTCACTGACCTCATAATTAATTCATTTTTATCCAAGGCATACATTTGGCCACCTGGTAGTGTCCTCAAGTTAAGTGATGAGTCTTGTAATTTGAGAGATTCTCTCAGCTAGTACAATAATAATTACATATTGCATGTGTATTAAATAAGAACTATTATGATAAACTTTGCATAAAATGTCTTCATGCTGCTTGGCATTTACAAATCCAGTCTTTCAGGAAAGAATTTTACAGCAGAATTTCCCACCCGTCCCACTTTTAGCTCATTTAAAAAGTGAACAAAATCGGTCCTTGAATACAAAAGGCATTTATAACAAATATCCCTTGAATACTCAATTAATAGGCAAAGATCTAGAGCAATTATCTAATCATCTGTTAATTTTGAAGCATTTGTAGTATGGTGTTTTCTAACACCAACTAATTCTCCAATTCTCCAACATCAACTGTGTGTCTGACAATTCAATTTAGTTCTGACACTGTCTTCCTGGAGTTAATATCAGATCTCACAAATTAAAGGGCCTAGTCCCAAAAGGCACCCCCAATTTTGACACCAGTCACAAGTACCGGGCCTCTCATCCTTCTGATTGACTGGCTGTAAATTGTGGACTCCCACCACCCCCCTTCAGGTTTGATAATTTGCCATGATGCCTCACAGAACTTAGGAAAACACTTCACTCATGTTGACCAGTTTATTATAAAGGATACAAGTCAAGAACAGCCAAATGGAAGAGATGCATAGGGCAAGGGGGTGGGGAAGGGAGCAAGAGCTCCCGAGCCTTCTCCAGGTGCACTACCTTCCCAGAACTTCCGTGTGTTCATCAACCTAGAAGCTCTCCAAGTCTTGTTCCAGAGCTTTCCCAGAGAGAGCTCAGTGTGCAGCGAGGCTTCCCCTTCCCAAGAGGCAGGTGGATAGGGCTAAAAATTCCAACCCTCTAATCTCCTGCTCTGGTGATCAGGCCCATCTGGAGGTTATCTAGGGACCCCATCCTAAGTCACTGCATTATAAACTCAGGTGTGACCCAAAGGGTTTGTTATGAATAGCAGAAGACATTCCTATCACTCAGGAAATTCCAAAGGTTTTAGGAGCTCTGTGCCAGAACTCAGGACAAAGACCAAATATATTTCTTATTATATGACAAGTAGATATTTCACATATAAACTACGGCTTTTTTGGATTTTTCCATAAATAACAGTGGAGAGAAAAAACAAAGTGGGAGACAAATATGAATAAACGGAAAGGGAGCAAACAAGAGGAGAAAGTATGTAGAGGTGAAGGAGAAAAAGAGCAAAGTGGAGAAAAGCATTCACGTGCTTCAGGCAACTTTTTAAACTGTTTACAACATCCCACAGATTTCACAGAATTCATTTGAAGTTGGAATTGGTTTTAACTCTGAATATTAATTATGACAAAAGTTCTGGTCATTTTGAATTATTTTCTCTTTCTTTTAGTGATGATGGTAGTGATGATAATTCATATTTTTGAAAGATATTGCCTGCTTATTGTTAAGATATATATCAGACTTACCATAAATTTTGATGGTTAAGTATTTTTATAAACATGCAGTTCATTTTCTTAATTGTGGAAAAGTCACAGGTAGCTTTGAATACTATAAGAAAATATGAGTTAAGTCCTTGAAATTTAATGAAATGACTCAGGAACCACTTTAATGCCAGGCAATTATTTTAGGAAATTTGAGCTATTATAATTATTTATTAACCAATTGTAGAATGGTTCAGTGATGTTTTCTGTAGGAAATACCTAGCCACCAGAGTCACATTACTAGGTTACATAAATAAACATAACAAATTTGCCTGGGGCTGGCTTGTCAAGTATTTAGTTCAATAAAGAAACATCACTTTAAAGTGTCTAAAATAGCTCCCAGAGGTAAATCCAGGAACACAGGAATAATGAAAGTAAGAATAGCTCTTCTCATTTGAAAGAAAACTCGATTAACTGCTTCTTCTCAGCTGAAGTCTCTAGTGGACAAATGAGTAAGAGCCAGTGTCTCTTGGGAGGAATATATTCGGGCAAATTTCTGTGATTACCAGAGTAGTGGTAAAAAGTTTTATTCTTATTGACTTTCTAAATAATTTCTTCGGTCGCCTTTATTGCCATACGATTCTAAGAAGAGATATCTAACAATTAATTCAAGAAGTCTGACTTTATATTGAATTTGTTCTCAGATCAGTAGGAAAATCAATGAGAAGGGGGGGCCATGAGACCCGGAAGAAAAAAGACATCAACAGCAACACTACTAGCTACTATGTATCGTGTGGTTTGTAGGTGTCAGGCACTGTTAAGTCTTTTACATAAACTTTCTTACCTTCCTCCTCCCCAAACCCTGTGTGGTATATAGAACCATAGAATCTCTGTGGAGGGATGACTTTCCACTTACTGTTCCTTTTCTGGTCTACAGAGCTGCTGAAGAATTTGTCTAATCTTCGGATCCAGTGATTTTTAAGAAAGTCCTTCAAGCATATTATTTTTTCTTCAAAGGCTATTCTTCTTCATACCAAATAGTCTACATTTTTCTCTTCTTCTGTCTTCTTAGTATTAAAGTTTGCCACCACCCCTATAGATGTGATTTTCAGAAATGTACACAGAAATTCAATGACCTTCTAATATGTACATGACTGAGGAGGGGGAAATCACCTCCCTTGTTCTGGACTCTAAAATTTTATGTATATTGCCTAGATTATATTATTTGTTGGCCCAGCCTTATCACATTATTCACTGTTTTTAAGTTTTGATGGCAACTATAATGTCCAATTGATTTTCATATGTGAACTACTGAGCTATAACCATCTATCCTAATGCTGTGATTATTGGTGGGAGGAATTTTTTTTTTTTTTAAGATTTATTTATTTATTTGAGAGAGTGAGAATGAGAGAGAGTACATGAGAGGGGGGAGGGTCAGAGGAAGAAGCAGGCTCCTTGCTGAGCAGGGAGCCCAATGCGGGACTCGATCCCAGGACTCCAGGATCATGACCTGAGCCGAAGGCAGTTGCTTAACCAACTGAGCCACCCAGGCACCCCATGGTGGGAGGAATTTTTAATTTATATTTTATTACGTACTTTATATATTTATTTGTGTTATTGTATTTAATATATAACATTTATATATTATTTGTATAGCCATCTTGTATAATATATAAAAATAAGCTTTATTTTATATTTTACTTATGTTTGTTTAAATATTTATTTGCTAAATTTATTTGCTTTATTAAATTTTGTCATATTAGATCTGTTTATCCTAATCTTAAAATCCATTTCTCTAACATATTTTATTTCCTTCTGCCCTCATGTCATGTCAACGGTTACTTGTTTAATGAATTTGCCAGTTTGCCAAGCATTATATTTATGTCCTCACTGAAGTCACTGACCACAAAACTTTATACACACATACACAAATACACAGTCTTGGATAGAACAATGGGACTATGCCATTATAAAACCTCACTCAAATTTAGATTTGTTCATTAATCAGTCTTTTGTTTGTATTACTATGTCGATAACAGTATACTTTGCCAGATATCTTGCTAAAACCCTTATCAAAAAGAGAAAACTTTTCTTAGTTAATCCCTTGTTAACATTAATAAGGCTTTACTCCTTAAGTATTCCATAAGTCATATTTGTAAAAGAATTTTGTGTGAGAGACTGATGCCAAGGTCACCAGTCTAGAGTTTATATTGTCTACCTTCTTTTTCAAATTCAGAAAAATAGTACCTTTTCTCCTGTCTCTGAATACCTTGTATGAGAACATTTCCTTAAAGATTGTCGACAATGGTTCGATGTTTAGTGTTTTCATTGTACCCTTAGGTCTAGGTGACCTAAACTCATTTAGAATAAAAAAAAGTATTCTCTAACCATTTCCTTCCCTAATTTCTGCTGTAATTTCATTGTATTATTTTTAAGTTTTCTTTACAATACCACAATCACCTCCTTGATAGAGAAAATGCTGGAATATTTTCACCTTGTCATGTATTAACATGTCACTGTTCACCATCATCATCACACCCATTCTCTATTTTCCTGGGATTGCACTTAGGACAAAAATTTGTTTGTTCGCTCTTGATATTTTTGCAAGCTTTAATCCTGGTTATACTGTTCTTAGAGTAGACCCATTTCACACTTTGTATTCATCTTCACTAGGTGTCATGATTTAATCTAACATTTATTAAATAGTTTCTATACATTATCTTGTTTAATATTCACAACATTCCAGGAGGTATTATTATTAACCAATTTTACAAATAAGAAATTAAAGATATTAACCAAGTCAGGAATCTGGTATGCAGGACAGCTAAACTAAAATAAGCAATCTTATGCCAGAGTCTGCTCTTAACTGCTATAATATATTGGCTTTTCCTTCCACGTTTTTCCCCCAACCTTTTAAAATCTGGGAAGCTCCTTTTGTAACCATATTCAGTAAGCCCCTTCTTTTTTTATTTATTTTTTATTTATTTTTTAAAGATTTTAAAAATTTATTTGACAGAGAGAGAGAGACAGTGAGAGAGGGAACAGTAGCAGGGGGAGTGGGAGAGGGAGAAGCAGGCTTCCCGTGGAGCAGGAAGCCCGATGTGGGGCTCAATCCCAGGACCCTGGGATCATAACCTGAGCCGAAGGCAGATGCTTAACGACTGAGCCACCCAGGCGCCCCGTCCCTTCTTCTTATGAAAAGGTGTTAAATGTAGAATAATCTTGCTGCTCTTTTGAGTCACTTTTTCCTCTTTAAAGTAGATCTATGTCAGACTCTTTTTAGACTTTTTCATATTTTACTTCCTAAATTTTAGGTATCAGTCTGACTGTGACTAGGGTTCCCTTTCTTGGGTGCCCCCAATTTAAAGATCACATTTGACCACAATTCTTGCATGAAACTTTCATCAGCCAATTTGTTCTTGAAATTCAGGATTAAAAGGGTATATTCTCATAGCTTCTTCTGCTTTCAGAAAAACTTATTAAGAAAAGTAAAGATTTTTCTAATATACTGCTTATAGCCAAAAGAGGTTTTCAATGATTATATTATAGATTTAAGTATGGAAGTAAAATGTGGAGTCAAAAGAAAAGCACCACAGCAAAGTACACACATGGAAAGAAAAGGCCCGAATAAGTGTCTAGCTGAATGAATGACAAAAAATGACACAAAGAACATTGTTGTGAAATTTTAGAAAAGAGAATTTTCTAAAAGCTTTCTGAGAAGAAAAGAACCTTGAACATGAGAATTGGAACATGAGAATCAGAGTAACACCGGGCTTCTCAATAGTATGCCAGTGACTTGTCAACGGGACACCAGAAAAGAGCAGAGCAGTCTTTTTTTTTTTTTTTTTTTTTAAGGAATGACTTTCATCCAGAATTCTATACTTAGCCAAACTATCGATCTAATTTTGAGGGTAGAATAAAAATATTTTAAGACATGAAAAGGCTCAGAAAACATCTCCATGAAATCTTTTTTCTGAGAAGTTTCTTGAGGAAATACATCAAGAAAAGGAAGATCTAGGATCCAGGAAATAATGAGAACAGAAACAACCCCAAAATGGTTATTTAACTATAGTAAGAAGATAGATAATTAGATGGGAGTGTATAGTTAATTAGATGGGAGTGTAAGAGAACTAAAACCTTACCCATTATAGTGGGAAATAAAAAATGTCTGAAATTGGTAAATCGAGAAATAGCAAATAAAAATATAATTTATTGATAGCTATTGATCAGAAGAAATAGTTAAAAAAGTTAAAAATTGGTTGCCCCTGAAGGTGAGGTGGGGTGAGATAAAGGATAGAGGCTTCCCATCATTAATTATTAAATACTTTATTATTTTTTAACCAAGTGCTTATGAATCAGAATAGGTTGTGTTATGCTTCAGTAGTATACAATCCCCAAATCTCTGTCTTAAAACAAAAGCAATACCTGCATAATGAGTGAGTATGAGGGTTATCCTCCATGTAATCTTCATTCTGGAACCCAGGCAGATAGAGGCTGATCTTGTTTTTCTTATTTTTTTTAAAGATTTATTTATTTATTTGAGAGAGAAAGAGAGAGAGCAAGAGAGAGAGCAGGGGAAGGGGCAGAGAGAGAGAATATACAAGCACACTCCCCCTGAGCATAGAGCCTGAAGCGGGGCTCGATCTCATGACCCATGAGATCATGACCTGAGCCGAAACCAAGAGTCCGACGCTTAACCAACTGAGCCACCCAAGAGCCCTAAGGCTGATCTTTACATACGTTCACACATTAACCAAGGCTGGGCGTTAGAAGGAGCAGGCCACAGATGACCATAGGCCATCTCTTAATTCTTATGATAAGATTTGCACACATCCAATCCTTTCATTTCAAAAGATTGTTGACCAAAGCAAATCTCATGGCCCAATTTGATGGTACAGAGCTAGGAAATATATTTCACTCTCAGAGATTGGCAGCAAATATTAGAGAATGACAATACAGTTTACGATAGCTTGCAATACTTCTACAATAGTTAAAAATATGACATAATAAATATGTACCACTTAACCAATTATCTGTATCAATTAATGGTTAGCTATTTTCAAGCAGTTTTGCCATTTTGAAAGGATTGCTATGATGTTGAATGCTGATTGACCAATCAAAATGATTGAATTGGTGTTTACTTGATGACATTTCAACAACATAGCTACATTATGAAATCTATCTTCTTGAGAGACCATCTTATCCTAGACACAGGCAAGTACATTGAAGTAGGTGGAGAAATAGATATCACCTCTCCACGGCAGACTGGCACGTATGGAGAGGGAGGGTAGAGGTTGACAGCAACCACCTTCGAAGTCAAGCCACTATGTAGCTCAGAAATGATGAGTATATACTGATACATCCAATTTCATTCCAAACTCACAATGATTTTCCTTGCTTGATCTCCCTTCTCAGTTTCTCAGTCTAATAATATTCACAAAATAGTTTCAGAATTGTTGCATATACACCACCATGAAAAATTAACTTACTAAAAAGAGATCAAAATCTGTAGTTTTAGACTCCATCTCTAGGACTCAAGTTCTATCTAAGCAATAAACCCATGAAATTAATGATAAAAAGGCTCTTCAAAATAGGTTCTACCTACCCTCCTAAAAACATTCTTCTGAAGTTTGAAATCAACTTGATATTTAGGCTACAGTATTTAGAAAAATATAGAATGTCCAATGCTTAAAGAAAGGAAGTGCAAGGCAGGGTTAGATCACTTCAGCAGGTGAAAGAAACCTGAATGGAACATCTCTGTGGAAAACTACCGAGAGGGCCAAATGGGGCTCTTGGTAACTCTAAACATTTGCAACGTCTGAGTCACACTACCTGGGCTCTCTTTCCTCAAATACTAGCTTTCTTCTTTATCATATGCTGACTTTTGGTTTCTATTTATCCATCTAAGCCATTTTGTTCGTGGGAGCTATTTAATGCTCTGTTCTGTCTAGAGCTCCTCAATAGGCACACCTGTAAGCAATTGTATATTACAACAAAAATGAACCAACCATTCTTTTGGCTCCATTCTTTTGGTTGTTCATGGATCAGTTCTGTTGGCACTGAGCTCTCGGCCTGCAATTCTCCTGTTGATTTTCAAAGGTGGAAAAATGCCCACCCCCCACCCCCATTTTGAAGGAGGGAGTCATGAAGCAAAAGCATCTAGACATGGTATTTAGCTTAGCTGAAGTGAGAGCTGCTGATCCACTAGTGCTAATTAAAAACAGAATTCTAAACAGTGAAAGGCCAGGATCACCTGGGAATATGAGAAACTTGCCAAATGCAATACTGTACCAACACTCAGGAAGAGGCCAAAGCTCATCCTAAAAATACAGGGGAGAAAAACAGCCAAGAATTTAGTGCGATCTGGCAAACTCTATCCAGAAAATTTATCTCATAAATTCAGTTTTGACCAGAAGTAGAAATCAATCTTTTTTTTTTTTTTAAAGATTTTATTTATTTATTTGAGAGAGAGAGGAGAGACAGTGAGAGAGTACAAGTGGGGAGGAGAGGGAGAAGCGGGCTCTCCGCAGAGCAAGGAGCTCGATGTGGGGCTCGATCCCAGGACCCTGGAATCATGACCTGAGCTGAAGGCAGATGCTTAACCGACTGAGCCACCCAGGTGCCCCGAAAATCAGTCCATCTTGTCTTTATTCTAATTAGCTCCAACCCACATGCTAAGGTTGAGAAATAGGCCAAATAATCAAACATCTTGGAAAATCCCAGGAAATCCCAGTCTCCTTTTCCTTACATCACTTAGGAACACACTTAGAGTTCATTTAATTTTGAAAATAAATTTCAGAGTATTTAAGCCACTTGTTATCCCTCACACAGTAAAGCAATTATTAGATAAGCTAAGAATCACTGTAATCTACCCACACTGGAGATAAATCACCTACTGCTTGTATGATGGATACAAGTATGCAAGCGTATACTGCTCTTCATAGGAAAACATTTCAGCCAAACCCAGTCCAATGAGACGTCACTACCCTGGTCTTCAGTTACTCACTCAGCTGGGGGCTCTGATTCTCTTTCAGGTTGTCACCACCTTAAACTTCTGAAATAAAATCAACATTTTATCGACACATTCTTATTAATAGAAACAGTATTATGAATGAAGTTTCCAATATTTTCCAGGACGAATGTTCCTTTCAGTAAACGGTCTCTTGATAACTGCTCTGTGAACATGTAAACACTATGATTACAGTTCTTAAAATGACTAGAAGTCATTACTCAAAAGCTTCCTTACTACACAATTACTAGGTCATGTGCTTCTCCTGTGCTTTTGTGCTACCCCAGCATGATTCAACTTTTGTTTGGGAAAAACAGACTTTGTGTCAGCAACAAAAAATCAGTCTTTTATGGAAATCCATAAAATTAAAACTTGCATTATGTTTATGCCATCAAGCACATGGAAATAAGTACTGGAAGTATTGTATTTTTAGTAGGTTACCAGACATTAATTGCTTATGTGCCACATCTAACACTGTGATAGGGCTTATCTCATATCATTTCATCTGGACATTGCCCTCTGAAGTGGATACTAAAATTAAATTAATCTTGAAGGGAAGGAAATTGTTTAACAGGAATACCTGTGTCATCTTAAGTCACACAATATGTAAGTGAAACTATTAAAGTAATTCTTGGAAAAGATAATCAAAGTCCTAATAGTGGTGATGAGAATGGTGAGGAGGAGGCTGATTACGTGAGAGATAGAAGGAGCTGAGGGGCAACCGGAAAACTCCTTGGTTGATGTACCTGGGAAGGCACCAAAGAATCAAAGGAGACCCAAGCCATGTCTAGACTTTATGAAACCAGTCTTCACTCATCAAAAGTTATGCTCCACCTCACAACTTCTGGGTACGGATCTAAACTTCTTTTGGGGTTTCAAAGTCACTACAACAGGTTTGGCACTGATGTCTCTGCAGGTCTCTTCTTTCCAAATCTCCCACTAGGCTCTAAGGTCATATAGGCTCTTGTTTCTCACCTCCTCTGCAAGAGAAGAACCAAATGGAGGAGGCTATCCTAAAAAAAAGCACTAATCTCCCAAGGGAAGGTTAAGAGACGGGCAATAGGGAGCAGAAAAGTGCAGAGGAAGACCAGGGATTACCACAGTGGAGATCAGTCACTTGTTACTTGGATGACGCCATCAGGATAGGCTCCGTTCCAAAGTTAAGGCTCTCTTTTGTCTGACAAAGGGGAATCAAGCCAATGATCTACAAACAAAGTTTTTTGGGTTTTGTTTTTCTTTAAATCCCAAGCTTAGTGAGGACTAGATCCTAATAAGCTACAATTTCGTATTGTGTTCCCCAAACTAGAAATCACAATAGGTATGTTGTCCTTTGTTTCTTGTCAGTGTTGTCAGACTCTAGTCTGTACACTAGTGTTGATCTTCAGGATCACTGAACTTTCTATCTCTGGTTACAGAAGCTCCAGGCTGCATATATACAAACCAAACAATAGCCAGGGAAGGACAAAAGTTCATTCATAAGACAGTGTCAGAACTGTGACAGAATAGAGAAACTATTTTTTTTCCCCTTTTAGATGGGGATGAAACACACGCTATAGATTATTCTCGTCATCTGTTCTGTCACAGGGTAATTAGCAACAATTGCAGCTCATCACTATTTCCTTCATTCCTGCTGCTAAACATCCATTCAGACCATTCCGTGGGGAAGAAGTGGGAAAGCTTTTACTTGAACATGGATGATCAACAGATTCTTGCTTGTTTTGGGAACTAGTTCCATTTAAAAAACATGCTTTCTGATGTTAAAATGTTTACCATTTAATATTTAATATTAAATTAATACATTAATAGAACATAATCAACACATTAAACTAATATTTATTATTAAAGTTGCCTTTTGATAATATAAATAATACAATGACAATAATATTTTAAAACTATTTTTAATAATATTTAAAAACTATTTTATATAGGGCTTCTAAACATGAGATAAAAAAAAGCTACCAGTCCCACTCTGATATAATGGATAAATGGCTTTTTTTTTTTAAATTTATTTGTGGGAGATAGAAAGAGAGCACAAGTGCGGTGGGGAGAGGCAGAGGGAGAGGGAGAAGCAGGCTCTCCTGGGATCATGACCTGAGCCGAAGGCAGAGGCTTAAACGACAGAGCCACCCAGGTGCTCCCCCCCCCCTTTTTTTTTGGATAAATGACTTAAATTCCCTTCCTTGTTCTGTTATACCTGTCAGTTGGATTCTGGTAACAGCTAACAGTTTAGTTGTATGAAAGTATATCTCATAGAATTGTTCAACATCCGGGTAGAAGGTCAGATCTGCCTGCCTCAAATTGTAATTGATCTATTTCACTGCTTCATTTGACCACCATTTCTCAAATATATTTTATCCTAAACCACTTCTGCAAACTAAACAACAAAAATTTGTGTTTTTACTAATCCATTCATTCATTCATTTATAAAACACTTTCTGAGTATCTACTATGCCAGGTACTGGGCTAGGAGTTGGAGATAGAAATGATTAAGTCATTCTCTCTAACCTCAAGGAACTTATAAATATTTTGGTAAGATCGGTACTACTAATATTTATTGAGTACTTAATATATGCCAGGTAGTTTTCTCAGAACTTTATGTGTATAAGTTCTTTTAATACATAATAGTACCCTTTTGGAGATAGATATATATGATTGTTAATTATTATTATTATTCCTATTTCACAGGTGCAAGGACTAGGCACAGAGTGACCTGCCCAAGGCAACACAGGACAGTAAGAGACAGAGATAGGATTAAATGCAGGCAATTTGACCCTGAGTTAATGCTCTTAGAAGCTATGCAGTGATACAAGGAGGTGCTATGGGAACTGCAGAGACAGTGTCTTACCCAAGCTGGTGATGGAGGCAGGTCAAGGCAGACTTTCATAATGAAATGGAACTCAGGCTGAACGATAAAGACTGAGTAGGAGTTAGGTGGCAAAGGAATGAAGAAGAATGTAAGGACATTGTGGAGACGAAAGCATGCGTGGAACCAAGGTCTGAGGGTGTCATACGACAAGATGAGGGACCATCTTGAAGCCTTGCTGCTGGTGGCGGAAGGGGTCACAAGGAAATTGGTGTCAAGAGGGAGGGAAGGAGATGGTGGCCGGCAGCGAGGCTGTCGGCAGGGGGCTGCGGTGCTTGTGGACCTCCTTAGGGAAGGTGAATCTCAGCCTCTTCCTGACACTGAGCTACATGTTGTGTTGGTTTTTGTTTTGTTTCCTTTTATTGTCTGTTTACATTGCTTTGAGCTACAATTTCTAAACTGAGTAAATGTCAAGTCACTTTTCTGAGACTCCGTTTCCTCATTATCATTTAAGGACTTTGGTTTAAGTGACAACTTAGATCCTTTCTAGTGTTGGGATTTATATCTGTTTATCTTCTTCCTTTAGTCTCTTATTTGTTTGATAAATTCTTTGTAAAACTAAGCTTTACCAAGTATATCCATCTTTGCCTCAGCTCCATATGAAAGTGAGGTCTGGTGAACCCCAGGGTAATTATAGTTTGAAGGAGCGATGCTTCCCTTTACTCAATGTCAGTGTAGGACAAGGTCGGGATGTGAAGGAATGACATAACAGTAGTAGAATTACAAGTTAGGAATACATGCCAGGAAAGCCAAATTATATATTAGTGAGGCATGACTCTCATAAAACATCATTACTGTAGCGCGTACTAGTGCTTTGTTCTTTGCCTTTCCTGATTGCAGTGCACCCTGATTCAGAGATGCAGCTTTGTCTTGTCATCTCTTTTACTCAATTACCTCATTCCCATTTCTTGTTCTGCCAAAATTATGTTGTCCCGCGCCCTAGTCACCTCTGCCCTCCTGGTCTCTTGTCCTCATCTGTGACCTTTCTCTGTTTGGGGCCCTTGCTGCCGAGCTCACATCTTTGATCTGTCCTGTTGCGAAACTTTTTGCTTTCTTATTATAGTCAATGAGCTTTGCTTCCCACTCCTTTAAGTTCAGCTTAATCTCTTTCATGTTCCTTGGTAAAATTAGAATACATTTCCATTTTGCCAGTAGTTTCTTGGAAACTTCTGTTTGCAAAAACTTCACGGTCAGGACTCACAAGGCGTATATACGAGGGTAGATTTTTCCTTCCTTTCCCAGCTCTCTCTCCTGCTGCTTCTCTCATTCCCTCCTCTTTGCGCCTTTCCCCCCCACTGACCCAGAAAGGATGTAAAAGATCTTGAAAAAAGAAATACAATACCACGTGACTAGATCACATAAAAGTAAAATTTTGTGATCGAGGAAATCAAGTTAGAGGGGAAATAAAAGAGAGAAATCAGGAATGAGGTTAATTTCAAAACAAGTGTTAAGAGGTTCGTCCTGCAGGTTTTTAAGAGGCAAGACACAGATTTGGCTCTAAGCACTTGAGCTCCTAGTGCTTGGGGGGAAACCTGATTCACTGTATCCAAAAGACAGATTAACAAGCAGCACCAAGGTGAAGGGCAACATTTCTCAGTGCTGAGAGAGAATTGAGAAAATTTCTCCCATGGACCCTCCTGAAGAAGATAGACTGTGTACAGTGTTCTCAACAACATCCTTATAAAAGATGACTTTTTAGAGGTCTATGTCTTGGAGCTTATATCATAGCAAAGCCAATTCAGTAAAGTAATGTTGGAGGGCTACAACGTCGTCCTGCTCTGCAGCCCGGTACTGGGCTAGTTAACTCAGGGTTAAATTTTAGAAGCTGGAGAGCAGCAGTGTGCATTCTGGGGCTCATTATTCGCAAGAGGTGATGGGGTGGGGAAGGAGAGAGGCTTCCATGGCCAAATTAATTTGGATTTTCAAACTCCTTTTGAAGACTCAACATGCACGTTAGCATATAAAGAGGGGCTCTGTAGTGAAGAAACATACTTAACTTTGTTTAGCCTACTTTTTGTTCAAATATATTTCAACATAGAACTAGTTTTTATTACCATTTGTGCTGTGTCCCCAGAGTCCATTACTTGGGCCACTTCACTATGTCCAAGGAACAGATCAGTAGTTAATAATTTAATTGGGTTAATCACACAGAAATGTTTATTTTATTTTATTTTTTTAAAGATATTATTTATTTATTTGAGAGAGAGAATGAGAGAGAGAGAGAGAGCATGAGAGGGGGGAGGGTCAGAGGGAGAAGCAGACCCCCTGCCGAGCAGGGAGCCCGATGCGGGACTCGATCCCGGGACTCCAGGATCGTGACCTGAGCCAAAGGCAGTCGCTTAACAGACTGAGCCACCCAGGCGCCCCAGAGGAAGAGTTTCTTTTTTCTTTTTTCTTTTTTTCTTAAAGATTGTATTTATTTATTTGAGACAGAGAGCACATGAGAGGGGGGAGGGTCAGAGGGAGAAGCAGTCTCCCCGCCGAGCAGGGAGCCCGATGCGGGACTCGATCCCGGGACCCCAGGATCATGACCCGAGCCAAAGGCAGTCGCTTAACCAACTGAGCCACCCAGGCGCCCAAATGTTTATTTTTTTAAACATATTGGAATATATCAGCTTCTAGATTGTTACAAAATCATGGTGGAAATTAGGTGAAATTGAATTAAATCTCACTAAGGACTTCAATGACATTTTACGTTGGGTCAAACAAAAGCTCTTCCTTTAGAATATAAGAAAATGTCCATTTTGGTATTTAAAAAAAAATGACTGCTTAAAATACTGCTGACATCAACTTAACCATACTCATTTACAATTTTTCAAATATACTGAACGTAAAAAAAATTTCAGCTGCTAGTGGTTGAGGTTTTTTGTGCAAAGTGTTTCTATTTTAAATTAACTAATCATTTTTACATATCATAAGGCTACACCATGATTAAACTTAAAAGACAAACATTTCTTAGATATGCACCAAACCCTTTTAGCAAGACTTGTGTATTTAATCTCTAAGTAGAAATGAACAATTAACAATCAATAGTATCTTAGTTTCCCTTTTCAGTGTAAAGAGACAGGAATTAATGGAAGATATTTAAAAAAATACAGTTGCATGTCTTCTGGCTCTATAATTAGATGTGCAAAATTCTTCCTAGGCTATTTTTTTCCCCCAAGCAAACAAACAAATAAACAAGGATCAATGAATGAATTGTGTGTGAGTCAGAAATTCTCCCCCAAATATTTCCCAAGAAGCACCTTTGCAGAAGTTAGTTCTTTTCCATTCTCAGTCCATTCTCTTTCCTTTGGTTATACAAACATGCTATTTTGGGATCACTATTTATCTGAGGTATAATGCAGATTCCAGCCTATCTTCATTTTTAGAACCCACATAATAATTAAATTCTCTACTGAGAAAATTACTAGGCACAGAGAAGAAATCCTTCTTTACTACACTAGACTTTCTTGTTAGGAAGAGTTTTGCACATTGGACATTTTTAAAACTTTATAAACTATCAGTTGAAACCTCCAGGGAGACATATACTTTCCTTTTGAAAGTTATGGACAATATAAGATGACAACTGGAGGGGTCCTACCCCATCATTTTATAGATGCAGAGACTGAAGGTTAGGCACAGAAAGGGATTCTCCCATGATCACATACAGGTTGGTGGTAAAAATGAAAACAAAGCCTGGATGTTCTTATTCCTAAACCAGTTCTTATTCCTAAACCATTTCCCCATGATACCATGCTGGTAATTTACAGAAATCTCTATAGACAAATCAAGTATTTTTTTTCTGTTGGTGAAATAGGTTTATAAAAGCAGGAGTCATAGAGCTTATAAGTATTTATGAAGCACTGTCTGTATTTGTAAATAACACGGTAGCAACCCAATGAGTCAGAAGATCCCAAGATGTGAAGTGGTTCTGGTGTTTGAAGGAAGCTTAGCACGCTCGGTCCACTTATTAGACTCAAAAAGTACACAAAATGTATTACTACAACATTGATCATCTTTGGTCTTCTTATTCTCTAACGTTCAACCACCATCTATATGTTGGTGACATTTAAATACACATCTTTAGCCCACACCTCTGCCCCTTTGAAGTTTAGCATCTTAACTCCAACTGCCAGTGGGACATCTCTCCTAAGTTCTTCAGGGACCTTAAATCTAACCTGGTGAAATTTGAATTCATCATCTTGAGCCCTCAATCCTGTCCTTGACCTGAATGCCCATCTCAGGAATGCCCTCACCAACCCCACAGTGTCCCAGTCTGGAAATCTGGGCATCTACCTGATGCTTTTCTATCCGCCAACGCTCACATCCAGTCACCAAGTCCCAGAGCCTTATCTTTTGCATCCATAACCTTCATGCCATCCTCCCTGCAGAGCTTTAGTTCAAGCTCTTGCCATTTTTGCTGTACTGCATCAGTCTCCTAATTAATTTCCTGCATCTCCTAGCATTCTCTTTCAGACCCCTAACCAATCTTGTCTATTGCTCACGCAACAGGAAATGCCATACTATATTTACTTGGTTATCAGAATCCTTTAAAATTCTATGTAATCTAGCAATTACCATAGGTAATTTAGCTGATGCTAAAGGTATAAGCTGCTGCTTGAGTTCAATACTATTAATACATTTTCTATGCTTCCTCCTTGTTTCATTAAATACCATAGGAGAAAGAAAAGGGGAACATGGCAGGTATAGTTTGGGCTTTCTGGACATATAATTAAATAGGGTTTAATAATTTTCATGAAACATATTAATCTCATCACTTTTTTGGGAGCAACATTTATAGATAGATATAGATAGAAGAAATAGAAATGGCACCATCGTCTGTCCTCCGCTTTAAAAATGTTTATTTAGATCTAAGGAAGGCGTGAAGTCAGCAATACATGATACATAAATGTTAAGTAAGTAAGGGTTTACAAGCAAGATTTATAAAAGTGAATTCATGTTATGGTCATTGGGAGAAGTTCTAGAATGGTGAGAGTGTGTGTGTGTGTGCGTGAGTGTGCAACACACGCACGCTTACGGGTGCACACATACAAGCGCACGCGTGGTTGTCTCATTTTCGCCCGTTCACAGCAAATACAGTTTGGAACCATTGCTTCATCAAGATCAAGACTGCTGCTGACAGGTCTAACTTCTGGAAAATGGCATGTGTACTTTCTGGAGGTTATAACAGGAATAAAATGCTCACAATCTTTATTCTCTTTACTGTAATTTTCCTTAAAAGTTCACTGATTGTATCCTTATTGTCATTTATTTTGCAAGGATTTTTTAAAAAATCATACTTTTTCTTCAAAGAAATTGAAGAGTTAATTATCGACAGCTGCAATAATGAGGCAGCCAAATAGACCACAGGGCGTTCATAATCCTACAGTAGGAGACAAGCACCTGGAACTACAAAAAGGCATTTGGGCTTCAATCAATAGATATGCATTTTATCCATTTCCAACCCAATACACCCTGCTGAATAATTTGTATGATTCTTACTCAAAAGAGGAATCCTTAAAAATTCATCAGGAGTCCCTATTTAGATACTTGCTAGCCTTACACAGCCCAGAATCCCTCCCTTTCCTTTTATTCCTCTCACCATTCTAGAGCATTCTAAATAGTTAATATACCTGGGAAGTCTCACAATGCTCATATCAGATTGTGTATGAGAAAGCACATAGGCAGATACAGGAAATTATACAGAAGGAAAATAGATCCATAAAATCATAGGACTTTCAGAGTTTGATAAGAGTGCATAATCCGGGGTGCCTGGGTGGCTCAGTCGGTTAAGTGTCTGCTCTCAGCTGAGCTCATGATCTCATCAGGGTCCTGGGATGGTGCCCCCTGCATCTGTAGGCTCTGCTCAGCAGTGAGCCTGCTTCTCCTTCTGCCCCTCCACCCACTCATGCACTTGCTTTCTCTCTCTTTCAAATAAATAAATGAATAAAATCTTTAAAAAAAGTGCATAATCCAAAATCTTCATTCTATAGAGAAACTAATTTTGTCCCAGGAAGGTAATCCAGATTTAGGTTCCACAGCCAGTAAATAGGCAGATTGATACTAGTACCCAATATTATTATTTCATTGAGGGCACTAAGGACAGGTAGGGTTATGGGAAGCTGTTGCATCAAGGCCACATGTTCTGATCTAGCATTTAAAGAATGCCTATTTCCAAGCCCCTATCATTATAATTGCCTCTGTTAGAGTTATGCATATAGGAACTAAGGAGAATGCTTCTATACAGGTCTGGAAATATGTAGAAGCACATCAGGTGGCAATTGGGAAGGTTTTTATCTCATACTTCTGCACCATTAGTTTGTTCCATTGCTTGACACTTCTTGCTAGAGGATTATACCACCTGGCATAATGAGCCCATCAAGTAGACTACACGTGGCTTCAGACATTTGTATCAAATGACTGGAGGGATCACTGCCTGTCTTGTTTCCTTTCTCTCTCTCTTGTCCTTCCAACCTCCTGCCTCCTTCTTTTCATTTATTTTATATTCTTTCCTTTCTCCCTTCCTCTCTCCCTTCCTTCCTTGTGTATTTATCAGGGTCTATCATGTGACAGTGTGTATCGGTATTGCAAAAAGAAAGATTAGAAACTCAAAGTCTTTATCGGCAGAGTTCAAGGTCCAGTGGGGAGGATAAGTATATATACATACAGTTACAAGCAACGCCATAAATGTTAACATAGGGTTCCTTGCGAAGTATTGTGGGAACCCAGAGGAGGGAAAACCTAACAAGGGAGTTGGGTTGAAAGATAGAAATAATGTGGAAATGATAGGAAAGGCTTCAAAGATTTCAATAGCAAGGACCATGTTCATTTCACAAGCATGTGCTGAGGATTGTTCTAGGCACTGGAGATTACTGAAGTAACCAACCCTCTCATTTTGCCTAGGATTTTCTTGGTTTTAAAAATGAAAAGTCTCACATCTTAGAAGCTTCCTCAGTTCTGGGCAAACCTGGATGGTTGGTCATTCTACTAGGGACAGAGTGGCAAATAAGACCAAGGCAATCTTTGACTTTATAGGCTTTTGTCTAGCATGGGGAACACACACTAAACACATAATTACAAAATATGTATTTTTATTTAGTTACAGTCATTTCATTGATAATTTTACAGTATTTTATTTTGATATAAATCCCCCCCCCAAAAAAAACCAGTTCTGTAGGTCAGAGAATATTTCCCTAAGGAATGTTTAGGCTGCAACTTCAAAGAGAAGTAGGCATTAACCAAACGAAGAGCAGTAGTAAGAGGAAACAGCACAGTGTAACATGGAAAGAGAGTGGTGCTCTGTGCATTGAGAAACGGACAGGAGGCCAGCGTGTCTGAGCGAGTGGTGCCCGGGTAAGCCTGGACACATAGCGGGTCAGATGATGCCTGCCATTAAGGGTCATGTTAGGGACTTACAACTTTATACTAAGAGCAAAGGAAAGTCATTGAAGGTTTCTAAGGAGGGCTGACATGATCAGCATTTTTTAAAGAGGTCACTCTGGCTATTGTTTGGAGCATGAACTTGGAAGTAGGATAGAGAGGGGCTGTGTCAGAGCAGTGAAGAAGCTATTGTTCTTGTCTTGAATATAGACTTGAACCAGATGGACAAAGGCAGAGGAGGAAAGATGAGGACAGGTGAGAGAAATTAGAAAGACAGAACTGACAGGACTTTGTTGGTTGGCTGACTGTCAAGAGTGAATGCAAAATGAGGTGCCATTTACTGAGATTACTGAATTAATAAGCCCCGGAGGATTGAAAAACAGATCAATTTTGGCAATAATGCTTTTGAGGTGCTTATGAGATAGCCAATGAGAGGGATGCCTGGGTGGCTCAGTAGGTTGTGTCTGCCTTTGGCTCAGGTCATGATCCCAGGGTCCCGGGATTGAGTCCCACATCTGGCTCCTTGCTCAGCAAGGAACCTGCTTCTCCCTCTGCCTGCCACTCCCTCTGCTTGTGCTCTCTCTCTCTCTGTCTGACACATAAATAAAATCTTAAAAAAAAGAAAAAGATATCCAATGAGATGTGTCAAGTAGGCAGTTAACTGTGTGTGTGTTCAGATGCAGAGGAGAGTGTGGAGGTGGAGATGCAAATGTGGGGGTTGTCAGCATAGAGATGGCACAAGAATGGATGATATTACTTGTAGAGGCTGGAAAGAGTGATATGAGAAGAAGACTTGAAATGAGATTATTTCCTAGGTAGATGCAGTAGAAGAGAGGAGACTATTTGCAAGAGAGAGATTGAACAAACATATTGTGGAGCCAGTTAAATAAGCAATTGGAAGCCAAAGGGGATTAATGAGTAGATAAAAAAAGAAGCTTCCTTGGAAAGGGGGTGATCCAGGCATCAGTGAACACAATAAGGTGAAGGAACAATTGCAGGAATGAATGGTTGAATGAGCAAGCTAGCTAGAAGGTTAAGAGAAGGGTGATTTTCAATGAGTGATTATGGAGGTTGTACTGTTTCACCTGGAAGACAAGTCCTTGGTGCAACTGTGGGACGAAATGGCTATGGCAGAAATGAATGTAAATATCCACATCAAAGTTAAAGTCTCCTAGGATGATGGCTGATGTTGGGGTAGAGAAAGACACAGAGTCTCAGACACAGAGTGCGCAATAAATGAAGGGGATATGACTGGGGAGTCAGTGGATGATTGCAATGAGGAGAAAGGGTGGTTTAGCTCACTGGTAGAAGCCTCAACACAGATATGGTTTTTCTTCCCATTTTATTGAGATATAATTGACATACAACAGTGTATTAGCCCAATGTGTAGAACATAATGATTTGATATATGTATAAATTGCAAAATGGTTACCATAATAAGTTTGATTAATGGCAATCACCTCATATAGTTACAAACTATTTTTTCTCATGATGAGAACCTTTAAGATCTACTCTCTTAGCAACTGTAAATATACACTACAGTATGGTTAACTATAGTCACCATGCTGTACATTATATCCCCAGGATTTATTTTATAACTGGAAGTTTTTACCTTTTGACCATCTTCACCCATTTCCCCTATGGTCCACCCCCTACCTCTGGCAACCACCAATCCATTCTCTGAATTTATGAGTTTGGTTTTTTTATATCCCACATATAAGTGAAATCATACAGTATTTGTCTTTCTCTGACATCTCATTTAGCAGAACGCCCTCACTGTCAATCCATGTTGTAAAAAATGACAGTATTTCCTTCTTTTTTATGGCTAAAAAATATTATATATATATATATATATCTATATCTATATATATATATATCTCACATTTTCTTTATCCATTCATCCATCAATGGACATTTAGGTTACTTCCATGTCCTGGCTATTGTAAGTAATGCTTCAATGAATAAAGGGGTTTAGATATTTTTTGCTTGTTTGTTTGTTTGTTTGGATATGTACCCAGAAATGGGATTACTGGATCATATGATAGTTCTGTTTTTAATTTTTTTGAGGAACCTCCATACTGTTGCTCATAGTGGCTGCACCAATTTATATTCTCACCAACAGAGCACAAGAGTCGCTGTTTCTTCACATCCTCACCAGCACTTGTTATTTCTTGTCTTTCTGATAATAGCCATTCTAATAGGTATAAGCTGATACCACTTTGTGGTTTTGATTTGCATTTCCCTGACAATTAGTGATGTTAGTACCTTTTCATATATCTGTTGGCCATTTGGATATTATTTTTGGAAAAATGTCTATTCAGTTCCTCTGCCCATCTTTTAATGGGATTGTTTGTTTTTGTTTTTGTTTTTTCTTTTTTCAAAATTTTTTATTGTTATGTTAATCACCATACATTACATCATTAGTTTTTGATGTAGTGTTCCATGATTCATTGTTTGTGTAGAACACCCAGTGCGCCATGCAGAACGTGCCATCTTTAATACTCATCACCAGGCTAACCCATCCTCCCACCCCCCTCCCCTGTAGAACCCTCAGTTTGTTTTTCAGAGTCCATAGTCTCTCATGGTTCGTCTCCCCCTCCAATTTCCCCCCCTTCATTCTTCCCCTCCTTCTATCTTCTTCTTTTTTTTAACATATATTGTATTATTTGTTTCAGAGGTACAGATCTGTTTTTGTTTTTCTATTGAGTTGTATGAGTTTTAAAAAAATATTTTTTTTAAAGATTTTTTGTTTATTTGACAGAGACAGAGACAGCGAGAGAGGGAACACAAGCAGGGGGAGTGGGAGAATGAGAAGCAGGCTTCCCGTTGAGCAGAGAGCCCGATGCAGGGCTCAATCCCAGGACTCTGGGATCATGACCTGAGCCGAAGGCAGACGCCCAACGACTGAGTCACACAGGCGCCCCTTAAAAGATATTTTGGATATTAACCCCTTATCAGATATATGATTTGCAAATATTTCTCTCCCTTTTCATTTTGTTGATAGTTTCCTTCACCATGCAGAAGCTTTTTAGTTTGATCTAATCCCATCTGTTCATTTTGCTTTTGGTGTCAAATCCAAAAAATCATTACCAAGACTGATGTCAAGTTGCTTACTGCCTATGTTTTCTTCTAAAAGTTTTATGGTTTCAGGTGTTATGTTTAAATCTTTAGTCTAATTGGAATTGATTTTTGTATGTGGTGTAAGGTAGGGATCCACTTTCATATCATGTGACTATAAAGTTTTCCCAGCACACTTTGTATATTCTTGGCTCCTTTGTTGTAAATTAATTGACCATTTATTTTTCTTTTTAAAACCAGGAGTAGGAGCTGGGGCTGCTATGGGGGTAAGGAGCAAGATCTAAAAGTGGTATGGGAAGAGAAGTCACTGTTCCCACTTTTCACTCCTATGTTACATGAAAGGTAAAAGGAGGAATGTCTCCCTTTGAGAGTGTTGTGGAAAGTGTAGAAAACATCCAGATTTCAAGTAAGACAAGGAGATTGAGGAAGTTGAAAATGGAAATACATAATTATTATTTCTGAAAAGCATAACCAAAGTGCTTGGGAGACAGGAAGTAATAGGGCTTGGGGTTCAAGCCATCTGGAAATGATAGGTTGGTTTAACAAAGGAGGCTTTTCATGAGTAATAACTGGCAAAACCAGGAATAAGTGAAAGGTGGATTAATTTCCTCTCGGGTGATGGTAAGTGTTTGGGCTTGGTAGCAGTGCGAGAGGTTATGGTGGGGAAGCAGGTATCATTTTCCTAGTGGTCTTACCTTCCAGGGAGTTGTATTGAGTGTGGCAGGTGTGGTTGGGGAAGTTCTATGAGTGGTTCTGAATGAGGCAATGCTCTTAATTAAGTATGCTTTGATATTTGGTTATCTATCTCTCACCTAATATTGAATAACTGCTTTGTTCCAATGGTCATGGCTTTACAAATTTTGTTCCGCCAGATGATAGCCATTACTGTACCTTTACCTAGGTTTGTTTTATCCATCCACTTCCTTAAATATCAGTCTCAATATTTAGAAATGCTTGTTTCCTTAGCTGAGTTTCTTAGGTTATGGATGATAAACCTGGCCTGGTGATTTCTTTGGCACTCAACTAGCTCTCCATGTGACCTCTAACAACTTCATTGCAATGTGAAGGTTCACCTTCGGAGTTTCCTGGTGCAGGACCTGAGAAAAAACAAATGAACACTAGCGTGCTAAGAGTCAAAGATTACTTTCAATATTTTCGTAAACTATTTCCTTTCTACTGCAAAATGGCCAGAGATCACTTGCTGTTATTTGATAGCTATGGGGTGTAGAAAACTTGAGAATATGTCAAATTTTAGGCATGGACATAAGAGTTAAAATTTAGAAATAAAAGACTATGAATGTGAGCTTTTCTATGCTCTGTAACCATATTCTGCATGTTGTGTTTACCCCTGAGGGTGAAATGGTTCAGCTTGATCAGCCAGCCCCACAAAGATGTCTAAGCCCAAATTCCTCCTGGCTTTTGTTTATGCAACATTCTCTCCTTGGCCTTATCACAGATAGGCCAGAGGGCGGCAATCCTTATCTAGAAAATACAACTAAAGGTTTCTGCCTAACTTGCTGATGCCATTTACTTTCAGGTCTTCAAAGAAGAAAGACAGGCTTCTATTCAGGATAACAGCTAGTAAAGCTGTCTCATTCCTTTGCTCCTGGTACAGTCCTGAGAAAGGGAAGGCCTGGGCAGAGTTTTCTTGGTACATGATGCCACCCTTATTCCCTGTTCTTGACTGGGCCTGGATGAGTTTGATTATGAGTTGCGTTTGCTTGTTTATATATATTACTCTTTGCGTAGTCATTAAACCTCAGGTCCCATGCTCTATTGTCTGCTTTAAAAGTAAATAACAAATACAGCTAGTGCTGTCTATGCTCAAGGAAAGATAAAGAACCAAGATCCCTGGAGCTGTGATCCCCTCTATATCCTGCAAAAATATTCCACTCCTCCAAAAACAATTCTGTAGAAACACACAAGAACTTCTCTTAGACAACCTGACACTGCTCACAAAAATTTAGAGCTACTTTCCCAGAATTATCTACAGAGCCACTTCATAAGCCAACCAAGAAAATACGGCTTGTTCTCTGATAGTCAAAGCCTCAATCTTAAAAACAAAACAATCAGTACAAACCCCCTATTATTATCCAGTTTGGTTCCCCACCTTATTTATAAAAACTAGCTTTCAATGAATTTTGAAGATTTTCAAAATACCAAGATGTCTCCCAAGGTAATGATTTGTCACTGTTGAAGATACTGGTACATTGAATTTGAACAACTGAATCGAGGGTCAGAAGTTGAGTTGGGAGTTCTTACACCCAGGATGCTGACCTTGTGAAAGTCATTTACTTTTTTAAGTCTCCATGTCTTCATTTGTCAGACATGGTTAATAATGATCCCTTGAGTTATGTCTTGAGGTCCTATTAGGTGTGCTCTCTGTACGTATAGCATGAGGACTCCTTGTTCTTACAAGGATTGGATTAGACACTGTCTGTGCACTGGTTCCATGACTGAGAGGTGTTATATAATTAACATACTTCAGGCCTGGAAACAAATGAAAGGAAATTCTGGAATGTTTTGATCATTGGTGGCTTCACCAGAGTAAATATTTGACTTACCAAGGTGCCTGGAACCCAGTGAATATTTATCAAATGGATAAATTTACTGAGTACTGGGACTTTAGGAGAAAATCAATAGCCTTACTCATGTCCTGGTAGAATCTGTGAATAAATGACTGAATGAAAATACTTACTGGTAAAATATACATTCTTGCACGTTAAGGGAAGTATCTGACATTATTTAACACTTGCATTTCACACTTTAAGAAGGTTACACTTGGGGGCGCCTGGGTGGCTCAGTCGTTAAGCGTCTGCCTTCGGCTCAGGTCATGATCCCAGGGTCCTGGGATCGAGCCCCGCATCGGGCTCCCTGCTCAGCAGGAAGCCTGCTTCTCATCCTCCCACTCCCCCTGCTTGTGTTCCCTCTCTCGCTGTGTCTCTCTCTGTCAAATAAATAAATAAACTCTAAAAAAAAAAAAAAAAGAAGGTTACACTTGAGGTTTGGTTTCCTGTAGACAAAAATTCTGATTAATAATTAACTAAAGAAAATAAAAGAGGAAATATTTCTGATTCTATTTCTTAGCCTGATCATCCACTCTGGGCTCCGTTTGAGGATAAAAAGCCATTCCTTCATTTATTACTTCATTGATCACTTTATCGAGCACTTTTGTGTGATGGGTGCTGGGGTGGATCCTGACTGAGACATTCTCCCAGTCTTTGTGAAGCTCACATTTGTACTTTGCAACTTTCTCAAATCCAAAGGTACTTTGCAACTTTCTCAAATCATCATCTTACTGTTCTATTGCCTGGAAAGGGCTCTACTTGGCAATACAGAAAGGGACTGACCTGGAGAATTGAGACCAGATCAGAAAAGCCCCCTACACAGGGGTTATGACTTTCAGGGTCTCAGATAGCTACCCTCTGTCATTTCTCAATTGTAATAATAGTAATAATAATAACATCATAAATTCATATAGTGCTTTAGCCATTATCTTCATTTCATATATAAAAACTGGGACTCAGAGAAACAACTAAGCATAGTTGGGAGGTGACACTGTAAGGGTAATTTAGGTCTCTTCATTCCCAGCCCAGGGCACATTCAAACATACCATGATGTCTTTCTTCTAGCTACTACTTTACCCTTCATTTCTGTGTTAAAAATTCACAAATTTTACTTTAGGATATGCTAGAAAAGAAAAATGTGATACTTTTGCTCACAAATGAAAGAATAAACTAGAATTTAATCTGAGGATTGCTTAATTGACAGGTTCAAGGACATCAAGAAACAGTCAGCTTTAGTGACTAAGGATATCATCCAGAAATGTTTTATCAACAAACTCTTACATATGCATATGATAAACATTTTATTTATCAGAACCCACAAGAAGTGTATAGAAGACACTTCAGAATTGGTGTGATTTATTTGTTCTAAATAAACTAACCAAGTATGGTTAAGAATGGATCCGCGCAAAGATGTGTTTTGCCTTGGGATTTTTACTTAATTAGCTTTAAATCAGTGAGACCCCACCTAAGCCAGCATCCATAAGTGAGGTGGTTTTTATATTGATGATATGACCAGATGTATAGGTATTATGATAGCAGAGCAGGCTAATGGAGAAGTTGCCTGACCGACTTTGTGAGGGTCTTTGAGTCATTCAGTTGAATCGTACTGGAGCCCTATGCATGGGGTGGGTCTAAACTTTCAAGGGTTCTCAGAAGGTAAGTAGCAGCTTTTTTATTTTAACTGAGGCGCTTTGAAGTTGGAGAGCCCCATTTGAAACCTAGCTCCACTGCTTGTCAGCTGTGTGCCTCAGATTCTTCATAATCCTGCGTCTCAATTGCCTATCTGTAACATGAAAATAATGATTCCTGTATCATAGAATTATTGGGAGGATTAAATGAGACATTATTTACCAAGCAGTTAACATCCTCTCTGGCACACAGTTGTCATTCAGCAAACAAAAACTTTTAGAGCTATGGAAGGAAAAGCTATTACATACATACCGGCCAGTGAATACTCAGTATCTGTTCTAGTGAGAAAGAAAAAAAGAAATGTAAATATCCAATGATTCATGCACACGGAAGTAGGAGAGAATCCAAACAAATAGGTCCTATATCTGAATATCACATCAACTTTCAAAATGCAGGCTCAGTATGGGCAATGAATGGGTCCTGTCATAAAGAGCCCTGGCCTTCTTTGGCATTATTATACATTCCTGACAAAAAGAACTATAAATCTGTGTACATAGGATATCATATTTCAACCTAAGCACAAGTGGAGTTAATTCTGGGAAATATGATGCAAACCTACCAAAAGGTTTTGCCTAAGGGATTAAGCAGCCAGCTGGGAGACTTCTTCAGAAGGGAGGAGACAGATCAACCCATCTGGCCTCATTATGAAGCCTTTGTGAGGAGATCATCAGAGGCAAAGCACAGTATGCTTTGGATCCATAGGGTGTGGGAATATAAAGTAATCTGAAAGAGCTATTGATCCATATTACTTGGGGTCGAATCGTGGTTTTATTGCTTACTGTCTGACTCACCTTGGGCAATTTTACCAGTATTAGTTTTCTACTGCTGTGTAACAAATTAACCTACTTTACAGCCTTAACACAACACCCATTTATTAGCTCACAGTTCTGTAGGTCAGAAGTCCAGGAGGGTGAGACTGGGTTCTCTGCTCTCTGGTGTCTCATAGTGCTGAGGTCAAGTTGTCAGGGAGGCTGGGCTCTACCTAATCTGGAGGATTGGGGCAGAATTCATTTCCAAGGTCATCCCTGTTTGTCTGAGGTTGCATTTTGTCACCGTCAGCCTCTAACCACTATCTTTCCCTGAAGCCCATCTGCATTCTTTGTCACATAACTTTCCTCCATATTCAAAGCTGGCAATAGCATGTTGAGTCCTTCTCATGCTTAAAAGCTCTCTGACTTCCCCTTCTGCTTGCAGCTGGAGAAAACTCTTCTTTTAAAGAACTCACTTGACTGGGTCAGACTTATCTGGGTTGATCTCTGAACCTTAAGGGAAATTGACTTGGAAATTTAAGTACATCTACAAAATCCCATTAACAGTAGTGTCTGTGTTAGTGTTTGACTGAATAACCAGAGAATGGAATTTTGGAGGTTTCCTCTTTGGGATTTTGCCAGCCATTATTACTTAACCTCTCTGCCTCAGTCTCCTCATCCATAAATTGGGATAATAATGGTGCCTACTTCATGAAGTTGTTGTAAGGGTTAAATGGTGTAATATACGTAAAGCGCCTACAACAGTCTGGCACATAAGAACAGGATTATTATTTTATTAGTAGTAGTAGTTTTGAGGCCTCCTGGCCCTAATCCTAAAGTTGGCACCTAGGCAACTCTGTGGTGGTTCCAGGGGTGAGTAGCAGAGCCTGTAGAAGTGGTATTGATGACAGGACAGAAAAAGACACATCTGGTGGGAGAGCACAGGGATGTCGCAATGACAAGCAGATAGGGAGGAACCCAGTAGAAGGGGGCACAACCAGAAAAGGAAGGAATAAAGGACAGAGCTCACTGGTGGCTGACCAGTTAATCCTGAGCACACTGGTAATATCTTCCATGGATTCCCAGAAATGCTCAAGGGGGTACCTTCCAAGCTAAGCTCTAGCTGTGTGTTAAAATCCCTGGGGAGCTTTTCAAAGACACGTAGCCTGGGCCTCACCCTAGACCAATTAAATTAACCTTTCAGGCCTGTGTCTAAATAGATTTTTAAAAGCTCCCTAAGTATTTCCATGCACTTACAGGTTATAAAACTACAAGGCTAAAGGGAACTAGGAAAACACAAAGTACTCCTGAAAGACATCAAAGAACTATCATTCCTTACAGATCACACTAGGGCTAAACATGAGACAATCAAATCTCTTTTTTCTTTTGGGCTGAGAGCACCTGGCCTTCCATGGGGGGCAAATGGAGAGCAGTTCTGGCCTGGCTGTAGCCAAGGTAGGTTAGCAGCAGGGACAGACAGTACTTCAGGGGGGCTGATGAGTAGGGGAGCAGTGTGAGGAGAAATGGGCTTACACTGGAAGCAGCCAGCAGTGCAGGGAACTTCTCTCTCTGGTCAGTCCCATACTGGTTACCAGACAGCACATAACACTAGTACCGGGCATGTGCCAGGGGTCTAGACTCAAAGTAACAAATGTCATGGAACTGGAGCTAATCCCACTGTGGCTGTTACTGAAATCCTTGACTCTTCCCTGTAATTGCCCTGGTCTAGGGAAATCAAGGTTACCTGTAGGAGTCAAGTTTGCTGGGTTGTTTTTTGTTTTGTTTTGTTTTTTGTTTTGTTTTCATCAGCAGACTCATCTTGGCAGGCATTAAAGCTGAATTAAGAGCACGTATCAGCTGGGTGAAATGGAAAAGATAGCTGGAAGTCGGTTCAATATGTTGGCAGTGAGGAAGTCAGCTCAGGATTTCAACTTGGCCTTTGCTGATCCATAGGGAAGACAAACTGCATAACAATGAGTAAACAATATATTAAAATGTGTGTGTGTGTGTTTTCTGGAATGTTTCTCTTTCAGAAATGCTTTCATGAGTTCTTCACAGCCTATTTAATAGTACTTAGAATTTATTTTTTAATTAGCAATAATCGCGCCTCGGATAAACCTCATTGGCTACGATACTGTCACTGCGCAAAGCTAGAATTTATTTTTTAAATTCTATTTCTTCATTTACATCAGACCTTTTTTCCAAAAACAATTTGGATTACTGATCCATTTATAAACCCCTACATCAATTTTTTTTAAATTTTAAAATCTTGATAATTTGTACTTTAAAACATTTGATGATCCCATTTTTATTTATAGAGTTTTCTAGTAAAATTTAACTTTTAAGCATGCCCTTGAATGATAATATTGCTGGTAGTGTCTCATATAAAGTGCTTTTGAACTTTATCTTTAAGGCACTTTCCTGAAAAGTACATTTCCTGGCCAATTATACCACCCTACTTGATCTGGGGTCTTTGGCTAGCCAAGATATTGGTGGAAGAAGTTGCATGAATCCAAGACTGTGGGCACTTTCACTTCTCTTCACGGTGAACTCAAAACCCAAGGCAATCCTTGAATATTCTTTTCCATCTTTAAATTGGTTTTCTCTGTGTGCCCACTTGACATGCCTTCCTGTCTTAGGGCTCAATGCAGATGTGAATTATTAAAGATCAAACCAGTAGACTGATCAAGTGGAAAAACAGATTATAGGCTGCAGAGATCTTTCAGCCCCGAGCCCAAAGTGAGGAGAAGCCTTGGCCAGAGGACAAAAAGATCCAAAGTGATTCCTGAAACAGAATCCAGCACTTTGAACATCTAGACATATGATAACAAATAGAAAACAACAGTTTTTGTTTCTTCTTTAAGATCTGTCTTTACTAAGGGCTTATCAAAACCTTAGTCCCCAAATCAAGCAGATAGAAATATAATATAGAGGTCACTCTAACAGCTATATTCTCAAAGCCACATTGGTCCCATAGTTGTGAAATACGTGTGTTTTCCAAATTATATGGAAAAATAATTAGCTAGAATTGTTTTTAAAATATTAATTTTTTAAAATTTGTTTTATACAATTAATGTAGGTGGTTTAAATTCATCATTCTTTGCATGTTTTTAGTCATTCTTTGGATTCTTAATAGTATTCATCCAAAAAGCATTTTTAAATGCTTTTAAAATAAACGTAACAGGATAGGGCATCATCAGCTCAATGCCTGAGATGCTTCTCACAGCCATTGACTCAGCCTGGACAGCAGAAGCAGGCTGCAACTTACTGCACTCTGAGCTCAGCTACCTTTCCAATAGAATCTCTAGTTTTTAAATATAACTTTGGCTTTGTAGAAAATCAATCAGTGATCTGAATTGTTAGAGATCTAATTTAGCTATTCCAGATTTTTTTTCATTTTAAAAATGCAAAACTGCCTGAGAATGTTAAAGTCCCAGCAAGAAAAGGCCAGTGCTATTTTGGGCTGTCTCTGAAGACTATCACAGAGAAGGGAGGGAGGAAAACGGAGGTAGACACATCTGGGATGCTATTTTCAGGCTCCTGGATTCCAGAAAGACTCTGGAAAGCTGGAAAGAGACCAGAAGTGTAAAAGGAAATGATTAATGAGTGAAGTCAGGGCAAAAGAACTCTAGATTGCTTTTTCAGGGTATGACTGAGACTTTGAAAACCAGAGAGAACAAGAAAAAGCAGGAAAGAAATCCTCACCTGTATCAGTCCCTGGGGTGGGGGTGGCAGGGCTATTACATATTTTAAATGAACCAGAGCTAAAATTATGTTAAAGAGAAAGAGGGAGAGAAAAAGAGAGACATTGGTCACATTGGTTCTGAATCCCATCAAGACGTTGAAGCTTTGGATCAGATATCCTGGGGACAGAGAGGTGGCTCTCAGCCCTGGCTGCATTATCAGCTTTCCCAGAAGAGTTTTAAAAAAAACACCCACGTCCTGGCCTTATCCACAAAGCCATAGTACTAAGAACAGCTTTCCACATTGTGAAAACCTGTAGAGATTACAATACTTGTAGGTTACACGAAAATACATTTTTAAAAGTAATATTCAAGTCACAGATACTTTAAAATAGCAGCATGGTATTATATGTTATTGTAAAGGAAATCTGTAGTTAAATGGTTAAATATGAAAATTTTTCATTTTAATTCGAAGAATGGTAGTAGTCACACAACCATTTATTATGATCTTTTAACAAAGATTATTTAAACAAAGCTATGGAGACTACCTAGAGATCAGTGCTTCTCGAACATTGATTTGCAAAGGAATCATCTTGTTGATCTTATTAAGATGCAGGTTCTAATATGATTGGTCTGAATGGAGCTTGAGACTCCGTTTCTAAGGTGTGGCTGATACTGCTGGTCTGGGCATATATTATGTGGAGCAGCAGGGCTGCAGTATTTTTTTTTTTTTAAGATTTTATTTATTTGACAGAGAGAGAAACACAGCAAGAGAGGGAACACAAGTAGGGGGAGTGGGAGAGGGAGAAGTAGACTCCCCGCTGAGCAGAGAGCCCGATGCGGGGCTCGATCCCAGGACCCTGGGATCATGACCTGAGCCGAAGGCAGACGCTTAATGACTGAGCCACCCAGGCGCCCCAGGGCTGCAGTATTTTAAATGGCCTCCTTTCCCATAATCCCAGACCTGGAAAACCTCCAAAAATGATTTCTATGTGAGATTTGTCACGTTTATTTCCAATCCAGGAGGGTGGAGTTGGAAGAAGAAAGACTTCTTCTTAATGTATCATAAATGACTCAACGTTTACCTTAAAAATATAGTCATGGGGAAACACTTTTTAGTTAAAGAAATTTCATCCCTTCCATGCCCCAAAAGAGTTAATTCAAGAACTCCAAAATTGTGTCTTGACTTGAAGTGAAATGTTAAACGCCATAAATAAACTATCAGCACAAAAAAAGCAGCAATTTTTTTACACTAAGAAAATAACTTGTTCCGGGGCGCCTGGGTGGCTCAGTTGGTTAAGCGACTGCCTTCGGCTCAGGTCATGATCCTGGAGTCGGGGACGAGTCCCGCATCGGGCTCCCTGCTCAGCAGGGAGTCTGCTTCTCCCTCTGACCCTCCCCCCTCTCATGTGCTCTCTCTCTCCTCTCATCCTCTCTCTCAAATAAATAAATAAAATCTTTAAAAAAAAAAAAAGAGAGAAAATAACTTGTTCCTGATAAGTCTGGCTGTTCTGCCCTCACAGCTAACATAAGGTGCGAGATACGTGGTGAGGAACGTAAAGAGGCCACAGGGAGAGCCAAGGAAGGCCAGGGAGCAGATGGACTTGGAATTAACATCTTAAAAAATGTTTCAGGTCATCCACCATACCTAAGAATATTGCACATGTTCTTTGGGAAATGTTTTCTTTTTTCTTAACACAAGTGAATTAAGCAAACACAGATTCTCCCCTTTAAATAAAAGCATACTACCACAGGCTCGTTGTTTCTTTTTAGGAATTTCTTTTAAATAAGACTTTCTTTAAAAATGATAATTCCTTACCAACTTCTAGTTTAGTTTTTTTTCCCTCCCTTTAAATTTTAATTTTTTGAGCCTTCAAAATACCTGTAAAGTGTCGGGGTGGTATGTTTTCAAATGCTCCTAAATTTTTGGCACAAAGAACAGACTAATTTAAAGCTCAAAGTTTTTAAATCCATGGCCACTAGCTTATAAGTCATATAAGATGTTCTTAGAATCCAATAGAATATGATAATAAGCAAATAGTGTTTGATCAACTGGCAGAAATTAAAGAGGAAGTAATGTACTCTTCCTATTGGATATTCTTTTCTTTTTTTTTTAAGATTTTATTTATTTTTTAAGATTTTATTTATTTATTTATTTGACAGAGAGAGAGTGAGAGAGCCCAAGCAGGGGGGGAGTGGCAGGGAGAGGGAGAAACAGGCTCCCCACTGAACAGGGAACCCAAAGCTGGACTTGATCCCAAGACCCTGGGATCATGACCTGAGCTGAAGGCAGTCGCTTAACCGACTGAGCCAGCCAGTCGCCCCATATTGGATATTTTTTCTAATCATATTCCCAAATATTCACAGTCTTTCATATTTCAAAGACCACATGAGAGTTACTCAAAAAGGTAGTAGAAATTGCTCTGGACTTCGAGGTTGTGCTCTTGCCAAGGTTGCCCTACTAAAAGAAAGGTTAGAAAATGCCTTATTTTGGGCACCTGGGTGGCTCAGTCATTAAGCGTCTGCCTTCAGCTCAGGTCATGATCCCAGGGTCCTGGGATCGAGCCCCGCATCGGGCTCCCTGCTCTGCGGGAAGCCTGCTTCTCCCTCTCCCCCTCCCCCTGCTTGTGTTCCCTCTCTCACTGTGTCTCTCTCTGTCAAATAAATAAAATAAAATTAAAAAAAAAAAAAAGAAAATGCCTTATTTTTTCCACATCCTTGTCCCAGTGGCTCTTGCCTCCATGGATCTAAGAATGTCTGTGTCTGAGCACCCAGTGTGGTAGCCACCAGCAAGGTGTGACCACTGAGCACTTGAAACATGCCTTGTCCAAATTGAGGTGTCCTGTAAGTATAAAATATGTATTCAATTTCCCAGACTTGGTATAAAAAATAATAAAAAGAACCCTGTTAATAATTTTTATATTAATTTCATGCTGAAATGTTAGTATTTTGTATATATGGGGTTACATAAATTATTAAAACTATTTTTACATTTTATTTCTCATCTTTTCAAAAGTGACTACCACAAAACTTAAACTCATATACGTATACGTATTGGACAGGGTAATTATATAGTAATTATCTAGATTATTCATTTTATTTTGGAATAATATTCTATTTATTGAATATTTGTTATCCCTAAGCCAAACACTTTACCTGTGTTAACTCACTCAATCTAATGCTCTCCACTTTACGAGTGAGGATATTGGGCTTAGAGAGGTCATGTGACTTGCTCGAGTCACGCTTCTAGTAAGTGGGAGAGATGGGTTCAAACGGACCTCTGTCTGAGGTCAAAGCCTGTCTCTCAACCAGGGTGTTACAGGTCAGGACCAGGGTGAGGTGAGGGAAGCATTTGCCTTCAGTGCAAAATTTAAGGACACTAAAAACCTCAGTAATCAAGATATATAATATTTTAATCGATTTTAAAAAAATCAAAATTAGGGTAAGAATTCCATAAGGAAGTAACTATCAAAATTTTAAACAAAGACAGCATTTGTTTCTGGACTTGCATGATGTGGCCCTACTCAACCTCCCCCAATCTTTTGCTGGACCATTAGTCCCCCTTCCTGAATGACTGCTCACTTCCGTATGTGTTACCTTCTCAAATATAGTCAGCTCTTGGAGAGGGGCCTAAACCTCACATTTCATAACTGGTGCTGGTGGCTCCCAGGCCTAGTGAAATACATGGGAGGTACTAATAAATACAGGAATAGCAAAAAGACTAAAAGGAAATAGACCCAAGTGTTTAGAGAGGTTTTTCTCCGTGTGTGTGGTGGGACCAGTGTTATTACCCCATCATCTATATATAAAACATTAGCCATTAAAAACAAACATTTAAATTTTGCTGAATAAGCTGTGAACTTGATTTAAAACTGTGGGGTAGGCACATCTAGCTGAGAAAGGTACTCAGAACAACAATTTTACACAACGGATGAAAAGCCATGACTTTCACAGCCAAACTCAACAAATTGAGTATACTATTGGGAAATCCTGGCCGCTCTGTTTAATTCCTCATTGTTCAGTGTGTGAATCTCAGGGTAGGCCTTTTACAATAGGCCTCTCCAGACACCAATATGGGCCCCTGTCCCATAATCAGACCTAAAGGAACTCAATCATTCCTCTATATTGGAAGGTCTTCATCACGAGGGCCAAACAGAATTTCCTATAGAACTTACATATCTTACCACCAAATGTACACAACCGTCCATATCTCTCTGTTCTCTTTCCCAGCTAAGCTGCTTCGGAAATAACCAAACTCCTAATTCCACTTCTTAACCTCATTTCCCTGTTTATTTCACTCCCTTCTGATACCCACCCCTCTCTCTACACAGAAACTACCTTTGTTATGGTTCTCAATGACTTCCTTGTTGCAAATCTAATGGACAATTCACGGTTTGCTTCTTTCTTGATCTGTTAGCTGCTTTTGACACAGTTGGCCATTGCCTCCTTTAATTACTCTTTTCTTGGCTTGATTCTCTATTCTCCTGGTTTTCATCCACATTCTTGGATATTCCTTCTGAATTTCCTTCAAAAGAATTCTGTAGTGGAAACACCCCTTCATCTCTGTCTTGTCTCCGGAGCCATAGAAATTCCCGTCACTGATGTCTCCCCAGTCTTCATCATGTATATCTATCTCTCTTCATCTTTAGAAACGTTAATTCTTACTATGGTTTGTATTGCTCCCCCAGGATCTATTCCCTTCCCTAAGTGCAAATCATTCCATCAAGGTTAGCATGGACAGGATAATCAGAATTTGGGGATCTAACAATCATTATAGATTATTCTACTAAAATCGTCCAGTTTCTTTGTCTTCCCAATTAGCCCTTGTCTGGCTCATATTTGCCTTTGTAGCCTCAGTGCCTGGAGGAGAATCTGGCACATATTAGGTACATATCAGTGTGATTTTGGCCGGAAGTAACAGAAATTCCAACTCAAAATGACCTAAACAAAAAAGAAATATAGCCTATCATAGAACTGGAAGTCCAGCACAGAGTATATCAGTGGCTTCCTGATGTTAACAAGAGCTCGACTTAGTTACCTCCTAGGTCATCTTCATCCTAAGGCCAATTCCATTCATCAATATGGTTGCCTGTGGGAAGCAAGGGGAACTACATGACCCCTTGTTTAAGAAGGAATTCCTGTCCTTTTATTTTTCTGTACCTCTAGTCAACAGTGGATAATCAACAACCATAACTGGCCCAGTCATTTTATTTGCAGGAGACAGGAGAGAGGAACACCTATTCGGAGTACATTTCCCAGATGTGAGAGTTCTTGGGATAGATGATATATAAAGCCAATCAGATTTCACATATATAATTATAGAAACCATATTACCCAGTGTAAGAAAAAAAAATCTCTGAGATTTCCCCAACACGAATCTCTCTCTACATTCCTTTCAGCCAAGCCCTTCCAGAAGCAAGTTTTAAACTTTTGCTCCAAAAAATGTCCTTTATTTTACAAATCCCATTCTGCTTTTCCACTCCCCAATTCCTGGGACTATCCACCTCCCAAACCCTGAGGAATTAAAGTCTTTTCTGTGTGCTTTTCCTAAGTCTCCCCCCGAATCCCAGGGGTTGAGGAGAATATAAATATAGATAAAGATATAAAATTCCAGAAGCATTCTGAAAATTTTATTTATTGGACAAATGATCCTCCTAATCACCTTCAATTTCTTTTTGTTTTTTTTTTTTAAGATTTTATTTATTTATTTGACAGAGAGAGACACAGCGAGAGAGGGAACACAAGCAGGGGGAGTGGGAGAGGGAGAAGCAGGCTTCCCGCCGAGCAGGGAGCCCTACGCGGGGCTTGATCCCAGGACCCTGGGATCATGACCTGAGCCCAAGACAGACACTTAATGACTGAGCCACCCAGGCGCCCCTCACCTTCAATTTCCGACTGATTCAAGTTGCCCAAACTCCAATCACTAACCCTAAAGTCACTAAAGACAAGCCAGTTTTCCTCTTTACGATGCAAACTTTTAGATGTTTCCTAGCTTTGCTGTCTCCCTTCCTCTTGCTCTATTTCAAATCTGTGTTTCCTTTCCCTTGCCTTATCTGCTATTTTTAGCTCAGTGCCTGTCCTTTGGATTTGTCAGTCACATTTATCCCAGATTAAGCCCTCAGTATTTTCTCAAAGCTCTGTTTGAACTCTGCCCTAGCTGATTCTACTCTCGACTGTCTTGGGCTGCCAGGCTCTGGGGTGCCAAATGCCTTCAATCGCCCTGCATGTGGCTACTTCTTCCCTTTCCTTGTGCCCTCTCCTTCCTTTATGTTTAAATTCCTTATTTTAATTCATATTTAGCAGTACTAGGCAGTCCCAACACTAATTTCCCCTTGTTCATCGCCCATTACACAACCGCCTACTGACAGAGGCATTTACATGATATTAACCACCCTTGGCTCTTCCAATCAGGAGGGACAGGCTCAAGCTCAGGCAAGTAAAGCTGATTCATTCTAGCAAGTCTGGTCCCTGTTTGGTTTCACTTGAGTTACTTGGGTCTGTCTAATTGCAGATCTGGCTCACTCCATAGAAATCAATATCTGAGCTAATCATCAGCTGGATCTAACGAATTCAGGCTTGCCTGGTTTTTAACTTAAGAAATTGGGAAAGTAATAACATCAATTATTAAGAAAAAGAAACATAATAAGTTAGACCAGAAATGGGCAAACTTTTCTGTAATGAGCCAGATAGCAAATATTTTTGGCTTTGTGGGCCTACTAGTCGTCTCTCTGTTACAACTACTCATCTCTGCCATCGCAATGTGAAAGCGGCCATAGACAAGATTAAATGAAGGGGTATGGTTGTGTTGCTATAAAACTTTTATTTACAGAAACAGGCAGTGGGCCAGACTTGGTCCATAGGTAGCAGTTTGCCAACCACTGATCCAGATGACCAGTACACGTGCTGACTGATGGGCCCGCCGAGGCCAAGATGTGTGCCAGGAGGATGAGAAGGCATGAAGTCCCTCTTGATGGAAAGTCAGTTTATTTGGTGGTAAATAATAGGAAACAATTTTATATTACAACAAGCCCAGATATTTTATGAAGTAGAAAACCACTTTGGACCTTGTTGAGACAGGCTCTTGGGAATACATTTTTGACTCTCCTCTGCTATTAGGGGAACTCTGTTGGGAAAGTTTAAGAAACGCTGACTGGGAGATACTTCTATAACTAATGACTGTGTGGTAACACCAATACAATCTTGTCTAATCGTAGTGCCTTCATTTACCCACACATGTCTGAAATGTGGCTCGTGCTGGACCTGCTGCATTGTCCTGAGACTAACAAGTTTTGTTCTCTTTCAGGACTTCACAGAAGTCCCTGCCTGCTGACCAGTGAGACTCTCAGACTTTCTTGGTCGTTTCTCAGCAGAATCCAGTTATTTTAGTACAGCGTCCTGAAGCTTTCTGCTGTTGTTCTGCTGAGGTTGCTGCAATTATGATGTCTTTTTTTTTAAATCTTTTTTTTAAACTGCACTATACTGGACACACAATGTTACATAAGTTTCAGGTTAGTATGTCTTTTCTGGCATATCCCACATCTGAATATTATATAGTCAATTCTTATTATTCAGATTGCATGTTTGTAATTTCACCTACTAGCTAAAATTTATTTGTAACCCCAAAATCAATATTCATGACATTTTCATGGTCAGTAGCAGACATGTGTTGAGAGGCAAAACATTGGAGTCACCCAATTTGTTAGTTCCCAGCTGAGGTCAAATAAGGTGACATCTGGCTTCTTAGTTCAGCTCTCATACTGGAAGTCTGTATCTTTTTACAGTGTATTTACTGCAACACATCTGATCTTTGTGCTCTTTGTTGGGGATTTTGTTGTTTACATGGCTCCCAAGCATAGTACAGAAGTGCTGTCTGAGGGGTTCCTAAGCTCGGGCAGGCTGTGATGTGCCTCACAGAGAAAACACATGTGTTAGATAAGCTTCAGTCAGGCATGAGTTCTAGTGCTGATGGCCATGAGTTTAATGCTAATGAATCAACAATATATATTAAAGTGTCTTTAAAAAGAAAAACATGTAAAATAAGGTTATGTATTGATTGGTTGGCAAAAATATTATAACCGAAGCCTCACAGGAACCCAGCTCTGTATTCCCCCTAGGAGCCACGGTTCAGTATTTGCTAATTCAGTGTTGAGTGACTTTACAGAACATAACTACCACAAATTAGAAGAATCCACTGTAATTCCATTTGCAGGGCCCTGTTACTCTGTGCTCCGTTTCAGCCATTCTCAAAGCTGCCCCATCATATTGCCATCTACTTCTCTAAGACAGGTCCCGGGAGGTCTTGCCACTCATACCCGGACCAACTGCATCAGCATCACCTGGGAGGTTGTTAGAAATGTGGAATCCCAGGCATGCCTGGGTGGCACAGTCGGTTGAGCGTCTGACTCTTGATTTTGGCTCAGGTCATGATCTCAGGGTGGTGGGATCCAGCCCTACATCGGGAGCTGTGCTGGGCATGGAACCTGCTTAAGATTCTCTCTCTTCCTCTCTCTCTGCCCCTTTCCCTACCACCTTATGTGCTGTCTCTCTCTAAAAGGAAGGAAGGAAGGAAGGAAGGAAGGAAGGAAGGAAGGAAGGAAGGAAGGAAGGAAGGAAGGAAGGAAGGAAAGAAGGAAGGAAGGAAGGAAGGAAGGAAGGAAGGAAAAGAAAATGGAGAACCCCAGGCTCCACCCCAGATGTAGTGAATCAGATTCTGTATTTAAACAAGATCCCTAGGTGATTCATATAGACATTGAAGTTTGAGAAGTACTCCTTTAATACACCTCCTTCTTGCCCACAATCATCTCACTGGTCACAGTTTTTTTTTGTTTTGTTTTGTTTTCTGGTTACACTAGAAGCATCTTTACTTTCCACATGCCAAACACTAGCCTCTCAAGGTCAGTTCTGTATTTCTAGTCTGATACCATCCATCCACCAACTCACAAATCCAGTAATTCAGTCAACAAGCGTTTTTTGAGTATCCATTTTGTAGTAGATACAGTTCTGAAAATAAGATTTCACAGAAAAAAATCCTCGGAGGACCTGCAGTCTGTAAGAGAGACAGCCTCCAAACCAACACCATAAATTGCCAAGTAAACTGCAAGAATAGATCCACAAAAGAACCACAAAGGTAACATGGAGACTGGAGGAATTATTTTGAACACAAAATAACTTTAATCCCTCTCAATATGATTCACCAAAGAGTTGTTTTAAAACATTAAACATTAATCCTTTCAAATCTAATATGTAACATCCTCTGTGTACACATAGCCCAACTACTTTATAATAGTTTTCTACGTAGGAACAAAAAATAACAACAACAATAAAAGAAGTGTAACTAAAAAATAATAGAGAATATATGCAGAGAGACAGAAGTTTTTTCATATCTACTCTTCAGGTTTCTTTTAATCCTGGCATAATAATTCAATTTCCCTTTCCTTTCTTTACAGATTCTGATGATCCTGCAAAATGTGTGAGTTCTGGTCACTTTGTGATCTACTTTTATGTAATGTGACCCCTCTTCAGGCCAGAACTCTACGTAAGAAATTAACCTTTTTCCAGTATGTCTTTTAAGAAGGCACAAGTTCATTTCCCCTCTTATATGAAATGATAGAAGTATAAAACAAAAACATAAGAAATATTGAATCAAATGAGCTACTGATGGTTGGACTGAACAGTCATTTAGATCTTGGAGAATAGCCTTATCCTCTGAGTACAAGAAAGCTACAATTTAGCTTGCTATCATTTTTCACTGATTGTCACAAAAATGCCTCAAAGCTGGTCTGTATCAGCCACTTCAGTTCACCAATGAGAAACCTGAGGCACTGGAAGGTGAAGTGATTTTATGCTATGAGTCAGCAGAGCCCTGGGAAGCTGTGAGGGAATATGAGCTGTGGGCAATTTGGGATAAGACTGTTCTAAGTCAGGGAGTGACTTTGAAGAGGTAAATTTGAAATTAAAAGCTATAATTAACTCTCTAAGCTGGAACTTTGTTCTATCCTCTTCATTTTGGAAGAACGAAAACATTCTCTTAATATCTTCAAAAATAAGTAAAGAGAGGCTGGATAGAAATGTGGAACCTCTGTGAGTCGTGCATAGGTCACGAAGCTGGTGGTATTGTGACATGTACAATTGGGATAGATGTGTAACAAGATAGGCGCGGATGTTCCATTGTACAGTATGAGTAATTTATACATATATTAATGTACTCCTGGGTAAAAGGAGTCTGAGTCATCCAGAAAGTATAAATAAATAAATAAATACAGAACTTTTCACAATTCACTTCTACAGTTGCAGGAAGCTGGCATATTATTAAGTGATGGACTTTGATATAGGGACCAAGAGTAACAACCCAAGCTAGCACTTCAAGAAGGCAGAGAGTTCGAGAAGCTGAAGAAACTGGGAGTTTGGAGTGTACGGCTATAGATTCAGCTCTGTCTCTAACTTGCTGTCTTCCTGGGCAGGTCTTTTCCTGTCTGTTTCTTCATGTGCAGTGAGGGAAGGTGGCTGGATGAGAGGGTCTCTGGCATCCCATACCCACAGTTCTTGTGCTATCTGATTCTATATTTGCAGAGCGTGCTCTCACTGGAGTCCCAGGAGAGACCTACTCTGCAGCCATCACCCCACAAACTCAGTCCTGTTGCTCCTCTCTCTTTCTCTGTGCTAGTAACCTCTTTCTTAGAGATGCTATTTGTTACCTGGGAAAACTGCTGAGATTGCTCCCCTGTTACGACGGGAGGAAGTAGTTTGAAGTCTGACAGACTCTTCAAATTCTATTTTCCCTAATTACTGACTGTGTACTTGTGTTGGTTCCATGCTTACTAACTGTGTGACCTGAAGGTCTTGCTAGGCCTCAGTTTCTTCGTCCATGAAATGGGTATGATAATATTTATTTCACAGTTTCTTGAGCAAATTCAACAAATAAGGTAATGCTAAGTGATTCCGCATGAAAAAATACCAGGCACATAACAGATTTCAAAAACTGTAGTTCCTTTCCTACTTTCTCCACACTCTGCTGTTTATTATTACTTAAAGATAAAGGAATCGTACTCCAAAAGTCAAATTTTAGACAACATTCAGTGGTGAAAGACAGATTCAGCTTCTCACCCTTGAAACTCCATTACGTAGACAATTACATATTCTGCTTAAACAGCAGGTCCAGGCCTTAAATACACCACCAATTCTCTTTTTAATAGATGGGAAACATGGGGCCTCAGCCAACTATCCACTAAAGAGTGAGTGAGAGTAAATAACAGCGTGTAGGCACTTTGCACAAGTCTGACATTCCATATTTATGCCATACCTTTGGGGCAAAAGAGCTAAAATAGAACATAGAGATTTTTCTAATGTGGGCAATAGGGGCCACTGTAATGATGCTGAGGTAATGCTTGGATGAGCTCAAAGGAGCTGAAGCAACCAAACTGCCCCAGAGAAATGAGGCGAAACAGGTAGGATCATGGCCCAGGAGGAAGGATTAGGTGTGTTGATGCAAACACCGTGATTCCTTTTTGTATATTTAAAGCCAACTACAGCAAGGAAGAGATAAGAAATTTCCCCTCTCAACTCAGACTTTTAATAAACAGCATTAATGTGAAAGTTCCTAACTATCCATTAAGTCTGATAATGGCACAAAGAACATTTAAGACAAGCTGTATAGCTGGGCAATGTGTCTTTAAAATTGTTTGCTGGGAGAAACCTCTCACAACGCAAAAGCCCTGAGGTCAGATGGTCTTGCTGTAGTCAGCGAGGTTGATACCCCACCCTCACCCCCACTCGGCCCTCCCACCGACCCCACCCCACCCCCCACCCAGTCTCCTCCACCACATACACCTTGCTTTTGCTCTCAGCTTAAATTCTAAGAAAATCGATCATGGTAAGAGCATGGCAAAGAAAGCTTCAAATGCTTTATATGGCACTTATAAAGTTTGAGCCCTCATTTGTAGAGAAGAAATCTAGGACAAGGCACGACTGTGGACTATGGGAAGCCACACACTAAAGCCCGTACTCTAAAGGGAAACCATGTTACTAGTCAGAGAATCAGGGATGATTCTAAATGTGTTGCCAGTTTATTTTGTGCCGGACAGGAAGCTGGGATTGGAAGATGCAAAAATTAAGAAAGTATGGTCTCAAAAAAAAAAAAGATGGTCTCTAACCTCTGACCTTAAGGTGCTCACAAGTTAATGGGGACAACAGACTGTGTCTCCATTACTGTCGATAGCACAGTAGGAGCTCAGCAGGGTGACTTCCATTTGCAGAGGGAGCTGCCTGAGGAGCGAAGCTGTCAGGATGTCTCGGAGAGTGCAGACTGAGGGGCAGAATGGTGCTGACCTAGCCAGCACACCCCCACAGCATGCCCGTTCTTTCCCTTGTCCCTGCTGAGCCTGAGACTTACAGACTGAGAGGTGACCAGAGCGCTGATCTTGGGACCTCTGGGCAAATCTTATGCTGCAGAGCAGTCTCCAAATATCTTATTCCCACAGGTTTCTGGCTCGCACAGCCTAGATCTGCCATGTGTGCATGGCGAGGTATACACGCTGCCATCATTCTTATACCACTTAGTGTTCTCTGACGATAATGTTTAAAATGAAGCAAATGTGTTATCCTCAAAACAAAGGAAATCAAAGTGTTCTGCTGGTTTTGTTGTTCTAACATCTTGAGCAATTGAACACATAACGGACTAATTTGTGCTATTATTTTCATAGTCTGTAAAGATAGTGATAATCAATCAATTATTTTTAGACTTTAATTTAGACAAAATATAGTTTTTGGAAAAAATACATCGATTTTGGCCTGAGTCAGGGTGAGCTTGGGCTTTCAAAGTAAGTATCATGCCTTATGAATTCTTGACTTATATCCTATAAAAGAAAGGACAGTATTATTTGCAAATACACAGTATATAAAAAATACAGGTTAAGTCTGGGACTTACAGAGTTAAATGATGCCATCATAATGAGTCATCAGAATTATTGGTTTTTCCTAGGCTATACTTATTTTCTCACATTAGTAATTGTGTGCTTATGCTCTGATGCCAAGGTGTGCGGGTGCTATTGCTGATCTGTTAGAATCCCCACTCTTATTCTGTACCAGCTTGACAAAATGGGCCTGAAGGAGTAATAGATACATTTGTAGTCAGGCTTTGGCAAGCACATAGAAGACACTGAACTTGACCAGCTCAACAACAGGCATTTCAAAAGATTGGTCAGGGAATGGCAAGATCTTTTATAAGAGACAGTGGATGTGGGTGGACTACTTATATATGGGATCTTGATCTATTTCCTTTCCATGAAAATGGGTATCAGGTTAGAGACCTTCCTGACGGCAAGGATCCAAAAGAACCATCCATCCTTATAGTTATCTTTCTTTTATTCAAGCAAGACAGGTTAACATAGGGAAAAAGAAGAACAAAGTGCAATAACAGAGGAATGAGTACTTCTGCTTGAAGGCAAACATTTGAAAGTCAAATGCTTGAAATACTCAGGCTTACATTCAATAACTCAAGAATGAGCCTACTAACTCTTAATACTCCATCTGCTTGGCATTCTTTTCAAATTGACCAAGTTTATATAAAATAAAAGAGTACGGTTTTCCCTATTCTACATGCCTTCTCTTTTTACCCCAGATAATACCACAAATCCTATGAACAAATACATGAGGATTTTGTGAAAGGAAAGTAAATGATCTTGAAGTAGTTTGCAGGACTGGCCATGTAGCAAGAGATGGCCCACAGTCCTGAACCCCAGTCTAGCACCCCACTCCTGGAGACACTGTTGAATCATGAAAAATTACATTTGTGTGCTCTCTTTTAAAATAAAGACCCTTAAAAAATAAACAAGAGAACAGCCAATACAACTGAAAAAAAAAAAAAAAGAAAGTAAAGGAGCTGATCAAATATTAAAAGTGTGTGTGTGTCTGTGTATAAAACAGTGAGGCAGTGTTGCATTAATAGACAGAATAAAAGAACAGAATAGAAAGTCCAGACATATACAGAGAGTCAAAAATAAGAAGGAATTTAGTATTTGATAATGGTGCTATCTCAAATAAATGTAGGAACAACGGATATTTCAATATATAGTATTAGACATCTGGGTGACCCCCTGGGAAGCACAAAGTTGGATCTGTAACTCACACTGAGCTAACAGGATAAATTCTACAAGATAAAAAATTTAAATGTTATAAAAGGGGAAATCCTAAAAATATTAGAAGAAAAATGTGGGAGAATTTTTTATAACTCAAAATCAAAAATCACTAAGGAAAATTGTTTTATAAGAATTTATTTTAAAAGTCTGTTTAGGAAAATAAATACTGTAAGCAGAATCAAAAAACAACTGACAGATTGGAAAAATATTTGCAACTCATATCACAAAAGGCTAATTCCTCTAATAAATAAAGAGCTCCTAAAAATTCAGGAGGAAAAACCCAGTAACTCAAAAGAAAAATGAGCAACAATGAACAGATGGTTCACAGAAAGTAAATAAAAGTGATTCAAACAAATGAGGAGACACTCAACCTCATCAATAATAAGATGCATGCAAACTAAAACTACACTGAAACACAATTTTCCACCGATCAGTAAGAATCCAAAATAGAGGCACTCTATTGATCTGATTGTAGAGAAATTGGTGCCTTCGTGTACTGTTGGTGGGGCGGTAAATTATTACAACTCCCGTGGAGAACAATTTTACACTATCTGTCAGAATTATAAATGCATATTTATTTCACCAAGCGATTCTACTTCTTGATGTATACTACTTCTTGTACAATATACAAATTGTAATATATTTACATGATGGAACACAAAGCAGCTGTTTACCAAAAAAAAAAAAATTGCTGTATAATTTGATACGGAAAGAGCTCAAGATTCATTGATAAGGAGGAAAGGTTCAGTATAATATGGCCTCTCTGGGGTAAATAGATGGGAAATAAGAATCTCTCCTTACCTTTGTTCAGATATTCAAACAGAGACTCTGGGAGGATACCTGAGATCTTAACAATAGCTAGGTGGTAAAGGGTTGGAGGAGGAGGGTAGAAAGAAGAATTTCAGGGGCGCCTGGGTGGCTCAGTGAAGCGTCTGCCTTCAGCTCGGGTCATGATCCCCGAGTCCTTAGATCGAACCCCACATCGGGCTCCTTGCTCACGGGGTAGTCGGCTTGTCCCTCTGCCTGCCGCTCCCCCTGCTTGTGTTCCCTCTCTCACTAGCTCTCTCTCTCTGTCAAATAGTCTTTTTAAAAAAGATTTTTTTTAACTAAAAAAAATTTAAAGAAAGAAGAATTTCATGCCTTGGAAAGAAGGGATTTTCAGAACGACAGCTGCGTGGGATCAGAGACACAATCTGGGGTCATGGAAATGATTGGCCTTGGTGGTCCACTCAGCATCAGACAATTGGTGTTCGCTTCATCTTCCCTGAGCTCCTGCCAACAGCACTGGGCAGCTCTCAGCCTTTAAGAGCACAACCCATTCCAGAATCAAAGGGCAGACTTAGAAGACACAGCAAGAGGCCATTGCCCTAGGACTTGGATGCAAGCCCTTGGCATCCCTCCCCTTTCCCCACTTTCTCCTCCGCTAGACTAGTAGTTCTCAACTAGGGGTGATTTTGCCCCGAGGAGGCATGTTCGGTTGTCAGGACTGGGAATACATCTATTTGGCATAAAATGTCAATCGTGTCGAAGTTAAGAAACCCTGCACTAGAGTGAGATACCATGGAAAGGGTGAAACCTGTGAGGGAAAACACAGGGGAAATGGGACTGTTCTGTCATTAAGAAGACTGAAACCTTTACACCCACCCCTGTGTCTGAGGTAACTCAGAGTCCTGGGTAGAGGCAAGACATGGATGATTTTTCTGTGCTCTGGTATGACAAACACTGTGAAACTCAATCTTGAATACAACATGAGACAGATCTAAAAGCACAGTGTTATAATTCAAGAATAACAACTCCCTAAGTCCCCACATGTATTGGACATCTGTGTTCAGTGCCTCTCAGTATTGCCCATTCCACTCACAGCGAAGCCTGATTTACACAAGACCCTGTGTGTAGAAACCCCATAGAGACTCAGGAAAAGCAGCGTTCCCATTGCAGGAGGGCTGTTGTCTCTGGAAGGTAATTCGGCAGCTGTTAACAAGTCTCCATTTTTTGCCGAGCAGCTAAAGGAAAGAAGAATGCTGTGCTGACTCACTAATTGCCAGACACTTGGGGTGGGTGCAGGGCAGGGAGGGGAGGGACTCCTGGAGGACGCAAATCACTGGGTGCAAGGGGCTGACTGGAATGAGGCCAGCATTCCAGGCTTCACGGGCTGATGTTCTGAATCGCAGGGAATCATCTGCAATGGCAAAAACAACGGGAAGAAAATGCATTCTGATGCCAGGGAAAACAGTCAGGGAGACTGAGAGCAAGTAAGAAAGGATGGATCATTAGCAGAGCAGGAGAGAGGGCATTAGGTGTGGAGCTGGCATCCTCCTCGGGGTGCTGATGGGTCTCCCGGTGGTGGCGACCCAGATTCCTAATGGGGGCTTCGTGGTGAGTACCAGAGCAGCACGCCGCGGCCTGGGGCATTCTGAGTGAGCACAGGGCTTCCTGCAGCGTGCGTGGTATTTATGCAGTACCTATGGGAAAGGTGCTTGCCTTCTCACTCTTCAGGAATTTTCCTTAAAGGGGGCTACCATGGCCCTCTGCCCTGCTTGGAGACTTGGCTTTATGCAATTTTGCCTGGTTTACTTACGGAGCTAGTCCTGTACTCTCAAAGAATTAAATGAGTGGCCTTCATGGACATTTTCCCACTCTTCCACTGTCCTTCGACTGGTTGTCACTGAGCCATTAAGTCAGTCTCTTTTTAACTATTCTTTCTCCCCCTCAGACCGTGAAACTCTTCTGATGTTGAACAAGAAAGTGGAACTCACATACTGACACATAGGAGGACATTCAGGGCAGGACGGAGAAAGTCAGTCAGACTCATAGGTCAAAGCAACCCAAACAATATTTACCAATTATTTTTGTGCACTATTTTATGTCCTGATGGGGAAACACCAGCAACAAAACTCCTTGAAGAATGACTGAAAATAACACCATCCTCAAGAAATGAAGCATACAAATGCACCTCAAATCTTTCACGCCTTTGAAGGCTTAGGGAAAATTTTCCATGCAGAGGTCAAGATTCAGGATTAGCTACTATAAGTGTTTAGTGAACCAGATTTTCCATTTCCTTGGAATGATACTAAAAATCAGAAGAGCTTTCATTCACACCACCCTTAATATTTTAGAGGGTTGCTATATACCTTCTCTCGTTTACTCCTTGCAGCACCCTTGGTGAGATTGCTGTAGTGTTCCCATTTTAAAGACCAAGAAACCAAGGTTTAAAAAGAAGACCTTAAATTGCTTAAGATCACAGAGCCAATAACACAGCTGTTTCTCTACCCCAGTATTACAAACACTTTGTAGCTACTACAAAGAACTTGGGGTGGGGGGGAGGAAGCAGCAGCAAAGATTTATTTAGCATTCCCTATGTGTTCAGCAGCATGTTAAATGTTTGCATTTTTTTTTTAAAGATTTTATTTATTTATTCATGAGAGACAGAGAGAGAGACAGAGGCAGAGGGAGAAGCAGGCTCCCCGTGGAGCAGGGAGCCCGATGCGGGACTCGATCCCAGGACCCTGGGATCATGACCTGAGCCGAAGGCAGACGCTTAACCGACTGAGCCACCCAGGCGTCCCTAAATGTTTGCATTCTTTACTTTCTTTAATGCTAGTAACAATCCTGTAGTGTGGGGACCGTCATTTCCAACATTGACTAATAACACATACCTACAGACGGCAGGAAGGTGGGAGCTCAGTAATAAAAATTGGTAACACCTGCTTCACCCGCTGAAACTATAATCATATCTCTTAGTTGTTTTTTTTGTTTTTTTTTTGTTTGTTTTTTATTAACTGTTTAGGAATTCACCTGCACTCATGAATAGAAAGTCTAAGGTTCTCTCTTAAGGAGTCAATATACATGTTTTCC
>NW_023270415.1:34195736-34223275 GCF_011800145.1 Mirounga leonina | reverse complement strand
TAGAAAGTCTAAGGTTCTCTCTTAAGGAGTCAATATACATGTTTTCCCGTTGTAAACTGTTCAAGAAAGCCACTAACCCACTCAGTTCAAAAGAATTAATCCTCCCTCTAAATGCCAGGCGGAGAGAAAACTGAAGCATCTGGCTGGTCCATTCATGTCATCGATTCTGCTGCTCTCCCACAGCGTCCGTTACTGTCCCACAGTGTCCTATTGAACACTTTGATGTTTCCAAGCCCCAGGGTGCAAACAACATTATTCTGTCTGTCAATGAAGGCTGTGTTGGTCCTGACTCTTGCAGAGGCTGCTGGAAAACCCATTTACTGGGGCTCTTTAGTTTACATTCATGTACTCAACCATTGATCCCAAAACAAGATCAATATGCCTGAGGGGATTGGATCTGCAAGGGTGTCAGCCTCATCTACCCACTGTGCCAGAATTAGCTCTAGGCCGTGAGTTTCTAGACCCAAGTTACAATACAGGCTCCACCTTCATGCATGGCGGCTTCCACTCAGAGGTCTACCACATTCTTTCCCACCAGAGGACGTCTGTCATGGAATTCCAGTGCAGTAAGGAGATTTTTCCAATGCTGAAATAAAAAAAGGAACGGGGTCTTGATTCCTTTCCTTCTAAGCATTTCCTTGGTGCCTGGATAAATTTTTCTACCTTCTTCCTGGAACCAGTTCCCATTGTACGTGGTATTTAGAGGGCTACTTTCAGGAGGGCACTCCTGGTTCTGAAGCAAGAGAGTGAGGTTTTTGTCTCATGAAGTCGAAGAATGAATCTCGAGGACAAAGGAGAGGGAGTAAAGTGATAGAGTTTTATTGAGCAAGGATATAGAAAAAGCTCTCAGGAATGAGAGGGGTCCCAGTGGGGTTGTCACTGAGGGCTCTTAGGGTTGGTCTTTTATTCAAGGCTGACCAGGGAACTTAAATCCTTTAACATCTCTACTGATAGCACCATTGAGTAAGGACTAGTGATAATACCTTTAATGGCCTACTTCCTTTTTAGGGTCCTGTAATTCTTTGTTGGTCACAAGAAGCTGTCATAACAAGACCTCACCTCTGACACCTAGGACAGGATGGTCTGATTTGTTTCCTTATCTCTGGTTTCCTTACACCTCCGCATTTTGGGGATTTCTGTGAGCCTGATCCCATAGCCCACTACTTCTCTCTCCCTACCTAGAGCTGCCTGTCCCTTACTCAGTTTTATTATTTTTCCCCCCTAGGACAATAGGTACATATTGGGCTTACATTGATCACACCAGTGTTATCTTTCCCTCTAAAATCTGCTCAGCAAAACAGTTTATATTGCTGTCTAAACTACATCATTTCTCAGACTACTGAAATAAAACAGAAACAAAATATCTAAATAATTCCAGAACATCTCAAAAACAAACCCATTACTGTGGAAGTCACAGCTCATAAATATTTTGGTTCTATTAACATACAGTTATGTAATATTAGACTCGGTGATGCAGATAGTATATTTCCTCATGACAAGCAAGCTAAAAATGCACAAAAGCCCCCAAACCAATCACAGAGGAAAGGAAACAAATTTCCAAACTGAGGAGGCAAGCTAGAATCTCACTTTATGAAGCCAGGAGACATTTTACATAATGCAAAGTAACTTCTGTTACTCTGGGAAGAACGTTGAACACCTAAAGAAAATTATCTTACCGGATAGATTGGATTGACCGCATATACTTTCTTCTCTTGTGTTTTCCCAACTCCCCACTAACACAAAAGACAATGTGTTTGGTTTTAAAGATGTAAACCCCACAGAGGCAAAGAAATGAGCATGATAGCCTCAACATTTTGAAAACAAGCAAGATGGAAAAGGCAGTGGATCCAAGGAAGGTAAAGTTAAAACTGGTAGCAGGGAAAGCTGAAAATCAATCTGATTCACATGGCGAGACCCCAAAAGTTCTGGAGTGGACAGCACCAGGTACCTCTGGAAAAGGATGAAAAGAGATGGTTTGGCTAAAATAAGGAGAATGGACTGAAACTATAGCTAAGAAGCAGCTGGATCAGATTGTTTCCTTCACTCCAACAGGCTGGATAACTAAGCCTCCCCACTGTAGCAGAAAATTCAAAGTTTATTCTCCGGAGAGCGTAAAGAGAGAGTCTCCAAACTGGGAGACATTAAACACATTAAGGATGGGGATTCTCTCTGGGAGGGACTACTATCCTAAAGCTCATTCACGTTCCACAAACCACCAGTTACATCTTTTGAAGTACACAAGATAGGCAGGTGTGCCTAGCCCACAGAAGCCATTATTTGTAGTCAAGAATTAGAATCCAACCAAAGGCTTATCAGCAATAGAATGGATAAATTAACTGTGGAACGTTCTTACAATAGAAACTCACAAAAATGATGTTTAATAAAAGAAATCACACACAAAATGTTACCTATTGTGAGTTTCTAATAATAAAAAAGTGATTAATTTGGGAGAGGTAGGAGGGCATAGAGCCTGATAGGAGACATTGAAGAGCCTTTCAGATGCTGGCAATTTTTTATTTCTTGAGCTGAGTATGGTGAAATGGGTATGTTCACTTTGGGATAATTTGTTGAGGTATATACATTTTTGATCTTGTTGCTTTTCCATATACATGTAATACTTCGATAATGAAGTTTATTTTTTAAAAGTGGACCAGCTAAAAGATCTACAAATTTCGTATCAACTTCAGAAATCTTAAAGACCCTATTTTCATTGTAGGTAGGGGTTTCTGCATAAAACTTGCCGTTATTGGAAAGGAAATGGGCAAGACCATTGGGAAGGAAATTCTCTTGGCCCACAAACCTCTTCTGGGAGGCAACTTATACCTATACCATGACTTCCATCATTTACACCCACCAGCTGGAATAAGCTCATTCTCTCTATACTGTAGATGGGCAGCATTAAAAAAATCTCCAGGGCGCCTGGGTGGCTCAGTTGGTTAAGCGACTGCCTTCGGCTCAGGTCATGATCCTGGAGTCCCTGGATCGAGTCCGGCATCGGGCTCCCTGCTCGGCGGGGAGTCTGCTTCTCCCTCTGACCCTCCCCCCCTCATGCTCTTTCTCTCTCATTCTCTCTCTCTCAAATAAATAAATAAAGTATTAAAAAAAAATCTCCATTTCTTCCTAGCTCATTTTGGTAAGCAGAATTCTAAGAAGTCCCCAAGATTCCGGGACCCTGATATACTCACACTTTCTCCCAGTGATTCAATTAAACATCAACTTATGTACCAAAATGAAGGGATTTTTCAGACTTAATTAAGTTCTCAAATCTCTGACTTTAAGACCAGGAAGTTAGGGTTATGATGAGAGAGTTTTCCTGGCTGGTCACAGAAGAGAAAATCAGACATGTGCTCTGGCTAGTCCAGGAGAAACCAAACTTCCATGCATGAACTGCCTATGGAGGCCACGGAGGAAAGAAGTGCAGGCAGGTCTTAGGAATTGAAAATGATCCCTAGCAAAGGCTACCAGAAAAACGGGGACCTCAGTCCTACAACCACGAGAAAATGGACTTTTCCAATGACCACTGAGACCTCAGGCCCCATATGAAAATCATAGCATTTGATTTCAGCTTGATGAGACATTGAGTGAAGAATCCAGCCATACCCTGCCTGGGCTTCTACTTACAGAAACTTAGATAATAAACCTGTGTTGTTTTAAGCCACTAAATTTGTGGTAATTTCTTAGAAAAGGGACACAATCATCTTCTTCCAATATTATTAGCCACCTGCTCACTTTCTATGCTGTATTTTAAAAAGTTACTAATTATGAGTTACAGTTGCCCTCTTTAAACTTTCTAAAATTCTCTGATACAAGAGTCCTCATGCATTTCTCTCTGCAGCAGACCAATGACGCCCCTGTCAGTGCCCCCAAAAACTTGATAACTCATTAGTCTGTACCCTAAAAGACTGAAAGGGGTCAAAGGCAAAATTTAGAAAACAAAGCTTAATTTGAATAAAGGGAGCACAAATTTGCTAACCAGCTCTTGAAACATTAACATGAATGAATAATCTTTGAGAGGCAAAAAATAATAAAATAAGATGTAAGTACATTGTCACACAGAATTGGTTTCACTTAAGGAACTAACCATAGAATTTGTTCCAACTGAAGGATAAAGATAATTTAGATTTTTAAAAGCTTTGAACCAATTCGTGTGTGACAGAGACAATAAAGGGCAAAGAGAAGGTGGGATCTGCTTTGTCTCTGGGACTGACATAACTTGGGATGACTGTATCTTCCCACAGCCCAGTGTGGAGGTTTCGTTTGGCACCAAACCACTGTCTTAAACACGGCGTGGGTAGAATAACATGGCAAGTCCTTTGTCTCTGCCATGCTGATTGTGTAATTTGTGCACTTAACTCTTCCTGTCTTTGCTGGATCCATTCCTTTTCTCTCCAACCTATAAAGGCTGCTTTGTATATCTGCCTCATCGTTATGATCAACATGATGCCATCTTTTAAAGGACATTATAAATAATACTTGAAAGCAAACTTCCTAACTATAATTAAAACAATTTCTAGCATTTCAAACATACATACCTTCTATATTAAAATGGGAACTGAGTTGAGAAAAACTGCATGTTACAAAAGATTGTCTACATAGGTGCTGGCTGAATGCTTGTGGATTTGTAGTGAAGAATTCCACAGTGATTTGTGGGCTCTGCCAGTCGGGGATCGGGAAATTCTGAGAAATGGCTTAATTAAATCAGCATGTAATGAAAGGAGACAAAATGCTCTAGGTCTAAAGACACATTGTGCCTTTGGCCAATGCAGACTTTGACTGCATCTAAAGAAAGTGACTGCATCTCAAGAGAGAAGTAGTGGTCAGCAGGAAAGACAGCATGTTGATAGACAAGATCCACAGAGCTCACACAGCACTAGTCAAGTGAGAGACAGTGCATTTGCGAGGTTAGAGCAATCTTCTCACATGGGTGGCAGAGTTATTTCATCAAAGTTGCCCTAGATGTTAGAGGAGTTGTTTCCCCAAATTAAAATCCCTTCCCTGATTTTATAATCATCAAAAGAAATTCTTTTTTTTTTTTTTTTAAGAAATTGTTATTTTAAAAAATTTGCTTGTCAGGTGCCATTTTATGAAGAAGGAAGTATTACGGATAAATAACTGGAGAATCACAGGTTTTATGTTTAATTATGACTTTGGTTGTCAGTGGTGCTTTATATATCTTACTTTTGCAAATTTACAAAACCATAAGGGTACTGTGTCAGCTCTGTGATAACTTTGTTTCAGCCTATGAGGTTGGTTCTATTACTGGCCCATTTTACTGATGAGGAAACTGAGACACAGAAGTTAACTTGTCCACATTTACCCAGCTAGTCAGTCAATGATAAGAGAAGTGAAAGAGACTTTTTTTTCAGATTTTATTTTATTTTTTTTACTTAAATACGGTAAGCCAACATATAGTACATCATTTGTTTTTGAGGTAGTGTTCATTGATTCATTAGTTGCGTATAATAACCAGTGCTCATCGCATCACATGCTCTCCTTAATGTCCATCACCCAGTTACCCCATCCCCCCACCCACCTCCCCTTCTGAAACCATGCTTGTTTCCCAGAGTCAAGAGTCTCTCATGGTTTGTCTCCCTCTCTGATTTCTTCCCATTTAGTTTTCCCTCCCTTCCTCTATGATTTTTTAATGGGGATTACATTGAGTTCATAGATTGACTTGAGAGGAATCAAACTTTCATAATACTGAGGCTTCTAATATATGAACATGGTGTATGCCTCAATTTAGTCTACCTTTAATTTCTCAACCACTTTTTGTAGTTTTCTCTGTTGAGGTTTTACACATCTTTAATTCATAAATATTTGATGGGATTATTTTTCTGCATTTGTAACTTTAAAAATTTTAATATCTTAATTGATTGTTGTCATTATGTAAAAATACAATTGCTTTTATATATGGATCTTATATCTAGCAATGTTGTTATATTCCCTTATTAATTCTAAAGACCTATAGGTAGATTCATTTGGGTTTTCTACATATGTAAATGTGTCATCTGTGAATAAAAAGTTTTATCTGTTCTTTTTAAATCCTTTTATCTTTTATTTCTTTCTCTCACCTTATTGCACTGGTTAGGAGAGTGAGTACAATTTTGGCTAGCAGATGTTCTTATTTCATTCCTGATCTCACCATGAAGTTTGCTTTAAGATTTTTATAAATTCCCATTATTGTATTAAGGAAGTTTTCTTCTTTTCTTAGTTTGCTAATGCTTTTTTTTTGTCTTTTTTTTTATTATGTTATGTTATTCACCATACATTACATCATTAGTTTTTGATGTAGTGTTCCATGCTTCATTGTTTGTGTATGCTCCATGCAGAACGTGCCCTCTAGGCACCAGGCTAACCCATCCTCCCTCCCCCGCTCCCCTCTAGAATCCTCAGTTTGTTTTTCAGAGTCCATCGTCTCTCATGGTTCATCTCCCCTCTGATTTCCCCCCCTTCATTCTTCCCCTCCTGCTATCTTCTTCTTCTTCTTCTTCTTTTTTTTTTTTTAACATATAATGTATTATTTGTTTCAGAGGTACAGGTCTGTGATTCAACAGTCTTATATAATTCACAGTGCTCACCATAGCACATAGCCTCCCCAATGTCTATCACCCAGCCACCCCATCCCTCCCACCCCCCACCACTTATTAATGAGTAGATGTTGTATTTTAACAAAGGCAGTTATCCCTCTATTGAGATAATCATGTGATTTTTTTTTTCTCTTCTATTCTGTTAATGTTTATATTGATTTCAGTATTTGATTAGACCTAGAATTCTTGGAATAAACCCAACTTGTTCATGTTACATATTACTAGATTTGGTTTGCTAATACTTTGTTTAATACTTTTAGGTTTAGATCATGAGAGAATGCCTGCAGTTTTTCTTTCTTGCAGTGCCCTTGTTAGGTTTCAGTGCAAAAATTTTACTAGCCTCATAAAACAAGTTAGGAAGTATTCCCTCTATGTTTATTTGCTGAAGGATTTGTAAAGATTGATGTCACTTCTTCATTGATTGGAAGAATTTACTTGTGAAGACTTCCTGATCTGAATATTCTTTGTACCATAAGTAGACTTACCTCAAAGCTAATATTATACAGGCTTACCCAGTGTCCTGACACAAAGATATGGAACCAAAGATCATACTGCACTGTAGTGTTAGCCCATGGCACCCAGCACAAAGAGGTGACAAAAGTAGAACTTGAAGTTGAAATGTGGAAAATTCTTCTATCATCCATCAGACACATAGATTGTAAGCAGAGAATACAGTTCTCCTCAATGAGTAGTCAAAAGTCCTCTCCTGTTAAGAATGCACTTGATGCGGCCTTGAAATGTTATAGCTCATATATGAAAGAAAATCGAGGACAGTTTATCCCAAATTTGATAACAATCCTAAAAGTTTGTGACATTACAATGAGTTATAAATCTGAAAGAAACTTTTCTAACTGACCAGTTAATAACATAATGTGATCAACTAAAAGAAAGATTTGAATTATCCTCACAATAGAAAATGACATGATAAAATTATTGTTATGTATGTAGGTGATCGAAGTGTTTACAGACAAATGACGTAGAACAAAACTTTAGGAGTGTGTCAGGCATCTAATGAATAAAAGTACTATGTTATTTTTCTAGATTTGGTTGTATCTTTTTTTTTTTAAGATTTTATTTGTTCATTTTGACAGAGAGAGAGAGACAGTGAGAGAGGGAACACAAGCGGGTGGAATGGGAGAGGGAGAGGCAGGCTTCCCGCGGGGCAGGGAGCCCGACGCGGGGCTCGATCCCAGGACTCTGGGATCATGACCTGAGCCAAAGGCAGACGCTCAACGACTGAGCCACCCAGGCGCCCCTAGATTTGGTTTTATCTTGATATTGGACAGTTTTTATTACCGATATTTTGTTGTGATTTGTTTTCTCATTCAAAGGAATATTCATTTTCACATGTAATTTTGTATTTTTTTCTTATACAGGGTCCTCAAAGTTGTGTAAATGTTACATATTGAATATAGAAGGAAGGAAAAAGGGAGAGAGGGAGGAAATTCAGTAACTAAAGAGTATAGAATTCATTTGAAGAGTAATGGAGAGTATCTCTAAAACTACATTGGAAAATACAAGACAATAGAATGATATCTTTAATATTTTGAAAAATATATAGTTTTAACTCTTTCAAGCCAAATTGCTAATTGCTGGGTGTGAAGATATTTTCAGATATGCAATATATCAAATAATTTACATTTTCTGCACCACTTATAAGAAATCTACTAGAAGTTCTGTTTTATCAAAAGGGCAGGTAAACCAAGAAAGAGATGCACACAGAATTTAGGAAACAAGGGATCAAACATAAGAGAGGGAAAGGGCACTCGCAGGATCATTGTAAAGGGAGATTCTAAAATGGTAGCTGTCAGTGATCCCACACAGCAACCACTCCAGATTGGAGAAGGCCAGAAGGTTCTTGGCAGAGGCTTCTCTTTGAAGTGCTCAAGTGTTTGAATGTACTGAGAGAAAATTTACACAACTGAGGCAGGCGGTAAATTTAAGTATTGAATTAGTGATAATTATATTAGTGATAATGATTCAAACAAAAAATATATATAATTATTCATTAGGTGAGGTAGTGAGTTGTGCAAGATATAAAAAATGATCATGGTATACTACATGATTTAGCACTTACATAGTCATAAGAAGACATACACTGAATGTTGATTCAATAAAAATTACTATATAACTGGATTCAGTGCATGGGGCAAAGTTAGTGTTATAGGAAGATGTAGTAGAGGAGGGGAAAGAACAAGAGCCAAATCCTTATATTTCACAGTGAAAAGTCCATAAATAATGAACCAATCTGAAAAAGCAAGAAGGAAGATATTGGCAATTATTAGGAGAAATGGTGGTAAATTCCCCAATAATTAGCTTAAAAAGTTGAAAAATGGGGGTGCCTGGGTGGCTCAGACGGCTGAGCGTCTGCCTTCAGCCCGGGTCATGATCCCAGGGTCCTGGGATGGAGCCCCGCATCGGCTCGTGGCTCAGCGAGGAGTCTGCTTCTCCCTCTCCCTCTGCTCTTGCTCTCTCACTCTCTCTGTATCTCTCTGTCTCAAATGAATAGATAAAATCTTTTTTTAAAAAGTTGAAAAATGGTTGTTTTTGGAGAGCGAAAATGCAATGAAATTGATGACCCTCAAGAAATTGCTCTATTTTTTTCACATCTTGTGAGGGAAAAATTGTAGGAAAAAAATGGACAGTGTGTACATAAAAATTTAATAGAAATAAAAGCTAAGTTGAAAAGAACATTAAAGTTTTTAAACGTTTTCCACAGTTACATATTCTTTATATAATAGAAAGTCAATTTAGGATATATTAGGTAGGGAACTTGCTTTGCTTAATTGATTTCAAATTTTAATTCTTTGGGGAAAGGAGAGAGTTAAGAAAAATTATGGTATAAATTATAACTTAATTTGACACAGTTGAAAATAATGATGTTAACCATAAGGTTAAAAGAGTTGCCAGATAAATTTCTCTAAATGAAATTACAGATCCTTCCGTAGGTCTCCTCCATTCTGTGCAGGAGTCAACTTACAAGAGGGACTTTTCTGCTTGTGCTGCTGTGGGTCTGTAGCCTGAACACGCTGCTTGTTGTCACTCATTCCTTCATTCTCACTCATAAAATACTTATTAAGTACGTTTTATGCCTATCCCCACGGTAAACACTGAGGATATGTTGTTTAGAAAGATGAAGCTAGTCTCCCTGTACATGAAGTTTGAGGAAGACACACTTTCAATTGGCAATATTGACCCCTCACCTTGCCTTATGAGTATTTCTCTGCAGGTACTGGCATTCCATTTCTTCTTCAATCCAAGTCCTACACTTCACACAAGACCTAACTTAAGCTGTATCCCAAGCCAATCTTTCCAAAAGACGTAAGAATTTTCTTCAACACTGTTGTGCATTTGTGTCTGTAAAGTGGTATTTCTTTAGTATTTTCATAGTGATATGGATGCTCTCAATTAAGTACACGTGGATGAGTAACTGAGTAAGGTCATTACCGGTCGACTGTGTCGCAGATATAGTGGGTGGTCATACCAGAAGCTGAGTCACATCTTCCTTTATTATTCCATACTGCTGACAAACTTCATAGAGTGTGAGTTTTCCTTGTGTACAAAACTGGGCATCAGTATCTATCTTAGCACTCCCTTAGAGCAATCACAAAGCATTTCATTCAGTTCTAACCACTTCATAATAATAGCTAATGTTTATAGGTACTTACTGTGTGTCAGACACGGTTCTGTGTGCTTTAATAAATTAATACCTTAATCCTCTAAGAGATCCTGAGATATGTGTCCCATTTTATGAAGGACAAATCTGAGAGTTAGAGAGATTAAGTAACTTGCCTATTGTCACAGAGCTCTCCAGATGTGAAGCCAGGCAATCCGGCTCCAGTGTCCACCCGGTTAGCCTCCGGGTGACACTTCTTATCAAAGAAATGCTCAGGGCGCCTGGGTGGCTCAGTCGTTGGGCGTCTGCCTTTGGCTTGGGTCGTGGTCCTGGGGTCCTGGGATCGAGCCCCTCATCGGGCTCCCTGCTCAGCGGGAAGCCTGCTTCTTCCTCTCCCACTCCCCCTGCTTGTGTTCCCTCTCTCTCTGTCTCTCTCTCTGTGTCAAATAAATAAATACAATCTTAAAAAAAAAAGAGAAAGAAATGCTCAATGAATAGCAGCTAGTGTTAAATTATGACAGGCAGTTAATTTAAAGAATTTATCGTATATCAACTATTCATTGACTTTTCTGTAGTTGTTAATTGTAAGTCCTCCATATTTCATGAACATGGTGTTTTGACTTCAAAATGAGAAACACTAATTGAAATAATGAGAGAAAAAACCCTCAGAATTTAAAATACTTGAGTGACAGAGTTTATCTCATAGCTTTAGAATAATTTTTAAAAAAAGAGTATCAGAATTAAAACTATTTTTTAGATGAAAAAATAAGAAAACAGCATTTTACCATGACTATTTTATACAGTAGATTTTTGCTTATTTCCATTTTCCTTGAAAAAGATATTTGTACTAAGAGCTGCCCTTTCCCTGCAAGAGCCCAAGTGTGAACGGCTGATTTCAGAAGTCATAAGACGGTGTTTTATTTCCAGAAAATTAAAGACATCAACTTTTGCTCTGTGGTTAATTGCACTTGATAATTAGGAAACTATAATCAAAATTTGAAATGAGAAAGGGTAAGATCAGATTAATCATAAAGCACAGGATGAAAATAAAAATGTTTAAAATTAAATTATTTGAAAGAATAAAATTACAACAATAATTTTTCTACGTTTTCTGGGCATATTAGTAAAGAATAACGGGGCTGGAGACCCCTCAAACTAAAAACTCAAAGGTTTCTTTAAAAAAAAAATCATTTCACAAATAAAGTTGCAATACTAATGGCATGTTTCTTATCCATGACTTTGAAGACGTAAAAGCAACAAAGAAGAAATAAAGATTGTAACTTTTTTATTTCACTGGAACTACAATCACCGCTGTTCCTGCTTGGTGCTCTCGTTACTCTGGCTCTCAGTGGAAGCAGCACGCATTTATGGTTCCTTTATGGCGAAAAGAAGGGTCTGTGGGATTCAGCAATTGCTAGCATTTCCCCATCCGTTCTATCCCCTCCAGCACTTTGTCTACAGAAGAGCAGGGGTGCAGTAGGCAGAAATGTGAAGCAAACTTCTGAACTGGCATGAGATAGATGTGAAGTCAGAAGCGTGTCTGGCTCATGCAATCGCGAAGAATTTCCCTTAAACGGGTGCAAAAGACAACATAAAACTTTCCACGACTTGACAGCCAGATCCCTTGAGCAAACCACTTAATCCCACTGAGCCTTTGTTTTCTCACATATTAGAAAGAAGATACAAATACTCCCCCTACTATCTAATCTTCTTGTTGGAAAGCTCAAATTATATGTATACAATATATATATACTACATATACCTAATAAAAGATAGCATAGATAATATTATATATAATTTATAAAAGTGTTTTTGGAAAAGGAGAAAGTGTTATATAAATTTTGGTAACTGTAGCAAGAAAAGCCTATTTCTTAAGTCACATGCTATTCTGTGAAGAGAGGTAAGACTGGTAAATTCTTCCTCACACTGTCATTATGTGCTTATTTAGAAAACTTGCTTAGCTCTTCTTTTTCTTTATTTATATGAAAGAATGGTAATGATGGTGACAGTTGCCATTTAAGAGGCCCCTGGCAGTGCTAAGTTTTTAAGCTCATCAGCAACCCTTGGACATAAGCGATTCCAGATCAGGATTAGGGTGAGGCAAGCGAGGCCCTCACATCAGGTACAAAATTTAAGGGGGCAACAAAAAATTCAGTTATCAAGATGAACAATATTTTTTTTTTTTAAAGATTTTATTTATTTATTTGACAGAGACAGACAGCGAGAGCAGGAACACAAGCAGGGGGAGTGGGAGAGGGAGAAGCAGGCTTCCTGCTGAGCCGGGAGCCCGATGTGGGACTCGATCCCAGGACCCTGGGATCATGACCTGAGCCAAAGGCAGTTGCTTAACCAACTGAGCCACCCAGGCGCCCAAGATGAACAATATTTTAATGTTATATTTTTAAAAATCAAAAGTAATCCAAATAAATCAGTGATGAAGAAAATATCATTATTTTAAATAAAGACAAAGCAGTTACCTTGTGTAACCTTGAATACATTAATTTCTTTGTGCCTTCATTTATTTCCCTATCTAAAATGGGGAAGTACTACTACTACCAATAATACCTACTTCTTAGAGCTATGGTAGAGATTAAATAATTTAATGTATGTCAAGCGATTAGGACAGTACCTGGCACATGGTAAATGTTTGGAACATGTTAGTTAAAATCATTTAAGATGACCATGGTTACTGATTTTTCCATTTTAAATATGAGAAAATTGAAGAGTCAAAGGATTTAAATGGCTTGCCCAAGGTTCCCAAGTCAGTCACAGGATTCACACTCAGGAAATTGTACTCCAGAGCCCTTTTCTTAATCACTAGAATATAATGTTTGCCCATGAGGATGTTATGAAAACTTCATGCTCTTAAGGTACTCAGCATGAGTGAGTGTGTGCGTGTGTGTGTACCTCACAGGTAGATGAGTGAGTTGTACAGTGAGAGGTTTTAAAATCTCTCAAAGTTCTTCCTAACATTAATGTGTAGACTGAGAAACGCTTAACTGGCTGGCATTGTTCAGCAAAGAGGCAGAAAAGGAAAGAGAAGAAATACCCTCCAGGCTGACTGTGGAACAGGGTCTACCTTCATCCCACTAAAAAGGTTAGGACAGATTACATAACCAGGCCTTTTTAGATAAGAGGGCCATACAGCTTTGTAAGGAGATACGTCATCAACAGCATTCGGCGTATGGCTTACCCTGTTTAATCTGTTCATTGAATTGAGCTGTAGACATATTTTTTATGGATAGTGGAAAACAACACACACGTGTGTTTATACAACTGTTTATACAACTGTATTCATAACATACAGTTCACGGTACAGAGAAGTAGCACTCTGTCACTTAAAGGGCCTATGACTTTAATTATATCTTTTGGTAAAGCGAGCCACAGATTATTTGTATAGATTTCTGGGTCGGTCACAGTCATGCTTTCTAAGAGTGAAGCTTAGTTGTTTAAACCTGTGACTCAGTGCTATCTATCCTGGGTTACTGCCTCTTAAATGTCATCCTTCATCCAGACTTTGGAAAATAATTTCATTTGCCTTGTGAATAAACAGAGGCAAATTAGAGGGTTAATTTCTATGCCACTTCTTTTGAATATTTCCTTACTGGATACTAGAAAGATTTAAAGTACAGAGTCCTGGCTTCTAGTCTTAAGTGTAATCCTGTAGAGTGAAGCATGATACACACACTCGTGCGTAAATATGACAAAACAGGCTTGAATAGATTTATATGATATTTCAGAAAAGAACCTCTTTAAAAAATGCTGATGTTTGCATGATGCCTTTCCTTTTTTTTTTTTTCCTCCAAGATTTTCTTTAAATTCACGTTAGTTAACATATAGTGTAGTATTAGTTTCAGGAGTAGAATCCAGTGATTCATCACTTACATGCAACACCCAGTGCTCATCAAAATATTAATACCTTAATGCCCATCACCCATTCAGCCCATCCCCCCCACTCACCTTCCCTCCAGTAACTCTCAGTTTGTCCTCTATAGTTGCATGATGCTTTTTTCACAACTTGCATATATTTTACAACTTCACAACATATTTATAAACCACTGGTTCAATGAATTGAAAACATGCCTTTTATTGCCTTCTATCAGGGATCTGCCACTAACTAAACCTGTAACCTACTGTTTCAGTATCCCATTTCTTTATTTAAAAATGGGGCTAATAGTAAGACCCTTCTAATAAACCTGTGAAGATTAAATAAGATAAAACATGCAAAATGTTTAGAAGAAGGCATAACAAAAATGTTACTTTGTCCAATATCACTATTGGAAAAAGTTTTGAAATATGCCAATATAATTACACCACCTTTAATAATGAGCATGGAAATTTGCCTTCTTGGATCCCGAAGTCTTTATTTCACTCAGTTTTCTAAAGCACTTCTACATCACAGTAAAATAACTAACATTCTGTGCCTTACCCTCCTACAAGGAATAGTATAATTTTGAACAGGTCACTGTGTGTAAAGGACATATGGTGTATGTTGAATCTATAAACATATCTGGTGTATGCTCATGATTGCAGTCATAGTAGCTTTTACCTCTTAAAAAATTAACTTCAGCCCAAAGATTTTCCTAACTAAGTAGAGAAACCCTTGTAATAGAGTACAATGACACAATGACTTTGATTAACAATTACCTTAGGAAAGATAAACACAGAACTTTTAGAACTTAATAGCGGTGTTCAAAAGCAAAAACACTTATTCAATAGCCAAAGTATTATATTATTTAACAGAATCAATGTCATAGCTTCTTTGAGTCAACTCAGTAACACATGTTTCCATCATGTTCTAATTAAAAAGAAAAGTGAAAAGGATGGCTTTCTATGTGGGAAGAAAAAAAATAAATTTAAGAGAAACATGATTTCCATTGCAGTTTGGATTTGCATGACCAGTTGGTAAGGACTTGTCTTTTTCAGAACCAGCTGAAGATAGAAACTTGACGGTTAGACAGTTTGAACTTGGAAAATTCAGACTCATGTGCTGTCTCAGGACACGACCTGCTATAAAAGGGGGAATTGATAATCTAAAAAAGACTGACTAGGAAGATATGTTATTTTGTGCAGATGGCCAATTTTGGAGAAGTCAGAGTACAAATGAGGAATATGGGACAATGACTGAGTCTAACTCTGACCATCTGGAATGGACCTTGGGAACTTAGCAGCAGATTCCTCCCAGCCAATGCTAAATATGGGAAGCCTTCTGTTTGAGAATATTAAACTACACATCTTTCACCCTTCACCTGGATTCAAGAAACTATACGATAGTCATCCAGATTCTTTAACAAAAACGTAAAAGAAAACAATAAAGCAGTGCCTTTTTGGAAGATTGTATCACCATTAATTAGCAATTCTGTGTAATGACTATAAGAACCCAAAAATCAAGATTAAAACTTCTCCTCTTTCTGAGATATTCCTTTGATGTACAGTTCAGGATTTGCTTCTGACCCTGTCAGTTAAATTGAACTTTAAGACATTGCGATGCTTAGGTAATCTTTCCAAATTAAGATCTAGTGAGCATTGACCTTTATGGAGTGTGCTCCATCAGCACTCCAGTGCCCAGATTAACATGCTTTGAAGGAAAGGCCAAGGTGGCCAGTGGTGCTTATTTCACTTGATCAAGGGCATTTGTGGTTATCTTTTCAATTTAAAGTCTTTTGACATTTAAGGGTTCACAGCATAATTCCCTCAAAAGTAAGAATTACCTCATTACACACCCTGAGTTCTTTAGACACAGCCTTTTAAAAACATCCCTACCACACTAACTTGCTTCTGCCAAGGGCGCCATCTTGCCCCAGGCATTCAGCAATGACCCAGTCTGACAGAAGCAGGGCAGGCTAAAAATAGCAACAACAAAGGCAGCCAGGGCTTTGAGGATGCTTTCACATTTTCCTTTTTTCTTTCTTCTTCCTTTTTTTTTTTTTTATTAATGGTACAAGGAAGCTTTATTGCAAGTCTAAAGCATGAACTTTTGATAGAAAATACACAACTAAAAGTCATACTACATATGTCATAGTACTCCTCACCCCTTCTTGCTCCCCACTGTTTAAAAATACACACACACAAATATGTATACAATTAATCCTAACCAATAAAAGTATATTTTTCTAGCTCCATATCTTGAACTCTCAGCATGTGTTCTGCACTCAGATCAGGTATAACTAGTTGCCCCTATGTTCTACTGCCATTATTTTCCTCTGACCACATCTTTGTATTTCAAGTGCATGGCATATGGTAATTACTTAGTAAATGTTGAATAAATTAATTAATAAACATATATCAGTCAGGATAGCCGAGGTTATGCTGCAGTAACAAATGACTCCAAATGTTTATTTCTTGCCCATGCTTTATGTCCATCAGGCTCAGTTGTGGCTCTGTTCATGATGCTTTTTTTCATTGACCGAGGAAAGTCCTATGTATAAACCTGACATTAGTTGGTTGGGATAATACAATCTTCTTTCAGGGAGACACATCAAATACCACAAATATTCACTTCTCTAAGCTCCCACATACAGAACACATTTACCCACTCCCCACAGGAGATAATCCTGCTACTCATGGCATCAGGCTCAAAATCCTGGGGCTCATAATGGTTTTTACATTGGTCAGGAGACTTATTAACTAGTTATCAAGCCCATACTTATCCAATATTTGATGTCTAAGCAGGATCAGGATAACTATAATAGGTATTTTCATTCAGAAGAGGAAAGAATGGGAGCTAACAGCAGTCACTGGTCCATAAATTTTGAGATCACCCTGGGAAGTTGTTAAGTGGCCCCTAACCTGAGGGTGGGGAATGTTCCTTGACAATTCTCTGATTCCAACCCTGGGAAGTTCATTATTCTCCCTGGCTCTAATTCTGTCCTCTGAGAAGTCTCCCTTTCTGTTATATGAAGAGAATATTGGGGATCATGCTTTCACTGGGAGCTGAGGTATATTCGTAGTCCCTTTTTACCCATAGAAATATAGGGGCCCAAGCCTCAAGAAATCAGTCTCCTTTAGTCCAGGTGGTGGGGTTTTTGTTTTTGGTTTTTTGGTTTTTTTGACAGTACCACCCACTCAGAAATGTAGCTGGCTTCTCATCTACTTGATTCCAGCAACTCTGCTTGTCAATAGACATGCCTCTCTTTCTGCATTCAGTTCAGGTATTTGATCCTATCATGCTCCCTTGGGCATGCCACACCATTAGTCCCTTTCCCCTGAGCCATTTGTTTGATGCAAGATGTACTTACGTGGTGTCACACTGATCAATGTAAGGTTTTAACAAAGGATATAATGACCATATGCTTGATTTGTACCTAGCTGAGTTTTCATTGGCTCCCTTTGTCATACAAAAGCTGTCTTAGTTTTATCATTCATGGGTTATACATGAGAATCACTTGTATCTTTCAACCCTGCAAGTTCCTAAGTGTCTTGTCTTTTCATATTTCCTTTCATTTCCTTTTGCAAACTGGCCAATATTGTCTGAGCTCTTGGTCAAATGTACCTTATCAAATGCGGTCAACAGCAATTGAGACACATGATACTCTTTCCCAAATTCTTGGCCAAGAGCAATGAGCTCATTAGGAATGTTAAAGACACATGATACTCTTTCCCAAATTCTTGGCCAAGAGCAATGAGCTCATTAGGAATGTTATTTGTCCTTTAAGTTTTTAGAGGCCACAGTTTTTATAAAGTATTTCACCATTTCATAACATGAATTACCATGTAAACAACCTTCAGTAACTGTTCCTTTCTACCCACAACCTGGCTTTGAAGCCATTAACACTAGATTAGTTTATTTTGTTGTTGTTGTTCAGGCACTAATTTCTGTGTCAATGTAGGCTAAGTTATGCTACAGTAAGAAACAACCTCATATCACCAAAATTTTAGTGACTTACGACTACAAGGGTGTATTCATTATAGCTCCAGCTGCATGTCTACTGTGGTCAGCTAGGGCCGTGCTCCATGTCTCCAGGCTTACTTTAGGACCCAGACTGATGGACAACTCTCTGGCAGCAGAGAAAAAATGGAAATAATTTGTCCTGTTTTAATTTTAATTTGCAGTTTTTCAATTGTTATGAAGTTGAGCATCTCTCATGTCTATTTTATATTTTTATTTCTTTTTTAGTGAATTTTCTGTTTATATTACTTGCTACTTGTAAAACTGGGTGACTTGTCTTTTTGGTTGTGGTGCTAAGTATCATGTCCAAAGTCACACAGCAGGTCAATGTCAGAGCCTGGCTTAGAACTTATCTACAGTGACCTTTCAAATGCATCATGGGGTCTTCATTATTCCAACTTCACAACAGGAATTCGTTTCTTTCCATTTGGAATATTTTCTGCCAATAAAATGGAGGTGATATTACTTAATGTCCCTATACTTCCTGCCACAGTCTAAACCTATTTAATCTCAACATGACATCTTTTGTCTATGTGCCTGATAGTAATATGTAAGACTACTAAATCTTAATACATACACAATCTGGACTCCAGTTGAATATTTCTCAAAGTTTACCTCCCTAGTAATAATTGTAGGACTTCAAAAAAAAACCAACTTTACTCACAGACCTAAAATCTTGCCAGATGAATAAATATTTCTATTTTCATTTTTATTTAAATATGTTACAGAAAGACAGCTCCTCTTAGCTTAAAACTTTGAAAAAGTGGTTTTGATGATCTTTAAAGTGACCATTTTATCCTCAAACTGCTTCTCTACAAAGCAGCTCTTAAGTTTGCTTAAACCTATTAGTGGGACCACTAAATACAGAGAGTTAAGGGACCTAAGATACATTTGTTGACAAAAGAATATTTTTGATTAAATAATTTTTATATTCATCTCTAATTGCTTCTTTCAATAGGCTTCTCCTTATAATTCATGTTAACTGGTGAATACCTAAAGTTAATTCCTGCTATTGCATATGTGAACAAATTTGAGCTTTATCCATTCTATTCTTATTTTAATAGTAACTTCTGAGAAGCAAATAAAACACCTGACTTGATTAGTAGGCTGTGTATCAAGGGGAATACCAATGAATTACCTAATTTATATCATATAAATCCTATTCTGGGTCAGCAAAATATGAAAATGATAGGGCATATAAAATTTCAGATAACTCTACCATTGGCTCCTAGTTCTAACGATGATTACATTTTTTTTTTAAAGATTTTATTTATTTATTTGACAGAGAGAGACACAGTGAGAGAGGGAGCACAAGCAGGGGGAGTGGGAGAGGGAGAAGCAGGCTCCCCGCTGAGCAGGGAGCCCAATGCGGGGCTTGATCCCAGGACCCTGGGATCATGACCTGAGCCGAAGGCAGACGCTTAACAACTGAGCCACCCAGGCGCCCCCGATGATTACATTTTTGATATAGTTTAATATATTATGGCTCAGAGTACAGAAGACTCAAAGGCACATGTCACTGATGCTTAGGAGCCCTAATTTTTCCTGCTCACTTGCCCTCAGACAACTGTGTAAATCCTTTTGTTTTTTTTACCTGGAATCTAATCAGCTGTAACTGTCAAAATTAGATTGGCAAAATTAGATTTTCGATAGCTCCCTTTGGAGATGTCTTGTACTAACCTTAACTGGCCCCTTTATGATGAGTTCACTAATGCACTTATCAGAACTCTACCAACTCACGGAAGCAATCATTCTGTTCTAAAATCCTCATCTTTGTGGAAGCAGGTGGAAATGTTTCAAATACTGGCTAAAAGGACTGTTTACTCTTTAACACTAACACTGGTTCTGACTCATGAGCTACCTTTTTTTTTTTTTTTTTTTTTGGTCCCTGAAATTCCTTAAATATGATTCCCTCCGGGTGAATTTAAAATGAAGTTTATTCCATTTCTTAAAAATATTATACCCATCTTGCTAAATTATTTACCTGTTATAATAATTGTATATAAGAAAAATGCTCAAGGTTCATTCAAACTTTATCATGGCTTCCTTCTTAATGAATTAAAGTTTAGATTTTTTTGTCCAATATTAACATTAAGAAAGAAATAATTTCAGGCATAAAACTTCAGTGTTGATGATGGTAATTTATATGATATTTTTAATTTATAGAGAAATTATCAGAAGTGCATAAGCCTATGGCTTTTACTGATTTTTCACTAATTTTTACTATGTAGAAGCTATGGTGGGTTATATGTTTGAGCTTACGATATTATATCAAGTTAAAGATGCTAATGCTAAAACTACCACTTGTGGAATTAATATCCATTCTCGATTTCTCCATTAGTAAAAGAGTCCCTATATTTTGGGAAGCAGCAATGCTCCCAGATACAAAACTATATGTCCTATTCCCACTGTTGATGGGATAACCAATTAATTATAAGTATATGTTGCTGGGTGGGTGTTCCAGAAAATAAAGGGAGCTGACTAATCTGGAAGGAATATTTCTTCTTTTTCTTTTATCACTTTCTTTCTGAGAAATTATGGCTAGAGTGGCAGTGACCAGTGTGAGCAGGAAGCTACGTTGAGCCTGGGAGCTGTGTGCTGAGATTGTCAAGGCATAGAGATAGAAGGAGCCCCGGATGTCGCTGACATTGTGGAACCCCATACAGCTCTAAGAGTGCCTCAAAATGTGCTTTGCTGTAATGGGAAATAAACCTCTATTTTGGTAAAGCCATTTTAGGTCCTAGCAGTTGAATACAATTCCTAATTGAAAAAAAAAAAAAAAAGAAAACCGCTTTAGTAAAGTGTGTATTGTAATAGCACAACCAGAATCAGAGTAATAGTCTTTTGAAAGACCATACGATCATTTCAAGTGGTATAAAAGTCAGATATATTCTATACCATCTTTATTTAAATGTGTGTCTTAATGAGATGAGGCTTTAGATGAAGTCAATATTTCTCTCCTGTCCCCTGACCTAGTGAATAAAAGGGGCAATGTCCTATATGCCAATAACCAGATTTTATCATTGTGAGCTAGACTTTAAGAGATCATTAAAACATATCTATCAATTAGATTGCTCAGTTGCAAGGAATATGATAAAACTGATTATGTAACAATATCACAGTAAATTATTTTGTCTTTCAGAATAATTTGGTATAATCTGGACTTTATACTGACAAAGAATATTTCATACACACTTATTAATATACATACAGTGAACATATGCTGTTTTGCTATGCACAAATCACCTCCCACTGCTTCTGGGATCAGACCTCCTCTTTCCTCACAAAATCTATTCCATGCTGCTCAACTGGGGCTAACCCTCCATCCTGTCCCAAGCTATAGGGTCTGTATCCAGCTAGACCTGGTCAATCAAATTATTTTTTATTTCTGGACACAGTAAGTGACTGTGTATTGACAATTGACACAAGCTGAACCAGGAAGATCCTTCTTAAGAATATTTTATTAAAACTACTGGGAAAGACTTTCTTTTTGCTCATAGGATATGAGTCTGGGGGTGCTGGGAACCATTTGTCCTATCACAGGAAGATGGCCTATATGAAGAATACAGAGTTGGCAACTTGATAACCTGACATGATTTGGGCCCCTTAGATTCAACTGTGCCTGAAGCCACACAAGCCATTACATATGTTCACGTTTCCTTTTCTGTCTAAATAAGTCCTGGGACACCTGGGTGGCTCAGTCGGTTAAGTGTCTGCCTTCGGCTCAGGTCATGATCCCAGGGTCCTGGGATGGAGCCCCGTGTTAGGCTCCCTGCTCAGCGGGGAGCCTGCTTCTCCCTCTCCCTCTGCCTGCTGCTTCCCCTGCTCACTCACTCTCTCTCTCTCAAATAAATAAATAAAATCTTTTAAAAAAATAGGTTCTGTCACTTCAATCCAAAAGAGTCCCGGTTGGCCAAAACTGGTATTAGGAGTGGGATGTTATAAATGGTAAACACCAAAATAGGAAATTATTCTAAGTAAGTTGCAATAAAAGACAAAGAATATCCTTTTATCCCTATTTTGGAATATGTGGCAAGTCTTATGCTGTGCTTGATGTATGGGCTACTTGTATCTTGTGACATAGGCCGTGTTACCACTGAGGTTAGAGCGTTAGGAGGCAGGAAAAACGCATCAATATATGTCAGAGTGCGTTCATCATTTCTTGCAGCCTTTGGTCAAGTCATAAAAAAGGCACATACCTAAAAGTAGACACACCTGGAAACAGAAACAGTATGTAGCCATGATAAGATGTGAAGTCCTTTATGCTGGAGGCCAGACATTCACGACAGCGGAGAGCCAAATAACCATGGACCACAGGGGAATGAAAAAGTGGAATGTTCTGACCCAAGTTATTTAAAGTTAATATATACAAAGGCAATCAGGAAGAACAGAGGAAAATGAGACTGGAACACTGGAAAAGCCAGAGAACAGAGTAAAGTCTGGTTTTTAAGTGTCCCCAAACACTTGGCTGAGCACTCCCAGCCCCACACAAGGAATAGCAATCTCTATTACAGTGTCACCCCTTGAAGTGGAGGCCTGGCACTACAAAGCTGATAGCCCAGCCTCGGCACTACACCCGGCCAGTTCGTATTGGCAGGCCAGCATAAACCTTAGGCGGAGGGTAAGGGTAGAAGCTAAGTGACAAAAGGCAGAAATGATAAAGAGTTCAGCTTTGGTTTCTAACCTGTAGTCTCAAGAATTCAATTCAGTCAGCAGTAAGGTGGGGCATTAAGAGTACTGAAGAACCAGATAAAACCCAAACCCGGTAAGCAGAAGTCTCTGACTGCTCAAACCTAAGGCCACCTTCAGGTTTCTGCACCGACACTCATAGGCGTTGCTAAAACAGAACATTCCCGAGGAATTCTGTCAAACCACCTTTGTATACAAGGCGATATCAGACAATAGGACAAAGCTCCTCTCAGGGAGCAGAGCTGAGAGCAAAGATTGGCTGGCCAAGAAACTCACTCCTCTGCCAGAGCAGGTCTCTGTTCTCCCATCCAAAGGGACAGGGTCCATGCCACGGACTGGAGACCTCTATGCCATACTCTTCCTCCCTTTTCCAAAAGGGAGCTTTTGTTACGGTTTTGCTAATGGGCTTATCAGTAAATTAAAGTTGTTAATCCTCATTTGAACTAACCAAGGGGAAATGTACATCATTCAGAGATATCAACTTGGAATCGGATACCGTAACTAGATGGGACTTTTAAGTTGCCTTAAATATGCAGTATGGGTAAAGGCATTTTCAATTTTGTATGTGGCAAAGCAAGTAATTTTTTAAAATTACATGTATTAAATAAAGATGTATATAAATCTTTGGGGGCTCTTATAATAAACATATAAAAATCTATATATACATACATATGTATTATGTATATATATGTATATGTGTGAGTGTATATATATTTATATCTGTATGTATCTATTATATATAATCATATATGTATATAAATGCTGTGTTGCTGTGAGGGGAAATGTTGTTGACATCTGTTATATTTGCCTATCCAGTACCCTTTTCCTTTCTATTGATAATAGAATCTCTTCCTTGGGGAACTGTAATAGAATTAATGAGCTTTTACTGAAGAATGTTTGTCTAGAGTATGACCTCTATAAGAACAGCTGCCTAGAGTTACAAATGGATCAAGTGTAGCTTGTAAATATAAACTGTGCCTTGTACAACTGAAAAAGGGTATAGAAAGAAGCTAGTCTGATGGGCAGGCTTCTGCAGGTACTCTGATTCTATAAATATTCAGGATCTTCAAAGTGATGAAGTAACCTTTCCATGCCACTTCACTACACTTCTGTACTGTAACCTCAAAGATGATTAAATTACTTATGTGAACAACTTATGAATCTGATCTTCTGTTTGCAGACTAATAGCTGCACTGCTATACATCCTTTATAGGTACCTATTCTGGATGTTTCAGGTGGAGGGGGCCCACAGTCTCCCAGCCTCAAAAATGGGTACATGACCCAGTCCAAGTGTTACCTGCTACATGGAGAAAGCCCACCCATTAGGAGAGAAAAAAGAAGGCGATCACAGCATCATTGGAAACCCTGCATCTAGAGAGACAGCGAAACTCAGCTATGTAAGCCAATCGAGAATTCCCTTTATGTGTATATTTGTTTAATATTTTTTTATTTTGCTTCAGTTCTTTTGCTTAAGTTACTTTGAGTTCTATTTCTGTCACTTGTAAGCATGAAAACCCTAAATAATAAATGGCAATTTCCTGCAAAAAGATTTTAAAAGCTTGTGTTAGGATAATGTGGAAAGAAAGCAAAGTATGTCTTCCTGGTGTGTTAGATGCCATCATGAAAGGTTTTTGTTTTTGTTTTGTTTTCCCCTCTTTTTTTACTTTTAAGGAATTTTTCATTGAAAGGATTTGGAAGACTTTATTGAATCAGCAACACAAACTTATTAAAGTAAATAATAAATCCTTTAAGTTTGGCTGTTTTATTATGTGAAAAGAATGTTGAATTCTTTGAAAGAATTATAGTATGCTAATGAATTTTTAAAATATTTATTGTGCTACTATTATGTGTCAAGCATTGTGTTATATCTATTCTAGATTAGATTTGGGGGGAAAAAATGGACCTAGTCTCTGCGCATACAGACCCAATAGTCTAGAATGGTAATAATAGACCCTGTATTAAGCAGACATTAATATAGAGTGAATGCATTCATCAGCGTTTAGTTGTAGAGAACAGAATTCACTCTAGCTGGTTTCAGCAGAATAGAATATTGACAACAAATCTTCTAACAACCAGATATTAATATAGAGTGAATGTATCTATCAATGTTCATTGCAAAAAAAATATTCTAAGCAAAAAATGACTTTTGCAGGGCATTAAATGGCTTTCAGAATCATTGAGAAGGGGGCGCCTGGGTGGCTCAGTCGGTTAAACATCTGCCTTCGGCTCAAGTCATGATCCCAGGGTCCTGGGATCGAGCCCCGCATCGGGCTCCCTGCTCCGCGGGAAGCCTGCTTCTCCCTCTCCCACTCCCCCTGCTTGTGTTCCCTCTCTCGCTGTGTCTCTCTCTGTGTCAAATAAATAAATAAAATCTTAAAAAAAAAAAAAAATCATTGAGAGGGCTAAAGAAACACTCCAGATCTATTTTTTGGGTACTCTTCTATGGTCATGCTAACCAGGGGGGCTGTGCCACCAGAACCAAACTGTCGCAGCGACAAGAAGAAACCTGCCCCAAAGGTGTAATGCTGTGATCAGGAAGCTACTGTTTCTGCAGACAACTCCAGACCACGTGCCTTCTCTGCCAGAAAAATGGATGCCCGCGTCCTGTCACTCAATCCCCATCAACTACCTGGAGCCTTGTACCATTGCTAATGCTGCCAAAGGGGGAAAAAAATGGCTCTCCAAGGAGCAGAAGCAGAAGTAGGGAAGCACGGCCTAGGCCTCCTTTCTGCCTTCCGAGAGCGGTGTAAATGACAAGCCGAACCTAATCACATCTAGAAACGTAGCTGCAAGAGTTCCTTAAAAATGTAATTTTAGTATTTTATCCCTCTAGAAGGAGGTTGGGCTGGACAGCTGCATGAAATTCCAACACGTCCACAACAGAGAACACCACCATTGGTTTGTAAGTTGAGTGGAAAAACTCCTGGTTTTAAAAAAATTACATTTCAGGGGCGCCTGGGTGGCTCAGTTGGTTAAGCGACTGCCTTCGGCTCAGGTCATGATCCCGGGGTCCTGGGATCGAGCCCCACATCGGGCTCCCGGCTCAGCAGGAAGCCTGCTTCTCCCTCTCCCACTCCCCCTGCTTGTGTTCCTGCTCTCGCTGTCTCTGTCTCTGTCAAATAAATAAATAAAATCTTTAAAAAAAAAAAAATTACATTTCAGAAATCTTCTATTTAGATCTTCACATGTCTGCTTTGAGCTATTGATGCATTTAAAAGCCAGAGTGTTCGTTTTCTGTTCCCCCACAGGTTTTTAAAATTTTTAATTAGAAGGATAATGTGGTCCCTAGTTATTTATTGTTTAATTGACATAATAGCCATTCAACTCCATACAAGACTTCAAGGGCCAAATACAGTTATTAATTTGGCACTATTTTTTACTTCAGCCGATTCATTAAAAGAGATAAAATTCCATTGTGAAAAAAGATCAAATAGAGCTAAAGCAACTTAATCAGCATCATTATTTATACATAAAATCATTAAAAAGTGAAATGAAAAAATGCAAAGTGAAGCTAAAGTTTGCTGCCATTCTTGTCCACAAAATGCTATACCATGAATACAACCTTCTCAGAAATAGGTTTCTTTTTTTTTTTTTACAATTACATTTCCATATCCATAATGATACCTTTTTCTTCCAAATTAAAACAAATTAGAGAACACCATTCTTTTGCAGGATAAGATTACTCTGCATAGACACTTTAGCAATTGACAAATTGATTATATTAATGCCAAACCACAGCAGAGAGCATTTCAAAATTTGTGGTTTTCTGGAATGGTTTAATTTTGAAAATTTTTATGTGAGAGAGTTACCATTTAAAAGCTGCTGACAGTCTATTTAATAGATAAAGAAATTAAATAATTTTTTCATAGATTTTATTTGTTTAGTAATAATCAACAAATGGTTCTTCTACTTTAAAAAAAAGGGTAAGGGGCGGTGCCTAGGTGGCTCAATAGGTTAAGTGTCCAACTCTTGATTTTGGCTCAGGTCATGATCTCAGGGTTTCAGGGTTGTGAGATTGAGCCCCGCTTAGGGGAGCCTGCTTGAGATTCTCGCACTCCCTCTGCCTCTTCCCCTGCTAGCGTTCTCTCTCTCTCTCTCTCAAAATATATAAAATCTTTTTTTTTTTTTTTTTAAGGTTAGGGAAATATCCTAAGGGTAAGAGATAATAGAGTACTTTTTTGCTTTGCAATGATCTGGGATATAAATATTGGTGCTAGCGAAATTAGGTACATTAGGTACAGTTGTCTGAAACTTTGGCTTTATTTTGGGACAAAAGAGCCATTTCATAGCAAGTGGTGTAAATTCCAAACCCTTTCCTTAAAGTTTCACAGTATTTTTGAGAATATTCAATGGACTGGTGTGTTCCTGACAGAGGCAGTTGTTACCCAAGGTTAGCAGGAACCCCAAGAAGAAATTCATCACAAGAAAGGGTCTTGTATGGAATGACCTGTGTTCAATGTCAAGGCTTTGGGTGCCAAAGAGGAGAACTAGAGGAGCAGTATATACCTACCTGATTCAGCCCTCCTTGAATAAAATGACTGTGTATTTGAAATACAAGAGCTGAGCACTGAAAGCAAACCGCCTTAGGAACTTCAACCCACTTTGGCATGGAATATTGTAGTTCAAATGTTACATTTGGGACAGAGAATTCCTGTGTACCCTGAGAAAGTATTTTAACAGTAGAAGTGGATCTTGTCTAGTGTACTGACCATACTTTCTTGTTTCTGATTCTTTGAAACTGTTGAATTGGACTCTTTGG
>NW_023270415.1:34145520-34195726 GCF_011800145.1 Mirounga leonina | reverse complement strand
AAGGCAGTCGCTTAACCAACTGAGCCACCCAGGCGCCCTCTAGTAAATTATTATTGAATCATTTTAAGAGCATACAGAACCAACACGATGTCTTATGACATTTATTCAGCAAACAATTATTTTCCTCAGTTACTTTCCAAGGATTCTCATAAATTATATGAGCAATGGTCCTTAGGAGAAAATTAAAAAACAAACCAAACATACGAAGAAAGAAAACAAAACAAAACCCAACTGCTTATACTAGCCAACCATGATATGAAAAATATTAATAGATTATCAGAAGGATCTAATTTAAGTTTTGAGATAGGAACCTCTGAAGTGTGTTAGTTATATGTTGATAACAATCTTTTAGTGTTCTGGGGTAAACATTTAGTTATAAAGTGTATTCAAGGAAGATTAAGACTGGAGCATGAGCATTGGTCCCAAGCAGCTAAGGGGCTTCAGTGTTCTTTTAAAGATATATTTATATGTTTACATCTATCTACCTACCTACCTACCTACCTACCTGCCTGCCTATCTATTCAGTTGAATATTTATTGAGTGCATGTTGTATGCTTTCACTGTGCTTAGCATTGTGGAGAGGAAAAAGAGACATGGTCTCCATTTTCAGCTCATGTGGTGATAGACCTAAATCAAAGAATCCTAATCACCGAAGTGTGCTACAGAGGGGAAGTAGGTATTAACACTGGTAATGAACCTGTGACAGGAAGGAATTTGGAGGTCAGGAAATACTCTCAGAAGAAAGAATGTATAAAACAAGATGTGAAGCAGAAGTAGGAGTTAACCAGAAAGATGACCAGTTTTTCCAGAGGGCAAGGAGGAACCAGAGATAAAGGTGAAGAGGTATAGGTAAGATCATACAAGTCTTTGTAGTCCATATTTCGAAGTTCTAGCATTGTCTCAAGAGCAATCAGGGTTAAGGGTCATTGAAAAGTCTACAGAGATGTGGGTAGGTGTCAGATTTTTGTGTTAAAGTGTGACAGTTGTGAGGATTGGAGGGTGAGTTAGGTGCATTTTCTTTAAAAAGCAGTAAATAAATGTCACAGAAAGTAAAGTTTCTAACTCTGACTTTGGGTTCTCTAAAGTTAGTGTTTGGGACACTATAGGAGCTAATTACCCACCCTATAGCAGGGGCTTATTTGTAACCTAGTAAGTGTGTAAGCTACAAAGTGCCATTGTAAAGTTGTCAGATTGTTAAATCTATATAGCCTCCAACCAATCATTACAGAGAAATATGAAAATATGATAAATAACAGACAAGTCTGGAGTGCCTTATTTTAAAATTTCCATGTGTTCTGATGAAAATGATAATTGAAAGGATTAAGTTCAAGGCAAAGTATTCAAATACAGGAAAAGAATATTGTCATTATCCCTCTAGTATTTGAAGACATTAAAATTATTGAAATATATGAAATATATATTGAAGACATTCCCAAAACCTAGGCAAAGTATTCCTGTTTTCTTTTTCTTAGGCATGACAAATAGGTCAAACAGGTGGGGTTATAAAGATACCACAGACTGGTAAGAAGCAAATGCCTCACACATTTTAAAGCATTTGTCTGAAAAAAAAAACAAAACAAAAAACAAACTTAAAAAGACATAAGAAGGAATTTTTTAAAAATGAGGAGAAAGGGAGAAGATGCCCACATCAAAATAAGTTGCAATTTATTTGTGTCTCAAATACTGGGATGTAGACTTCAGTTGCATCATGAGAGCTTAACTGGTATCAGATCGCCCTACATCCACAAACAAATATATGAAGAAACTGTCAGGTTTAAGACAATAGGCATAGCAAGACTGTGATCCTTGAAAAAAGGAAATAACCTGAGACAGGTCCAAGAATTGCCTAAGGCTTTTGGCTAGAGGCATTTTTGGACAGTGCAATGGGAGATGGAGCCCAAGCAGAGCACTAAAGTCCTGTTGAGTTGGAGAGAAAGATTTGGTGTTTGTTGTGGGATTTCTTTTCCTTTAGTGCCCACAATTCTTGGTCACACAGCTTCAAAGAATGAAGAGGTAGACCAGACGAAGAGTGGTGGGCAGCGAAGCTAAGTTTGAGCAATAATACAAAGCTCCTGAAGTGGGAGGGGACCATAAGCGTTGGCGATTTGGTGGCTAAATCTAGAGGCTTTTATGGGCCCTTTGGTGTGGGCTGTTTTAATCTAATTAACCCTTCCTGTGCCCGTCATCCAATCAGGTTTTTGTCATCTACCTATCATGTGGAAAAGGGTGGAGGGCTCCTTCTAGGGTGATGTAAAATCCCTTTAAGGGTGGTTTCCTCTTAGAATGAAGCCCCTTGCCCCTGCCTGCCTGCCTTCCAACTATCCTTCATCACAGGGTCCAAGCAGACAAAGGGGAGCAAAAAGTAGTAATAAAACAAGAATGAGCCAAAGAATAGAGAGTATGATACAGCAGAGTAACATTTAAGGACTTATCTGGGGGTGCCTGGGTGGCTCAGTCAGTTGGGTGTCTGCCTTTGGCTCAAGTCATGACCCCAAGATCCTGGGATCGAGGTCCTGCATCGGGCTCCCCACCGAGTGGGGAGTCTTGTCCCTCTCCCTCTGCTTCTCCCTCTGCTTGTGCCCTCTCTCTCTGTCAAATAAATAAATAAAATCTTAAAAAAAAAAAAAAGACTTATCTCGGGGTGCCTGGGTGGCTCAATAGGTTAAGCATCTACCTTCCACTCAGGTCATGATCCTAGTGGGATCAATCCCCACGTCAGGCTCCCTGCTCAGTGGGGAGTCTGCCCCTCCCCCCACCCCACTCAGGCTTGCTCTCTCTCTTAAATAAATAAAGTCTTTTTTTTAAAAAAGAAGACTTACCTGTGTTTTCTTGGCATTTAAAGACTAGTTTGAGGCCCTTTCTAGGTTGGCCATAATATCTCTACCTAAGAGAGGTGTGGGGCTCTCACATTATTAAGAAAGAGTGAGAAAAAATTAGATCACCTCAGGTGCATCCCATTGGGCCAGAAAAAAATTGTTATGGGTGGTCCAGTGATGCTTTTAATGACAATACTGTGATTGGACAGTTGGTCTGGGGCAGAGAGTAGAACAGAAAACATGGCTTCAGTATCAAGAAAGGAATTGACTGGTTTTGCTTCTATTTCCAAAATTACCTGAAGCTCTGGGTTTCCTATGATGAGCTGTTTCTAGGAGTCACCATGTATATCCGCGGGCCCCTTCAGTCCCGATCGGTGGCGCTGGGCTCCTGAGCCCTCACAGACTGAGGTCCCGGAGGGCATTCAGATTTCCAGTGTCCCCCTCCACAAGTGGGACATGGGTTACAGGGCCTTGGTTTTTGCCAGTGGGGGCATTCTCGCTTCCAGTATCCTGGGCGGCCACAAAGATGGCATTTGGTGCCAAAGCCTTGGGAGGCCAAGCTGGTAATGGCATGTAAGCCTGCAACAAATGCCTCAGACTTCCTCTTTAGCTTCTTCTGTTCCCCTCTCTCCTCTTGGTCCCGATTGTAAAGACTAGCTTGGCAGCTCCTAAGAGCTCTTCTAGGGTTCCCTGGGGTCCAAGAGTCAAATTTTGGAGTTTTTTCTGGATATTTGAGGCTGACTGGGTGACAAATTTGTCTTTAAGGATTATGTCAGCCATGGGAGAACTGGGGAAGATAGCTGTGTATTTAATGAGAGCCTCTTTCAATCTTTCTGAGAAAACTCTTCGGTTTTCTTCCTGAGTTTGGGTAACAGTTAATAACTTAGCAAAATCATTCAAGCAAACCTTTAAAGTTTCAGGTTACCAGAGACTTTGAAAGCTATCTATTCAATCCATTTGTTCCCCATTGTTAATTTTTACCTGGGGCACCGGTGGGGACATCTGAAGTGTTAAGTCCTCGCGGTGCCTCAGAGTCTTGCTCCTTGACAGCAAGGGGAGAAGGAGCCATGATGCAGTAGGCATCAGAGATGATATAGGAACCAGTTTTATGGGCTGCATCCAAGGTGGTGAAGGGGAGACAGAAGAGGCAAAGTGTTGCTAGAAGGCAGAGAAAGAGGCAGCAGATGCCATGTTTTTTGTTTGTTTGTTTGTTTGTTTGTTTGTTTTTTCCACCAAAGGAAAAATATGCAGTCCATGTCTGGCCAGAAATATAGGGAATTTCCCCCCAAACAAAGGGAATTTTGGCAGCTGCTTGGGAATATTCCTTAAAGTCTCTGTCCTGAGGTAGACTAACCACAGTCTACAACTATAGCCATTAACCCAGGAAATGAATGAAGCAGAAGCCCCCACGCACTGCTCAATCCCTCTATGATGCAGGCTTGGAAGTGACGGTGATACCAGTTTCCAAGGGAATCGTTAGGGTCCCAATTGGGGTCTTGAGAAGGTACAGCGTGGCTCCAGTTGGAAACTGGAAGCCACCCATGGGCTCCTCTGTCCCTTGATAACAAAGTAACTAACTGGTCCCCATATCTTTCAATGGCAGCCAGAACCCTGTGTTTTTCTGCCTCAGAGAGGGTCTGATTTAACAGAAGCATTACATCCTTCCAGGTTAATTCAAACACATAAGTGAGATTTTGGAAGGCTTCTATTGATGTGGATGTGTTGTTCCTTTGTGCCCTCTGCCCCACACCTCAGGCAGTGGGACAGAACATCCAGGAGGCTGGGATCAATCCTACATTGCTGACATAGATCTTTGTTTTCTCCTAAGGCCCAGAAACATTGTACGTAGGGTACTTCTCCCATTTTCCTTCACGCTTCCAGTTGTAATACTTCCCTCGGGTGGCCATGTCTCATCCTCCAACTTGTATTGTGGCCATTTGCAAGTCGAACTCTTCCCAGTTAAAACCCGGAAGACATTCTAAAGGAGTCCACTTGTATTGTGGCCATGCCTCAGAACAAAAGAAAATGAGCCACTTTTTCCCAGTTAAAACCAGGAAGCCATCAAAGTTTGCAAGTTGAACTCATCCCAGTTAAAACCAGGAAGGTATTCTGATGGAGAATGGGTTTTGGTCAGGGAATTGCCCATCTATAAGAAAAGAAGAAAAAGTGTCCCTTACCTCAATGTCTTATAGTTGATCAGGAAGACTTTTGGGAAGAGATGAGAAGGCGTACCCCCACCTCAGCTCCTCCTTATCCTTTCCTGATTTGTGGCCCCTGCCACTCAGAGCATCTTCCATCTCTGCGAGGTGCTAGGAGTAGTTACACTTACCCAGGCATGACCCTAGTTCCGGAGAGTGACCCTGGTTTCCCCCACCCTTTCCTTTTTTGTCCTCTTGCTTCCTGCCCGTGGGACTCAAGGGGAACCCACTATGACCAACTAGACTGAGTAGAATTGTTCTGTCTGGCATAGCCACATAATCATTTTGGTAAAGGCTAACTCTTGCAGGGACAAGATAGGGCACCCAGGGAGGGGAAATCCACCGGGATAAGCCCCATGGAACCAGAAGTCGGAAAATTCCTTAGATAGACCTTGGTTCCCTTCCCTACGTGGCCATTCCTTCACATAGGTGGTATAGCCAGTGTGTGTGTGTGTGGGGGGAGGGTCCTAGTAATGCCAGGGATAGGAGGAGTTGGAAACAGGAAAAAACAAACTGAGAGCTGTGCAGAAAAGAAGCTTAAAATCTGCACAAAAATCTCCTTAAGTCTTTGGCTAAATAATAAACTCTGCATGTAGGTCAAGACCCTATAAGATCTGGCACAGAACTGATATTCTGGAGCTGTGAGCTGAATGTAGATTCTGGAGGCCACACAATGCTTGGAAACATTGGAGTTTTGACCAAACAGAATATACAGACCTCAGTAAATACCCTGGTATTTAACTGAGGCTTCAGAAAAGCCAAGCTTTCATGTAAGAACTACTCTAGACTAGAAGTCAGCCAACTTTTTCTACAAAAGACCAAATAGTAAATATTTTAGTTTGCAGGCCATGCAGTGTCTGTTACAACTAATTGACTCTGCCATTGTAGAATGAAATCAGCCATAGACAATAAATAAATAAATAAGCAAGCATGGATGTGTTTCAATAAAACTTTATTTACAAAAACATTTGGTGAGCCAGATTTTGCCCAGGAGTATAATTTATTGATCCTTCCTCAAAACCTTCTATAACAAAGCCTAAAAATGAAGCTTAAAATATCAGTATGCTTCATTAATAAATTAACTGCTTGTCAGATCTAAATTCAATGCTCTGAAGATAATAAAAAAACAGATTAACAAAAATATAGCATCCCAAATGTCCTACCTACAGAAAAATTACTAGACATACAAAGAAGCCTGAAAATGTGACCCATAAAAAAGAAAACAAATAGTTGGGTGCCTGGGTGGCTCAGTCGGTTAAGCATCTGCCTTCAGCTCAGATCATGATCTCAAGTTCCTGGGATCAAGTCCTGAGTCAGGCTCCCTGCTTCACCTTCTGCCCCTTCCCCCGCCCCCCACTCCCATGCTCACTCTCTCTCGGGTGTGTAAAAATAAATAAAATCTTAAAAAAAAGAAAACAAATAGTCAATAAAAAGAGAGCTAGAGATTACAAAGATATCAGGATTGAGAGACAAAACTTTAAAATAGCCATTATTACTATGTTCAAGAATTTAAAGATTTTAAAGATTGCATAATAAGTGAACAGATGGGGAGTTTCAACAAAGAAATAAAAACTATTAAAAATACAAATTCTAGAACAAAAAAATTCAATATTTGAAGTTTAAAATTCACAGTGATTCACAGATAAAAAGATCAATGACTTGGTGACAGGACAACAGAAATTATCTAAGCCCAAGCAAAGAGAGGAAAAGTCTAAAAAAAATGAACAGAACCTCCATGACCTGTAAAAAAATATCACGTGTTTTATATTTTTGTGATTGAAATACCAGAAGAGAGGAGAGAGAGGAAGAATGAAGCAGAAAAATCCTTGAAAAGTAATGGTCACATTTATTACAAATCTGGCAAAAAATACTGACCTATAAACCCAAGCTCAACAATCTCCAAATAGAATTAGCACAAGAAAAACAAATCTATGCATATCAAATCTAATTGTTAAAATCAAAGATAAAGAAAAAATCTTTAAAACAACCGGGGCGGGGGGGGGGGGGAAGACACTTCATATACAAGGGATCGATGATTAAAAAAAAAATTACTACTTTCTTCTTGCTAGAAATAATGCAAGCCTGGATACAGTGGAATGATTTCTTTAAAGTACTGAAAACAGAGGGAGCTGCTGATCTTGAATTCTACATCTGGTGAAAATATGTTCAAAATAAAAGTGAAATATATTTTTAGACAAACAAAAACTGAAAAAATTTGTTGCCCACAGACCTGTAGTATAAGAAAAATTTTTTTAATCTTCAGAATAAAGGAAAATGAAACATTTGCAAACCCAGATCTACAATAGAATAAAGAATGTGTGTAAGTAATACAAATTTTTTCTTATGTCTTAATTTCTTTAAAACATAATTGAGGGGCACCTGGGTGGCTCAGTTTGTTAAGCATCTGCCTTCGACTCAGGTCATGATCTCAGGGTCCTGGGATTGAGCCCCATGTTGGGCTTCCTGCTCAGCGGGGAATCTGCTTCTCTCTCCCTCTCCCTCTGCTCTTCCCCCTGCTTGTGCTTGCTCTCTCACTCTCTTTTCTCAAATAAATAAATAAAATCTTAAAAATATATATAAAAATAAAACATAATTGATTGCTTATAGCAAAAATATAGCAACACATTGTAGGGTTTATATAAAAAATGGAAGTAAAAACAGCACAAAACATAAGAAGGGGTAAATGGAAGTATATTGTTGTAAAGTTCTTATTTTTTAATATGATGTAATATAATATCAATTTTTAGGTTATGATAAATAAAAGATAAATTTTATAATCCCTAGTGCTACCACTAAACAAACAAAAAATATGTATTTAAAAAAGCCAAGGTGAGACAAAGTGGAAGAATAAAAATACAAAATTAATTTTTAAAAATGGCAGAAAAAAACAAAACAATAAAGAAAGTACAGATGGAACAAATAGAAAACAAACAACAAAATAGTAGAGTTAACCTCAAACATGCCAATAATACTAAGCATTCCAATCAAAAGACAGAAACTATCAGACTACATAAAAAAGGAAGACTTGACTCCAAGCTATTTACAAAAAAATGTCCATTAAATATAAATATACAAATAAGTTAGAAGCAAAATTAGAGGAAAATATGTATCATGCAAACACCAGTTAAAAAAAAAGTTGAGTGGCTAGGAAAATATTTAACAAAGTAGACTTCAAGATTAGTAGTATTAGTAGGATAAAAAAAATTAATTAATGATAAAAGGGCCAATTCATCAGGAAGATACACTAATCCTTAATGGATATGTACCTAATATAGATATTTAAAGTGTACAAAGTAAAAACTTATTTTTTTTTTTTTTTTAAGATTTTATTTATTTATTTGAGACAGAGAGCATGAGAGGGAGGAGGGTCAGAGGGAGAAGCAGACTCCCCGCCGAGCAGGGAGCCCGATGCGGGACTCGATCCAGGGACTCCAGGATCATGACCTGAGCCGAAGGCAGTCGCTTAACCAACTGAGCCACCCAGGCGCCCCCAAAGTAAAAACTTATAAAGTTGAATTGAGGAACAGACAAATCCATGGTTATAGTTGAAAATTTTAACATTCCTTTTTCGATAAGTGCTAGAAAATGGTGACAAAAAATGAGTTAAGGATATAAAAGATTGGAACACTATCAACTAATGTGACCTCATTAATATTTACAGAAACTACACTCAACAGTGCAGAATACATATTCTATTCAAGGGCGTATGAAACAAATACCAAGAGAGACTATCTTTTAAGCTATAAAATAAATAATAAATTTTAAAAGATGAAAATCATATAAGGCATATTCTTTTACCAAGACAGAATTAAATTAGAAATCAATAACAAAAAGATAATTGGAAAACACCCAAATATCTGAAAATCTAATAAACCACAGGTTGAAGAATAAATCACAAAGAAAATTACAAAGTATTTTGAACTGATAATGAAAATATAATATATCAAAATTTATGGGATATAGCTAAAGCAGTACTTAAAAGGACACTTATAGCTTTAAATGCTTATATTACAAAAGAAGAAAGGTATAAAATCAGTCACTTATGTTTCCACCTTAGTATCTTTTAAAAAAGAAAAAAGGGACTTCTGGTTTCTAGTCCAGCATGTAAGAAGCTGGAAATTGGGGCACCTGGGTTGCTTAGTCAGTTGGGCATCTGGCTTCAGCTCAGATCATGATCCCAGAGTCCTGGGATCAAGACATGCGTTGGGCTCCCTGCTCAGCGGGGAGCTTGCTTCTCCCTCTCCCTCTGCTGTCTTCTCCCCTCCTCCCCCTCACCGCAACCCCCCCTCCTGCCCCCGCCCCGCTTGTGCTCTCTGGCTCTCCCTCTGTCAAATAAATAAAATCTTTAAAAAAAAAAAAAAGAAGCTGGAAGTTTCTAGTCTGTCCTAAAAACAAGTAAAAAGCAGATCAAACTGAAAAAGCAACAATTCTTAGATCAATGGACAAAAATTACTAATAGCATAAAAGAAAAGGAAGTATCACTACAGGTTCCATGGATATTAAAATAATAATCAAGGAATACTATAAACAATTGTAAGCCCACAAGTTTGATAACCAAGATGAAATGAACCAATTCCATGAAAGACACAATCTGCCAAAACTCACACAAGAAAAAATATTCTGAAAAGACCTATATCTATTAAAGATATTGAATCAATAATTAATAATCTTCTAAAACAGAAAGCTACAGGCCCAGGTGAGGCCACTTGTGAACTCTACCAAACATTTACAAAAGAAATTATACCAATTCTCTACAATCTTTTTCAGAAGATAGAGGCAGAGGGAATACTTCCAAACTTATTCTCTGAGACCAGTATCACTCTAATATCAAAACCAGAAACAGACATTGCAAGTAAAGAATACTACAGATCAGGACGCCCGAGTGGCTCAGTTGGTTAAGCATCTGCCTTCGGCTCAGATCATGATCCCCAGATCCTGGGAATGAGTCCGGGGTAGGGGTCCTTGCTTAGACGGGAGCCTGCTTCTCTCTCTGCTTGCCACTCCCCCGCTTGTGCTCTCTATTTCCCTCTCTCTCTGACAAATAAATAAAAGCTTAAAAAAAAGAATACTACAGACCAATATTTCTCATGAATATGATGCAAAAATCCTCAACAAAATATTAACAAAGTGAATCAAATAATATATAAAAAGAATTAGCACAACCAAGTGGGATTTATCCCTAGTAAGCAAGGCTGGTTCAACATTCAACAACTAATCAATGTAATCTATCATACCAACAGGTTAAATCAGGAAACCACAAGATCTTATCAATAGATTCAGAAAAAGCATTAGACAAACTCTAACTCTTATTCATGATAAAAATTCTCAGCAAATTTGAAGTAGAAGGGAACTTCTTCAAATGAATAAAGAATATCTACAAAAAAACCTCTGGCTAACATCATGCTTAATGTTGAGAACCTTGAAGTTTTCCTATTAAGAACAATCCTAAGGCAAGGATATCTCCTACCACTACCGCATTCCAACTAGAAGTACTAGAAGTCCTAACTAAAACAGTAAGACAAAGAAAGGAAGTAAAAGGTATACAGATTGAGAAGGAAGAAATAAAACTGTTTTTGCTGATGGCATGACCATCTATTTAGAAAACCTGAAAGAATCAACAATAAACTTCTAGAAAAAATAAGCAATTATAGCAGTATTGCAGTATACAGAGTTAATACACAAAAGTCAGTTGCATTCCTATATCCCAACAATGAACCAATGGAATTTGGAAATTAAAAACATAATGCCATTTACTTCAGCATTCCAAAAAATAAAATAGTTATAAATCTAAAAAAATATGTACAAGATCTCTATGAGGAAAACCACAAAAACCTGATGAACAAAATCAAGAAAGAACGGAATAAATGGAGAGATATTCTGTGTTCAAGGATAGAAAGATTCAATATTGTCAAGATGTCAGTTCTTCTCAACTTGATTTATAGATTCAACACAATTTCAATCAAAATCTCAGCAAGTTATTTTATGAAAATTGACAAACTGATTCTAAAGTTTATTTGGAAAGGCAAAAGACTCAGAATAGCCAACACAGTATTGAAGGAGAACAGAGTAGAAGGACTGACACTACCTGACTCCAGATCACTATAAAGCTACAGTAATCAAGGCATTGTGGTATTGGCAAAAGAATATAGAAATAGATCAATGGTACAAAATAAAGAGCTGAGAAACAGACCCATATAAATATAGTCAACTGGTCTTCAACAAAGATCAAAGGCAAGACAATGGATCAAAGATAGTCTTTTCAACAAATGGTGCTGGAATAACTGTACATTCACATGCAAAGGAAAAAATTAATCTAAACACAGACATTACACCCTTCACAAAAATTAAATCAAAATGAACTGTAGACTAAATGTAAAACACAAAACTATAAAGCTCCTAGAAGATAACAAAGGGTAAAATCTAGATGACCTCGGGTTTGGTGATGACTTTTTTAAATACAGCACGAAAGGAATGATGCATGAAAGAAAGAATTGATAAGCTGGACTCCTTAAAAATTTCTGCTTTGTGAAAGACACTGTTAAGAGAATGAAAAGACAAGCCACAGACTGGGAAAAAAAATATTTGCAAGATACATAAATGATAAAAAACTGTTATCCTGGGGCACCTAGGTGGCTCAGTCAGTTAAGCGTCTCTGCCTTCAGCTCAGATTGTGATCCCAGGGTCTTGTGTCAAGCCCCACCTCGAGCCTGGCCTGGAGCCCTGCCGCATTCTGCATGTCAAGCCCCATATGGGGCTTCCTGCTGGGCAGTGAGCCTGCTTCTCCCTCTCTCTCTGCTGCTCCCCTTGCTTGTGCTCTCTCTCTCTCTCTTTCTCTGTCAAATAAATAAATAAATAAATAAATAAATAAATAAATAAATAAATACTTTTAAAAACCCCTGTTATCCAAAATATACAAAGAACTTTTAAAATTCAGCAATGAGAAAACAAATAATCCAATTAAAAAATTGGTCTAAGACCTTAACAGATAGATACCTCAGCAAAGAAGATATGCAAATGAAAAATAAGCATATGAAAAGATACTCCACAATGTAGGTCATCAGGTAAATGCTGATTAAAACAACAATGAGATATCACTGCATACCTATTAGAATGACCCAAATCCAAAACACCAGCACCAAATGCTGGCAAAAATATGGAACAATAGGAATACTCATTCAATGCTGGTGGGAATGCAAAATGGTACAGCCATTTTTAAAGACAGTTTAGAAGTTTTTCACAAAATTTAACACAATCTTATGTTTAGAAGTTTTTCACAAAATTTAACACAATCTTATCTTATAATCCAGCAATTGCACTCTTTGGTATTTACTCAAAGGAGATGAAAACTTATATTTGCACAGAAACCTACACATACGTAACAACAGATGTTTATCCATAGCAGCTTTATCCATAAATGCCCAAACTTAGAAGCAACCAAAATATCCTTGAATAAGTGAATGGGTTAAATAACTGGTACATCCAGACAATGAAATATTATTCAGCACTAAAAAGAAATGAACTACTGAGCCATAGAAAGACATGGAGGAAACTTAAATGAATATTAAAGTCAATCTGAAAAGGCTACACATTGTATGATTTCAACTATATAACATTCTGGAAAAAGCAAACTGTGGATGCAATGAAAGATTCCTGGTTGCCAGTGGTAAGGGTAGAGGGAAAGAAATGAATTGAATTCAATTGAATTATCAGAGCAGGAGGATTTTTAGAACAGTGAAACTTTTCTGTTTGATACTATAGTGATGGATACATGTCAAACATTTGTCCAAATTCATAGAATATACAACATGAAGAGTGAACTCTAATGTAACCTATGGACTCTGAGTAATAATGATGTGTCAATGTAGGTTCATCAGTTATAACAAAGATACCACTCTGGTGGGAATGCTAATATTGGAGAGGCTATTCATATGTGGGGGCATGGCATATATGGGAAATCTCTGTATCTTCTGCTCAGTTTTGCTGTGAACATAAAACTGCTCTAAAAAAATAAAAATGAAATCTACTTTTTTTAAAGCAAGAACAAATTAAAGCCAAAGGAAGTTAAAAAAAAAAAAAAGAAAAAAGGAAATAGCAAAGATGAAAGCAAAAAGAAATGAAGTAGAAATTGACAAGTTAATAAAGCCCTAAAAATGGCTTTTGAAAAGATCAATAAAATTGAAAACATTATGATACCATTTTTATACTGGATTTTTTAAATCTTCATGTATCTTAATTTTTATATGTGATGGTTAATTTTACGTGTCAACCTGACACTAAGGGATGCCCAGACAGCTGGTAAAACATTATTTCTGGGTTTGCCTGTGCGGGTGTTTCTGGAAGAGATTCGCATTTGAATCAGTAGACTAAGTAAAGTAACTCACGTTCACCAATGTTGGTGGGCATTATTCAATCCACTGAGAGCCTGAATAGAACAAGAAGGAGCAGGAGGAATGTATCTGCTCTATGCTTGAGCTGGGACATCCATCTTCTCCTACACTAGGATATTGGTGTTCCTGGTCCTCAGGCCTCCCAACTCCAACTGGAATTTACTCCATTGGCTCCTCTAGTTCTCACGTCTTTGGGTCTGGACTAGAACTATACCAACGACTTTCCTGGGCCTCTACCTTGAAGATGGCAGATCAAGGAGCTTCTCAGCCTCCATAATCATGTGAGCCCCATAATGTCCCTCATAATAAATCTATTTCTGTAAATCTGTATATAACCTATTACTTCTGATTCTCTAAAGAACCCGGGACTAGTACATTATGTGAGTTAGATTAACTGTTCTCATCACATTTTCCTCACATCAGTGTGTTGTAATTTGTTACTAGTAAAAAATTACCAAATTTTAGAGGAATTTTTATAATTCGAAATTATTCAAGTTTATTCCTATAATGTTATTCCCAGTAAAATTCATTAGTAAATGTGTCTTACCTCTAGCTTTCCTAACAAACACTGTACACTGAGAGGCGTAACAATAAGGACTTATTTCTCATGGTTTTGTTTGCTGGGAAGTTCAAAATCAAGGAGCCAGCAGATTCAATGCCTAGCGAAGGTCCACCTTGTGGCTATATCTTCACATGGCTCAGAGAGAGAAGGTATTTCTCCTGTCTTTCCTTGTAAGGGTACTAATTCTATCCACGGAGGCTCCACCTTCACGGCCTAATTATCCTCCAAAAGGCTCACCTCTTAATCCTCCTAATCTTTGGGATTCAGGCTTCAACAGATGAATTTGGGGGAAACACATTTAGTTCACTGCAGATAGGCTTTCCTGAAGGAGAAAAAAAACAGGTGACATCTTAAGTTATACTTTGAGAATTGTACATAAGTACTGATATCTCCATGGGAATATGTCCCAAATTTGGACATCACTTGTGATACTTGTTGAAGTAGAAGGGAAAAAAGTGACTCACTAAATTAGCCCAGCTAATGAAGTCCCTGTGTTAGAACATGGAAAGTTGTCAAAACAAAATTACTTGGAATAAAGTCACAGGACAGTGATCACAGGACACGATCAAAGGATTGAAGAAAACCAAGAGTCAGGTGTGTTGGCACTCACACCTATTCCTGTGTGAGAATCCATTAGATCCTAGGCCCAAGTTTATAGAGTTCTTTCTGAAAATAAACTTTGTCCTTTAAGAGAAATGTTTTGTGTTTCACATGAATCTTCCTGAAAACTTCAAGTGATGAATTTACAAGTAGTGTCAAAATCTTTCAGGGTAATATAAATTAAATGGAATTATATTTCCTAAATTTATATTTCCTTTGTCTCATCTGACCATCCCACATATATTTTTAAGTTCTTTCTTTGAATGAGGAAGACCATGACAATTTTACCTACCCAATGCAGAGGTATTGGAAGTAGCCTTGTGTCTGAGCAAGGATTTGGTAAAATATATTATCAGGAGAAATTGCCAACCTTCCTAACTCCATGGCTATTTTCTAGAGCATATGCATCTTCTATTCATTCCACAGCAAATTTATGAAGTGCTTAATATGTGCTAGGCACTCTGCTGGGGGCTTGGGATGCATCACTGACAAAACAGATGTCTTTGCTTGCAAAGTTTAAGATTAATTTTCCCAAAGCAGAATTTCAATCATTTTATAAGCCTGCTTATAAACTTTCAGTAGTTCCCCAGCTTCTGCTTTAAAAACAAATTCCTCAATCTTTCATTAAGAGAGTCCAGAAGCTGGCTCAAGCTATCTTTCCATGTTTTTCTCCCGTTTTTCACTTTCCTTGAGATGATTTTACACTCCAGTCAGACTGGGAGATTCTTACCCTCCAGTTTTCACCTAACCAGAATACCCAGATGCCTTCCTTTTCTGCCATCTTCCTTAGTCCTTCCAGTCTTTATTTTTTCCTTCCTCCCTTCTGATTCTCTCTCCCTTCCTACCAAGCCACTCTGCTTCCTCAGCAAACATTAATCAAGTGTCTACTATGTGCTGGACACTGTGCTAGGTGCTGGGGAGGTAAAGACAGTTTTCTCTTGTTTCTACTCATTGAAATATAAAGCAATGCTTGGATTTGAGCACAAAATACAAGTAGAACTTGGGTGAGGCAGAAAAATGTTACACAAATATCCTTCTGCCCATCTATTGGCTAGTGTCAAGCTATAAATTCCAAGAGAACAGCACTATGCATGTTCACTTTTTTTTTTTTATCCCCAGCAACTGGCACATTCCCTCCTATATGGCTGATGCTCAGTTAATAATTATTGAATGAATGAATGAATGAATGAATGAGACCTAGCAATAAGACCACAAAATGACTTTAGAAGAAGAGTAATGGATGACAAAGTATTTGAGTTGCCCCAGGTTCTATGAAGAGAGGGACCTCGGAAGCCTTTGAGTCAGAATTATAAAACCAGTTAAGAGCTGAGTCTCAAGTATTTTTGAATTGTCACCCCTCTGAACTATCCCTAAACCTGCTAAGGATTGGGAGAGAAAACATTTATTTTAAAGGTATGCTTTTTGAATCCAGGGACAAAAAAAAAATTTCAAGTGTACTTCCTTTTATCAGGCAATGAACATCACATCCATTTCCCTCTTTCACTTATTTGCCAAGAAACTCAGCTAAACAGTGCTCAACTCAACTCCCTCTGAGCCTCAACTGTAAGTGCAGAGGCGGATGTCTTTCCCATTGGGGTCTAGTGAAGACTATGATAACTGATGGCAAGAGCAGGGTTCATATTCAATTACATAGGAGAAACTCACTGAGGGCCGCTTCCTTAAATACCCCAGAGACCCTTTATAGTCCTGCTGTTTCAGAGATAGGACCAACTTTTTATAGGTTCTAATCATGTGATAGTAGCATGTCATACAATGGTAAGTGGCTGAAAATCCTTGCTCTGTCACATCTGTTTCCTGTCCTATAAAATAAGTATAATATTAGTATTTACTTTATAGGGTTATAAAAATAAATGAGTTAACAGACATAAGAGCCTTGGTGAACATTCTCAGCACAGACTCTTTTTTTTTTTGGTTTCACAATTTTTCAGTTCATTTCGGTAAAAACATAATATAAAAGGCATTGCCAGCCTCTTCCCCTCCTGGGGATGATCCATCTAGCCTGTCAGTCTGGGCCACTCCGGTGGTTCATAGCTCATCATGCGATATGTACAGGGCAGGGTCACATAGATCTGTTCGCTTACTACAAAGTTTGTTTTTAACATTGTCAGCCTCTCGCGAAAAGAATTCAGTGAGTTCGTCCTCATATTCCTTCACAATGCTCTTAACACGCAAACTTGAGAGTACCACTGATGTCCGTATCAATCCGGATGCCCTGTAGGTCCAGTTCACTGGATTCTCCACTCCGGCCCACTACACGTATGTAGTTCTTGCGGTGAGTGGAAGGGTCAATCTGTTCCCCATACTCCTTCATCTGGTCACATACCTCCTCTAACAGCTTTGTGAGGTGGGCCTCTGAGCGAGCATAAGGCACCTCCACCACTGGCTGGCTGCCATCGGATTAATTCAGAAAGAGCCCATCTGAATGGTCTTCTTGGGATCCACCTGGGCTATTTCCCACTCTAGTTCAACCACCAGAGCCCTGCAAGCTCCACAGTGTAGATCCTGGTTCCTCCGGGCCCAGGCAGTTCCCAGCAGGGCCCCCAGAAGCAGGGCCAGACAGCCCCAGCCTTTCATCTTTAGCGTAAGGGGTTGCTCCACCTCTGCTCCCAGGGCCGCTGCCGTGGCCCAGGCGCTCCAGGACACCCAGACTCTCACTTTAGCTCCGGCCCCTCGCACCTGGCTGCTGGGGAGCAGGGCTGTCCAGGCTTTTCCAGAGCGCTCCAGCACTTTCCAGGCACGGGTGCCCCAGCAACTGCCTGACCCAGCTCCCTGCACTCTAATCGGGCGCCTAAGCAGGGCTCTGATGCGCTGCGGTGCGAGCCGTGAATATTGACTTATGTAACATTCTTGGTTGTAATCAACCCAGAGCCTTCATAGCTGAACAGCATAAGGATTAAGAGCAAGATCACTCAGATCAAGCTGCTTGAGTTTATTTCTTAGGTCTACTAGTTTTTACTTTCTTTGTGAACTCAAGCAAATTAACGTCCCTGAGTTCAAATTTCCTTATTGCTAAAATGAAAATACTAACAGTACCCATATTATAAAGCTTTGTGAAGTTTAAACTAAATAATTGATCTGACACTTCAAACAGAATCTGGCACATAATTAAACACCCGGTGTTTCTTCTTATAATGAAAAAGTGTATGCCTCAAGGTATTCATGGTCCAGTAGGAGAGAGAGAAAGAGAAATGTAACAAATAATTACAACATAACATGGTAAGTGCTGATAGACATAACTATACTTCGCAATCGGAGTATGAAACTGATTTCTTTATGTGGAACATTAAGTAAATTACCACCTAACTGGTAAAGTTAACACAGTGTATTTACTCTGGGATACTACTACCATCATTTAATGACCTGATTGGAATAACAAATATTGACAAAGAAAAGGAAACCCCACTAGAGAAAATAAGCATTCTCTTAATGAGATGGCTTTGTTTTGATCATAAATGACTTAGATGTATTTCATTTGTTCTAGGTTTTCCAAAAGATTGTTCAACTGTGATAATAACAGTGGATCTGGCTCTTACTTCATAAAGGCAGAAAATGTGCTTAATTAAGATTGCACATCAAAACAGCCCCCTGTAAATGTGCTATTTTCACAGCTTACTTCACACCTCTTCTACCAGCACCTGGTAATTCTTTGTGTATCTTTGTCCTCCAGAAAAAAAAACAAAAAAAAAAACAAAAACACTGTCATCTTCTCAGGCTGTGTCTAAATAGGTTGCATACACCCAAGAGTTCTGTGCTATTTCTTCACACTCATCAATCCCATCTGCCTACCCTAGTCCTTTTATTCTTTCCATTTTTTCCTATGGCTATGCTGGAAATATCAAAGAGCAGATATCACTTTGTATGAATATATTATTAGGATATGAAGTCAGGAATGTTTAAACCGAAGCCATCAGAACCAAAGTAAGCCTGATAACTTGTTGGGGTCTTACAGTAGTGGTTCAGGACTGTTATTACATAAAGTAGTAATTACTGCACCTGCTTCTGCATATATGCAGATTAGTAGAACATTCTAGTTGATAGAGTTCCGAACATTTGAAAATATAAAAGACTATGCTTGGGGCGCCTGGGTGGCTCAGTTGGTTAAGCAACTGCCTTCGGCTCAGGTCATGATCCTGGAGTCCCTGGATCGAGTCCCGCATCGGGCTCCCTGCTCAGCAGGGAGTCGGCTTCTCCCTCTCCCGCTCCCTCCTCTTGTGCTCTGTCTCTAAAATAAATAAATAAAATCTTTAAAAAAAAAGACTATGCTTGATTTCTCTATTGTTCTGCTTGTGCCTTAGCTTTTTGGTTGTTTTTTGGTTCAGATTTAGTTTGAAATATGATTTCCTTACCCTTTCTTCCCCTTGGAGAGCAATGTAGAAGCTTATAGTTACTGTTCATGTGAGTAATGAGATATAATATCCAACCAAATCACACCAAAACTCCCTTCCTTCTCCAGGCCAATGAAAAACTTCATGTCCCAGAATTATCTTGCCAGGACTGAAAGACTATTGCCACTTCAAATAATGACCTGAATCTCAGAGGGAAAAAAAACTTACTTTCTTAAAGAGCTTAATGTTAGTCAATTTTGGCTCATTTATGAAGAGAATACACTTGCCCTTAAGCGTAAGTAATATTGAATAATAAAGAAATTACATGGTAGTAATTTTACTGTCATGTTGGTTGAAGTCTTTTTCCATTCTTCTTCCCTTCTTTTCTTCATTAGCTCCGAGAGCAGGATCCATGTGGTATCACAACATCTGCCAGCCACTGCAGCCCTACAACCTTCCAAATGCAAATGCAGTAGAATTCCAGCTTCTCAATGACCTGAGTTGAGTCACGTGGGCAGGTTGGTATAATGCCCACTTGATTTAGGCATGGATAACACGCTCTTCCCTGAGTTTTATGACTGTGCACTGGGAAAGGATGGCTTACATGGGAAATTTAGGGTGTTATTAAACAAGCAAAAAAGATGAAATGGGATAATAGGCAGCCATAACACAACAAATGTCATCTAGTGGTAAGTGGTAACATGTCACTTAACCATCAGTTAACATGTACTGAGCACTTAACATTTGTCAAGCCATGTTCTGAGTGTATTAACTCTCAAAAGAAAATAATTTCCTGTGTTACTCTGTGTTACAATAACCCGTAGAGTTAGATAGAATTTTGGGTTTTTTTCCCATTCTTCATTCAGACCCATAATTAAAAACTCAATATACTTGGCAAGAAATTAAAATTATAGGATACTAGAGCTGGGAAATGTTTGGAGCTTTATTATAGAGATAAGCACCATTAGAGGTAGTAAAACATAGTTCAGGATTCTCCAAACCATTCTGATCAAGGTCTTCTATGAATAGAAAATTACTGAATATGTGTGTATATTACTAATGAACTATAATCTTCTACTACTCTATTAATGTATTGAATATATTATAAAATGTACACCAAAAATAGAAATTACAGAAGAACCATTTTAAAGATGAAATAGATGATATTTTATAATGTCTTGCTAACCATGACAGCTTCGTGTTATCATTTTTTGCACAATATTCCCTTCTCAGGATTCATCACTACAATGGTGAATGAAAATCCATAGTCCAACTATTCTTTTGATAATTTCAAATATTTTGGCCAACTTATTTCCAGTATTGTTTAAATAGACTTTAAAAAAAATTGTGTGGTGTTGCTAACAAAAAACTAGTAATAAATCTAGGAAAAATGTCAGCTGTGCCATTTTCTTGTATATTTATGCCTGAATTATTAGTATCTGATTCAGTCTGCTGTTTTGTTTTTTTCTCACAAGAATCTTTGTACACTACTGTCTATTCTGTAAGTATTATTTTATTCAAAATAAAAAATATTGAATCTGTAAAGCCTCTTGACTGGGCATTCATCATCTGCACTGAGAGGTAAATCCTCGGTCAAGGACTACCCATTCTTTCCTCAGGACCCTTTCCACATCTTAAGTGCTCAGTTATGGCTCAATGAAGGACAGGTGTCAGTCTATGTACTAGATATTGAAAAAGCCGATTTTTTTTCTCATTTTTAAAATAAAGAGAAAAATGACTGCTAATATTTTCTCTTCCCTCCCCCGTGCTCCCCACCTGTGAACTGCCTTGAACAGTCTCTGGATCATACCCAGATTATTTCTGGAGATCAGTGACTAGTGACACAGAATGAGCATAGGACATATTGCATATTGCATGTCCTAGTCTTGCCTGAAGCCCACTGTGCAAACTTAGAATGAAGTTAAATGAAGAATATGAAGTCATCCTCATGAAATTTTTGTGACACTTACATGAGATAATTATTTCAGTGCTGAGCAATCTCTTTTGAAGGGGAATTAGGTGCCTTAATTAGGATCTTGTGTGGTCTGAAGTCAGACTGCCTAAGCTCAAAGGCCAAGTCAGTAGTCCACTACTGGTGTAACCTTGGCGAGTTATGCTTTCCAAGGCCCATCTCCTCACTTGCTAAATGGTAAATAAAATTGGTGGCACTGTCTTCTAGGGTTGTTTTGAGGATTAAATGAAACAACATTTGCAAAGCTCTTAGCACAGTGCCTGATATAAGGAAATTCTTTATGAGAGGTCTTATTTTCATGGTTATTCTAAGGACCAATTCAGAAAAAATAAAAATTTTTGCTGACAGCCTTCATTCAAAATTAATATAATTATATGATTATATATAATATATATTTTATATATAATATGTGCACATATACTATATAATATGTCTTATATATTATATAATATATGTATATATAAGTATGCATTTTATATGTAATATATAATATTTTATAACATATAATTTTATATTATTTATATATATCATATAATATTAATATATACAAATATATAAGTGAATATATTAAATAATATATTATATAGTTAATGTATAATAATATATAATAATTATATATTTAATATATAATATATTTATATATTTTATTATATTATATACAATATATAAATATATATAATATAAAAACATATATTTTATATATAATATAGCCTTACAATTTAGACCAGCTACTCCATCATATAGAACAACAGTCACAAAGTGAAGTCTGGGACTCCTAGGGCCCTCCAAAACTCATTCAGAAGCACTGAGAGGTCAAAAGCATTTTCATAAAGATACTAGGAAGTTAGTTTCTTTTTCACTCTCATTCTTCCATGAGTTTATAGTGGGGTTTTCTGGGAGCTACGTATGTGATATTGCAACAGACTAAATGAAGAAGCAGCTATGAGAATCCAGCTGTCATATATTGAGCCAGACGTTACAGAGATTTGTAAAAATCTTTTACACTCTTCTCACTAAATTTTTTTGAATTAGGAAGTGATTTTTCATAAAACATATATTATTTATATAATAGGCTTTTAAGAACCAAATTAAAATACTGAATATTTAAAGTTCTCAGCTGGGGAGGAGGAATTGGAAGAAGCAAGTCAAAGGGTACAAACTTCAAGTTACAAACTACAGAGGTACTGGGGATGTAATGGACAACATGATGTCTAGAGCTAGTGCTGCTATATGGGAAAGTCATTAAGAGAGTAAATTCTAAGTTCTCATCACAAGGAGAAAAAAACCTTTCTCCTTTTTGTCTTTTCTTCTTTCTTGTCTTTTTACTTTACATGAGAAGATGGATATTAGCAGAACCTGTTATAGTAATCATCTCACGATATAGGTAAATCAAACCATCATGCTAACACCTTACACAGTGATGTATGTCTATCATTTCTCAATAAAACTGGAGGAAAATGTTCTCAGTTTTAATTTTCAGTAAGGTAAATTTTGATAGATATAACCCATATAACCAAAGATTTGGGGGATCCCTAATAATTTTTGTGTAAATAGAGTCTTAAAACCAGAAAGTTTTGAGAATTGCTGATATAGAAGATTGCCGATGAAAAAGTTGACATCACTTTTAGCAACCAAATTTAGCGACACATTCTATTCTTTCAGCCTGGAAGTAGACCACAGTTGATAACATGAGATTAAGCTGGGGGCACAGAGCCCTCTAGGTGAGGCGGCTCTCAGATGCTGGTGTAAATGGAATCTTGGTAGGTGCCAAAGGATGAGTAGAAGGTAAGAGCCACAGCATCATGGTGGTTGAAAAGGGACCCAGAGATGTCAAATATCTTGCTTATGGTCTTAGCCCATTAGTGATGGAGCTAGAATACCAAATGGAGTGTTCCTCCTCCAAGTTTTTATCTGAGGGTGAGATTTCAGATATAAAGATTACAGAGCTTTTCAAGATTATTTCTGTCTTACAACTCCTCTGAAATGTAGTAGAAATAAATTACAAAACATGTGCTGATTAAATTGTAATTCTATCTGAGTCTTACTATGAATCTCATTGTCCCCATTTTAACTAGATCTTGTAAGATCCACCACAGAGAGGCATGTTAACATTTTTCCCATTGTAAACTATCCAACTTAAAGACATCATCATTTGTCATATTTTGTAGGTCCCCTTACAGAATTGTTCAACTTAGAATCTGTATTTTCCCTACAAAATGTCTTACATCAATGTAATATCGTTCTAGTCCATCTATCTTGCCAAACTAAATAAAGAGGTAAACTAAGGCAACTCAAACTACCAAAAATTGAGTTCATTTTGGAGTAGCAGAGGAACTGTAATTTGGGAAATGCAAATGATTACAATCTATAGGTGAGTCCATTGGTTTGAGGCGAACTGTATTTTGGGGGCAAGAGTGTAAAGAGGGAAGTCCAGCAAGAGTCCAAGCAGTAAATTCATTGGCTTGAGGATGGGGAGAGATTCCCGGTGGATGTTCATTGGTCAGGAGATAAAATCTGGTTTTCCGGAAGTCAGGCATTTATGGGAAATTAGTCTTTCAGTTCTTAAGTTTTGTTTTCCTGAGGTTGCATGTGTGATTCTCCATTTCATAACCTCTAGTTCCATTTTAGATTGAAATCCTTTCACAATATCTAGTGATATTTAGGCTTTTTTCTTTTTCTATTTTTTCTTTTTTTTTGAGAGAAGAGGAGAGATTGTTAAATATATCCCATAGGAGCAATGGCATATTTTTTCCCTTCTTCATCTCTCACTCTCAAATAATTGAAGATGACTGTAACCCATCAAATAACTAAAATTAACAGCAAAAGAATCTTCATTCTGATTGTAATTTCTAGAGGTTTAAAAGTGTATGCTGGGAGTTAGTGACTTAATTCTATTTGAAATCAACTTTTCACGGTGACTTGTGACCATGTTTTACTTTAAGCTGGTGGGGGAAGAGGGGATAATTTGTTCATTTCAATCATTTTTCTTTAATAATAGTAGAAACCAAGTTTGAGTTTTCACTGTCCCCCTGTAGAGCTCCCATAAATTCTAAGGATATTTACATAATAATAGCTGTCAGAGATTCATAGGAAATTTTGAGGCAGCTTAGTCCTTAGCCCAGTACAGGCATTTCCAAAGCAACTAATAATTTAATAATGTTTTTGTCTTGCAAAAGTGATCTGCAGGCTTAATTTGCTCGTAGCCACAAAGTTAGCTGAATGCTTTTGCTTGTCCCCTGAAGTTTTCTTCTAGGTTATGACTACTACAATGATTCATAGAAAATATTTTTCAGCATGCAGGTTCCATCTTCCATGCTTTTTGCAGAAAATCTCAGAAACAAAAGTATCTATTGTGGGGGAGAAAAAATAGTTCTCTACTTTTCTGAGCTCTTGGCTGAGACTTCCCTGTAATAAAAGACACATTAGCAGAAGAAAGAAACAATTTTAATTACCTGTGGAAGCCCTACAAAGATATGAGACTCAAAAGACAGCCAGATAATTGAAGCTTGTATACCATCCTGAGCTAAGGAAAGGGATAGGGTCTGGGGCTTTAAAGAAGGGAATGCAATTCACCTGGCAGGTGAAAGAGGAAATGTTTGTCAAACAAAGTTTGCCTGGCCAGGTAAGTAGGTCTCTCAGATGCAAAAGTGATCTCTGGTAACAGCTATCTTTCTGGTACAGGTCCCGTTGCTAACATAAATTTCCTTTATAAATGTAGATTTCCCTTACAAAAGGTTAACTTTCACTTTGTTTTCAGAGCTTCTCTTGTGTCTGTAGTTTCTTTAAAATAATCAGCTCAAAAATAATGCATATGCCAAAAAGTCATATTTTTGGTGACAAACTCTATTCCCCTTCAGTTGCCAAAACATATATTGGGTTCAGAACCCAGGTCAGAGATTTCTTGTCAAAACTGTACTGTTTGAGTAAGCACAGATAAAATTATTTGGCTCTATACTTTTCCGTAAATTCTAGAAATATCAATTGTTTCTAGAGAGTTGGGTTTCTCTGGAGGCTGGGAAACATGAGCAGTTCCTGGAATCTGCCTGGAGACTGGGCTCTTGGGAATTTGTCCAGCTTAGTGTCGATGTCCCAACCCCACCTCTTTTCAGAGACACGGACGCTATTTTACAATTTTGGTAATGGAGTTGTAACAGATCCGTTACCCTAATCTCTGTCCAGGGAAGACTATAATTATATAATTTCCAGGAGCTTCAGCAAATAATCTTGACCTAAGTCATCTTCCTTCTATCGCCGCCTCCCAAAACATACTTAATTGTTAAAATCTTTTTCAGACTCCTGATAAATACCCGGGTATTTATTGTTCCTTTGAAGAAAGGAAAAAGAAAAATTGTTCTCATGTTATTTTGTATTTTAGTTTCGAATAAACTTGTGAGAAAGAAAGCAAAACACAAGTTTGAATTATATTTCGATTAAACTCCTGGGGTTTTATACATTCTGCAAATAATATCTAAATCACACAAGCAAAAACCCCAAAATAATTTAAAAAATAAAAACAGGAGTGCCTAGGTGGCTCAGTCATTAAGCGTCTGCCTTCAGCTCAGGTCGAGAGCCCTGCATCATTGGGTTCCCTGCTTAGCAGGGGAGTCTGCTTCTCCCTCTCCCTCTGCCTGTGTGCTCTCTCACTCACTCTCTCTCTCAGATAAATAAATAAAATCTTTAAAAAAATAAAAATTAAAAATAAAAACAAATCTGACGGTGTTATGTTAGTATATTGGAAAAGCCAAAGAGCTTGCTCCTACTTGGGGTTAATACTACAATTTGAATTTGGCACGTAATCTTACCTTTTCTGAAATTATTTTTAAGTACTGCTCCTTAGTGCTATTCCAGTTGAACGGGCAGTGGAACATTCCCATATTTAAATTCTTTATTATAAAATGGTTTTGGGCACCTCGGTGACTCAGTGGGTTAAACATCTGCTTCTAGCTCAGGTCATGATCCCAGCGTCCTCAGATGGAGTCCCCCATGGGGGGCAGGGTCCCTGCTCAGCGGGGAGTCAGCTTCTCCCTCCGCGGCTCCCTGCCTCCAGAGCTCGTACATGCGCACACTCTTTCTCTCGCACACAAAAAATAGATAAAATCTTTAAAAAGATAAAATAAAGTGGCCTTAGCCTCTTTTTCTTTCCCCTCTATTAAATCATACATTTAGTTGCGAGATCTACTAGTTGACTGCATGCAGCTATGGGTTGAGTTACAACTGGGAGTTACTAAAAAAAAATAAAATAAAAAAAATAAAATCAGATAAGTTGGCTTCTCACTGTCATCTGGATGCCTTAAAGATAAAGCAAAGGAGGCCTTTTTTTGAGCTTAGAAAATCTTCCAGGAAAACTTGTTTTTCCTAGAAAAAAAAAATGGTAAAGCTAATCAAAATGTCTCCTGCAAAAACCTGAAGTAAATCAACAAACATTTTCAAATAATGAATAAACTAGTATCCCACATGTCACCTCAGTCACTCTTAAGGAAGCGTGGGTCAGAAAACACTCATCCACTGCTCTTTTAAGAACAACTGATTCGCACTATTTGGCTCAAACTCTAAAAAAGTAATTTAAAATAAAAAGGATATGGTAAATATGCCAATTTTGGCTACGAGCCTCCCTGTAACATGTCAATGCTTATAGCATAATGTGTCTCTACTAGATTAGTCATGCTTTCAGTGGGGACTTACAGGGACTGACTCATTTGGATTTAGGCTTAATCAAGCTTTTAAAATCCCTTCATGTACCATTATATAGCATTCACTCATTCATTCAACAAATTTTTATTCAGTGCCTACTCTGTACCGTAGGCTAGGTATGTTGAAAGCTGGCTCCCCAAAATATTAACAACACAATCTGCTGACAAGACCAAGCTGAGTTTATTGAATTTATTTATAAGTGGCATTATCAGCTGAATCAAGCTGCAGTGGTGTCTCTAATGAGGAACGCAAGGTTGGAATTTACTGAGAATCAGCAGTTTGGTTTAAGGCAGGTATTTCAATGGGAGGAGGAGGCTTGCTTAGGATTGGATAAGGATCAGGGTATAACAGTTTGGAATTTGTGGGAAGAGCAAGGTGAAAAATCTTTGAAGAAATCCAAAGAATATTCATCAGTTAAGTGCTGTGTTTCCTATTGTTCATAGGTCTTTCTGGAAGTTCACATCATGAACAGCCAAGTTATGTGCCTGGGCAAGAGTCTCTTGGATTGGGAAAGTCATGCTAATGAAAGCAATGGAATAGTAAAGTCATGTTAGTAATAGTCAGGAAGCTGTGTGTGGGAGTAAGGATGGGGATAGGTCATTCCCAAGCACTTGGGATACACTGGTGAACAAAATGACAAAAATCCTTGCCTTTGTGGAAATTTGCTTCCTAGAAATTTCAATCTACCTCAGACTGTGAACAAAAATGACTAGTTTAAATTATATGCCAGACACTGGATTCTTTCGTAGTTCAAATTTAGAATTAGCCAGGTACTATTTCTTCATTAGGTTACCCAACAAGGCTTTTTGGATTCTTCCAGATGCTAGCCTTGAACTAGGTGTGACGGCAAGACTCTGACGTCAAGAATTTCATTGTCTAGTGGGTGACACCAACTTGTAAATAGTTGCCTATAAAAATAAGCAGGGATCCTAAGAAAGTTATTTATCTGATAAAATTAGTATTTGTTCTAGCATGGTGTCCTACTTAGAAAAGTACTGACTTTACAATGGCAATGCATGAAAAGGAAAAGTAAATGGGTGAAAAGCTGTATGTGCAGCAGCTTTATAACCTGGTCCAAGATTGTTAAATTTGTTTCAAAGGATTATGCATTTGAATAAGACCCAAGGTCATTGCATTTACTTGTTCTTATGACTAAGCATGAAAAAACTGCTACTGTGTCTCCTCTTCCCCTTCCCCATCTGTGCTGTTATTCCACAGGTGATCTTAACACTTAATTAGAAGTTAAAAAACTCACATGACTTCTACGTCTCGACAGACAGGGTAATGTGTGAAGTGACTAGATAAGGCAATGAGAAGGCGGGAGTTGAGTTTAACTGGAGAAGGCGTGTTCTGTCTAAGTGTATTCACATTGCCCTGGGGGTGGTGCAGAGGAGGTACGGTCCAAAGAAACGTCTGTTGTCTTGATTCAGTTTGCCTATGACCAGCTTCTTAGCCTTGATCAACCTAAACAAATGTTATAGAATAGGGCTCTACTCCCAGTCCACTGGGATCTCCTGGTAGATTGGGAGCCCTGTCTTGTTAGATAGCTACTATGCACTTTCCTGGGGTACCAGGGACTTGACCATCCTTCTTTTTCAGAAATTTTACCTATGTAGGGAGATCTCAAAATATAAGGCAAGTACAGGTATTATGGGCTTTAATTTCACATAAAAGTTAATGCAGTAATCATTTCACTACAGCCTTTCTTCAGAGAAAAGAGAAAGATTAAAATTTTTTGGTTTAAAATATTGGTCAGTATGTCATACTTAATGTATATTTAATTCTTATACATTTTTTTAACATATAAATCTTCCAAATGTTATTCTATCCTCAGAATTCTGTTTGTACATATTATAAAGCCTAAAAAATAGATGGGTGTTCATACATTGTTACAGCTGAGGGGGATGTTCATGCCCATATAGGTCTAATCCCCCAGTTTTCAGATGAGTGAACAAAGCCAGAGAGTTGGATCTGTTCAATCCACATCACAAAGCATGTCAGAGGTGGAGCCAAAGTCTAACCCTGAGGTCTCTGCCCAATTGATGCCCTTCTACCTTTCCTAAGGAGTGTTTCTTCTAAGAAAAGAGTCTGACAGGGTGCCTGGGTGGCTCAGATGATTAAGTGTCTGCCTTTGGCTTGGGTCGTGATCCCAGGGTCCTGGGATTGAGTCCCACATCAGGCTCCCTGCTTGGCCAGGAGCCTGCTTCTCCCTCTCCTTCTGCTCCCCCTGCTTGTGCTGTCTCACTCTCTCTGTCAAATAAACAAATAAAATCTTTACAAAAAAAGAAAGAAAGAAAAGAGCCTGATAAAGTAGATAAAGCTATCTTCCTTTTTAAATTGTTTTTAATAATTAACAAAGTAATACATACAAGTTGAAAACAAATAAGATAGAAATCTATAAAGTAAAACATTAAAGCTCTAAGTGGTCCCTTTCCTCATTCTCAACTGTATTCGTGCAGCTCTTTCTTCATGCACATATGTACACTCATTTGACTTTCGCTTGTTGTTACCAAAATGGGATTATACTTTTGCAATTTCATTTTCCTTCAATAATACATTATGGGCATCCTTCCACATATGCAGGCTACTTCTTATTTCTTTATCTGCAGAACGTTCTATGATAGGCAGGCCATGACTTGTTTTCAACAGTCCCTGATTGAAGGCAAGTACAAAAATGTTTCAGTAAACATCTTTTTCATATATTCCTTATCAGCCGTGCTAATATTTCTATAGTAGAGATTCTTAAATATGGAATTTCCGGGTCAAGAGGTTTTGCCATTATAAATTTTAGGTGCAAATTTTGGTAGATACTACCAAATTACCATCCAATTAAAAAAAAAAAAAAACGGTTACACCCCAGCCTCAGTGAATGTGAGAACTCTCCCCAACACTATCAAGTACAGCATTTGCATCATCCTCTGTATTTATAGGAAGCACGTTCCTGAATCTTAACAGGAACTAAAATAAGCATAAAGGGAGGAATTCACTGAGCCAAATTTGAGAGGGGCAGAGTTATACTGGCCTTAAAGAAGTCTATAACTGGGGATTTGAATGTCACCAGAATGCACTTGCACCCTACCGCCCCCATCATGTCTTTCTGCATGCTGTATTGGCTTGTCTGGCTTCCTCGTGAGCTCTAACCTCAGTTTTTAAGAAGTAACATCTGAGCTCATACCCTAACAGTTCCATAAACAAGAAGGAAAGGAAGCTTTTTTTCCCCAGTTTTGTTTGAAAAGCCCTATGGTAGATTCTGATTGGCCAGCTTCCATCACAGGCTCCCCACTTGGGACAATTATTGGGTGCAGAAGGGGGGACATGCTATGACTGGATCAGCTCCAAGTGTGCACCCTGGCCATTCCCGAGCATGAGACACTAAAAAGGGGGGGATAGTGTTGGACTGATTTATAAATAAATATATATATATATATATATACACCAGAATGTAAGTATATATGTGTACAGAGGGTGTGTGTGTGTGTGTGTGTGTGTATTCATGATTAAATTTAATGGGTATCTACAATTCACTTACAGTGTTTGAGATCATGGTTCAGATTTTTATATATAAAATAATTTTAATATTTATTTGTTTAATCATCATTTGTTCAGATGTTTAAACAACTTCCATGGATGACATCTCTTAGTCTAGAATGTCTGTGTTCTCTAAAGGTTTGTTATAACAAGTTTAGAGTGAAGAAAGAACTGCAAATTTATATTAGAAAGTTTTTTATTATATCTCCACAGAACACATCTGAGCTATAAAGAATATAAAATCCCAGTAATAGTAGAATTTGTCATAAATACCGCTTGTTTTTGGCCTTCAGTACTTTCCTAAAACTTGTCTGACAGAATGAAATTCAGGGTTTTACTGTTATTATTCTGGTACAGTTAATCAAATTTAGTTATTAGTGTTTAATCACTCAGTAAAGCCTCATAAAATAGGAACATGAACGCAGAGAGTCATGATAGTTAATTCTCTTTTGGACCCCACATGGAAGCTTACTGACTATTCTGACATTGGAATTGCTAGATCTGTGTGGTAGGGTCCGCTTTGACTCTTACAGTGTATGCACATGGGAGGTCAGGTAGTGTAGCCGGGTCTCTGAATCCAGACTGAGAAGGTTTGAATTCTGGCTATGATACTCGCTAGCTATGTGATCTTGACTAAAACATTTAACACACTTGTCTCCATTTTCCCCCTGTAAAATGGGGATAAAAATGTCATTTCTCTCATAAATATGTGTGGACTGACTAGGTCAATATGTGTGAAGTACCAAGTACATAATAAGCAAGCAACCAGTCTTCCTTATTATCATTATTAATTAGGGCAAGTTTAAACCACAGTTTTGTAAGCATAAAATTCAGTTTTAATTATGTACCCATAGAGGTATTATCAGTATTAATGAGATGGTGTTTATGAATTCCTATTATGAACTATATTATAAAAAGAAACCGAGTTATCATTAATTGAATACTGACCATGTACCAAGCACTGTTGTAAGACTTCCCATGTGTTTTCATTCACTCCTCACTGTGACCCTCTGATCCCATTTTAAAGATAAAGAAATAGAGGCACAGAGAAGTTAAGGCACTTGCCCAATGTTATAAAACTAGTAAATGATGGAACTTGACCTTGAACCTAGACATTTAATTCCAAAGCATAAATGTTTAATCCATTTCACTATGATGCCTCCACAGAGAAACACAGCTAAGGGCAATCATAAGGGAAGGTCTTTCAGTTATTTTTGCAAATGCCTAGGTAACCTTCAGATGCCCTCATCCAGGGCAGCAGAGGGATAAGGAGTAGAAGAGCAGAAGCCTGGGTTTGCACTGTGGCTCTGCTCCTTAGTAGTTATGCAAACTGGGGTTAGCTGAGTGGACCATCACCTGGCTCCCCTGTGAAGAAGCCCCCCAGTTTCCCTAAATTGAATAGGATTTGCATTCTAAACTTCCTTCACACTGTGGTGGGCAGTCTGCAAGACTGCACATGGAGATTGTTATGCTGGAAAGTAGGCAAGGTGAGCGTGGGTGGCAGGGGACCCCTTGAAGGAGAGGAGCCCTGGGTGCCAGGGTTGTGGAGGGAAGGTCGGATGATTCCAGCCCTCAACTTTATTCCATTAAATCCACTCAACAAGCCTACGAGGAAGATATCCCTGTTATAATATCACAAATGGAGGAACAATTACCTCTAAAATTGAATACAAAGTTCTAGGACTGGAATAGCTCTAAATCCACACATGAATTTGAGAGAGATTTTTTTGGGGGAGGGTGCCATAAGGCACCTTACATCTTACCATAAACAATATTCTAAAATTGCTTTGCAAAGCAAATGGACTATGTGTGTCTAGCAGAAAAAAAGAACAGAAAGCAAATCTGTTCCTTAATAGCTTGTTGCTACCCTGATGCGGAATATATGTGTCATCACTCTTCCCTCTACATTTTGCCTGTCAGCTTCTCCACAGTGGCATGAGTACTCAGTCCAGTCACCCAAGCTCAGTGCCTCCCACCCAGCCTCTGAGGGGGACCCGCCCGTCAGGAAGCTTCACCTCTGGTGTGCCAGGGAGTCACATTTGCCTGCCACTCCAACTCGAGAGCCTCTCCTTTGCTGGACTACTGCCCACTTCCGAGTGACCAACACCTGGCAAGATAAGACCATCCCTCCATCACTGTTTCCAGTAGTCCTTCCTCCTCCTGTGGTAGCCCTCTTCCCTCTTTATTTGAATTTAAGAACAAGTGATTATTGTGTTTTCCAACCATCTCTCCCCCAGATGGTCTCTACCAACATTCTTCCATTCTCATTTCATCAGAAGCATTTAGTCAGTCTGTTCTAAGTCTGTGAACCACCTGTAGGCATTTATAAGTAAAACTGGAAATAAAAAATGGGATATACCACTTTATTTTATTTATTAATAGAGTCCCTATATTAACATTTGTTAATTTTATATTTAAACAGGTGATCACTCACATGGTTAAAAATCAAGAAGCACAAATAATATATACAGGAGGAATATATCCTCTGATTCTGTGCCCAGTGACCAAATTCTCTCTCCTAGAGGAGCTCAAAGTTCACAGTGTCTCAAATATCAGTCTAAAAATATTTTATGGTTATACAAGCAAGTAGCTACTATAGTCCCACATCCAAAGAAAGAAGAATTGGGCTCCATCTTTTCAAGGGAAGACTGTCAAGGAGTTTGCACACTTTAAAACCATCCTACATATAAAATCTGTTTTTTGGGTTTTTTTGTTTTGTTTTTTGTTTGTTTGGTTTTTTTTTTAAAGATTTTATTTATTTATTTGACAGAGAGAGAGATAGCGAGAGCAGGAACACAAGCAGGGGGAGTGGGAGAGCGAGAAGCAGGCTTCCTGCCGAGCAGGGAGCCCGATGTGGGACTCGATCCCAGGACCCTGGGATCATGACCTGAGCCGAAGGCAGACGCTTAACGACTGAGCCACTCACGCGCCCTAAAATCTGTTTTTATTAACATAAATTTAGTACCTATTCTCCTTAATTTTTTTACTCAATACATTTTAGAGATAATTCCAAATCCACATATGAAGAGATCCCTTTGTTTTATTTTGTTTTAGTTGCATTAAATTCACTTATAAAGATCAATATGCCATGTTATTTAATCAGCTTCTTACTGATTGGCAATTAAGTTGCTTCTAATTTTTTGCTCTCAAAAATATTATCATTTCTCACGTGTAAATTTCTCTGTAAAATAAATTATTTGAAGTAGAATTGCTAGATCAAAAGGTCTGTGCATTAACAATTTTGATATATATATTGCAAAATTTTCCTTCATAGAGGATTTTCTCAGTTATACCCCCACAAATAGCACATGGTAAGAAAAGCATTGTTTACATGAAAAAAACATTTTCTCTGTATCTCAGTTCTAAGAATCTGAAATTGCAGCCATTATCTTCTTCCATAGTGACAATGGAGTAAAAACGCAAAATGATCAATTACTGTCATGTATTCTTCTGTCCTAAGCAGAGCCTAGAGTTAAAACAATGTGAGGAAATCATTTAAGGAAGCATAGTTGAGTAAATCCCCCTGTGCTGGAGGCAACCTGCCTCTAATGTTTGTAGACTCAACGCATCACCAACTCTCACACTCTGTCCTCACTACCAACCGTAGGAATAATACCAAAGGTTATCTCAGTGGCAAAGATGGAATATGCCATCATGCATTGATCCACACATTTAAGAGATATCTATTTCATCCATAGCCTGTGCCTGGTGATACACACCCCAAGGCAGCTTAGAGGGAGGTTACTGTATCTCTAGGTCAAGGCCAAGATCAAGTCAAACCTCAGCATGATGAAAGCAGAACCCTGCAATGGAAAGGAAAGACCATAATAATACTTGGAAACCCAGTGGTTCTGGCAGATAGAGGCTGTTTTCTTTGTCCTTGCAGTCTTATAACGCAGTTCAAAGTCCTGGCTTTGGATTCAAATCTTGTTTCTGTATATCTCAATACCTCTGTTTCCTCAACTGTAAAAGGCAGATAGTGTATTAACTCTCTCATGGGTTAAGATTAAGTAGAGTAACATATTCAAAATTCTTAGAATAATGATTTCCCCATATGAAACTTACTAGTATTATTAACTTTCGAATATTATAATATTATTACAAAACATATTCTTCTGTACCATTGTTAATATAATCTTAATACTCTAATATTATTAGTATTAATGACATTATTTAATATCATTACCCAACTTCTTATTTGTTGTATTAGTTATCCATTGCTGCACATCTAATTACCTCAAAACCTAGTGTTTTAAAATATTTATTATGTCAACTTTTGTAGATCAGGAATCTGGTTTTAGTTTAACTAGATTCTCTGCTTCAGGTCGCTCTCAAGATTGAAATCAAGGTGTTGGCTGGAGTTACCCTCATCTCAAGGCTCAACTGGGAATAGATCCTCTTCCAGGCTCACTCATGTGGTTGTGGGCAGCATTTGGTTCCTTATAAGATTTGGCTGGGGGCTGCCTTTATTTCCTTGCCACATGGATCTTTCCAAGATAGCAGATTGCTTCATCAAGGTGAACAAGACATTATAGCAAGAGAAAGAGAATGCCAGAAGGACATTTTGCCTTATCTCAGAAGATTTTATACTTTAATCTCATAAGTAATATCCCATCACTTCTGCCACACACTATTCATTAGAAACAATTACTAGGTCCAGCCCACATATAAAGGGAGGAGAAGGATTGATAGGAAGAGAATACCAACAGGAGATCATCAGGACACATTTTAGAAGCAAAGCAGCCCTCCACAATAGTTCTCCCCTGCACTGTTGTGGCCTGGGTGAGAAAGATCACACAGAGATGTTTACAAGCACTATCTAACTGAGGTAAAGACCATACTGGTTATAGATTTTGTTATGGTTTAAAATGAAGACAAATATCCTGTTTGCCTAATTTTCTTTGCAATAAAAAGATAAAGCCCAAGATAGAAATAAAAGAGCACATTTGAAACGGATCCAGTGATGTATGAAGACTACGGGGCAGAGGTCAGTGTAGCTATAAATAACAACCACTCACAGGCATGCCTCAGAGATATTGCAGGTTCAGTGTTAGACCACCACAGTAAAGTGAATATTGAAATAAAATGAGTCAAATGCAGTTTTGTGGTTTCCCAGTACATGTAAAAGTTATGTTCACAGTGTCCTGTATTCTAGTAAGTGTACAATAGTATGGTATATAAAAAAATATATACAGTTATCATATGATCTCACTCATATGTGGAATTTAAGAAACAAAAGAGAAGATCACAGGGGCAGGGAGGGAAAAATAAAACAAGACGAAATCAGAGAGGGAGACAAATCATAAGAGACTCTTAATCTTAGGAAACAAACTGAGGGTTGCTAGAGGGAGGGGGAATGGGGGAATGGGGTAACTGGGTGATGGACATTAAGGAGGGCACTTATATAATACTTGGGTGTTTTATAAGACTGATGAATCACTGAACTCTACTTCTGAAACTAATAATACACTATATGTTAATTAATTGGATTTGAATAAAAAATAAAATAATAATACATACCTAAATTTAAAAGTACCTTATTGCTAAAAGATGCTGTCATCTGAGCTTTCAGCACATCATAATCACTGATAACAGATCACCATAGCAAATATAATAATAATGAAAAGTTTGAAATATGGCTGGAATTAGCAAAATGTGACACAGGGACACAAAGCAAGCAAATGCTGTTGGAAAAATGGTGCTGATCAACTTGTTCAACTCAGGGTTGCTGTAGGTTTTTGAATTGTAAAACATGGAATATCTGCAAAGCACAATAAAGTAAAGTGGAATAAAATAAGGTATGCCTATAATTGCATAAGTTATTTCCATTCTCAAGAGCACTATGATTTGGTTAATTGCCAACAGGATGGGGGTGGATCATTCCTGGGAGAGAAAGAAGACATTTTATAAAAAGCTGAAAATGCTTTCAATCTGCATAAATAAATGGTAACATGACTAAGTCAACTTCATTTGACTACTTGGCACTATTTTACCTTTTGGAAATCTGCTAAGGAAACTGCACCTGTTTATTCAGTGGGATAAAGAATCAATTAATGGTTCTGACCCTGTAAAGAACTCTGGAAACAAAATTCTTACTTCTTTATTTCTTACACCAAAACAAAATTTCAAATGGCTCTCATATTTTAACGCAAATAAATTCACCAAACTATGAGAGAAAATAGTTTTCTAGCTTTGGAGTAGACAATGCATTTCTGTGTATGAACCAAAGTTAGAATTCATAAAAGAGTCATAAGTTTTAATACATAAAAATTAAAAGTTTCTCCATTGTCAAAAAATAGTAAAAGTAAAGACTTAGTTTTAAATGCTATAAAACAACATGAAACAAATAGTTGCAACATCTATTATGCTCAAATTAATAATCTGAGCACATATAAACTCTTCTACAAATCAATAAGAAAAAGAGTAGAAAAGATCAAAATGAAAATGGTCAAAGAATATTTAAAAAACAATTTTGTAGATAAATGATCTTTAAACATGTGAAGAAATTCTCAGACTCCTTCAGAGTAAGATAAATACATATTAAAATCATAAGAAAGTACTATTTTTACCTATTTGATTGCAAAATTCATGGATATCGGGCAAGGACAAAAAATAAGCCCTCCCAAATTGCTGATAAGACAATAAACTGGCACATTTTTAAAGGACAATTTGTCAATATCTATCTCAATTTTAAATATACATTCCCATCAACTCAACAATTCCTCTACTAAGAATTTATCCCATTCACATGTTCACAGGGAAGTATATTCCAAGACATACACTGAAGCATTATTTAAAACAAAATATCAAAAATATGCTTAAATAAACTCCTTTTAAAAAGCTTTTAATTCTAATTAGTTAACATATAGTACAATACAGTGACTCAACAATTCCATACATCACCCAGTGCTCTTCATGACAGGTGCACTCCTTAATCCCCGTCACCTACACTTAAATAAACTCTTAAATCACTGTATTTCACTGTGTGTGTGTGTGTGTGTGTGATCCTTTTTATTACTTTTTAAACACAAATGAAAGCATGCTAGATAGATGATAATAGATAGATAAATAGATAGATGATAGATAAATATAGATATCACTTCAAAAATTTAAACAATGTGATACCAGCAAACACAATTAATACCATGGCAAATCCAACACAATATCAAAATTGCTTAAAACTTAGTCACCCTTTGAAGAATGTGATTTATACACAGAGACTCACATTTAGCTTTGTTGGATTTTGGTGGTGAATTGTGGGCCACATTAAAGTAGAAAGTTTAGGGGATACCTGGCTAGCTCAGTCGGTAGGACATGCAACTCTTGATCTCTGGGCCATGAGTTCAAGCCCCATATTGGGCATGGATCCCACTTAAAAAAAAAGTAGAAAATTTAGTAGATTCATTTAATTAATCCTTTCATGAAACTAATTTTGTAGCATTATTTTTTTATTAATCCATTTATTTTTTTTTTCAATTAACATCTATTGCACACCCACCATGGGTCAGGCCGAGTGCTAGAAGGTAAAAGACATTAAGGCACAGTGCTTGTAATGAAGAGAATATCTCTAGTCAAACAGGAAAAAGGAATTTATATGCCTGTTTTGGTGTTTATTATATTGTGCATTTGGTCTCTTTGGTTTATGGTCTGCTCACAGTGAACTCTCACTTGTTTGAGTAGCAAAATAAATAGTGATAGTAATGAGTTATAACCTATAGAATAAAATAAACATCTAGAAATATTGACTGATTAGTCTAGAAATAAATAATTGACTTAGTAAATAAATGAATAAGGGGTGGCTCTTTCTCATAGTTGTATAGTACCCCAGTTCATAATGTAGAAACAATAATGGAACTAGAACATCTTCATCAGGCAAACACCACAGTAGTAATTGTTACAGACAAAAATCAGATGTATACTAAAGTGAGTGAAGAAATAAGAAGAAGCAGGATATTTGCATAGTCTTTAAAAATGTCTCAAAAGAGACTTATTAATTACAAAGGAAAACATAATAACTTTATATTGGAGAAACCTGGCAGACACTGCCATAATCAATGATTAAAATTAACATCACCAGTAAGACAGCCCATTGATATTATGTCCCTCATGATGTGATGGACCCAGAAGCACACAGCATCACTTCTATGATAATATTGCCCAAAATGCATAGCTTCAATCTAATCAAGAAAAACATCACATAAATCCAAATCAAAGGTCATTCTACAAAATAATCTTTTTTTTTTTTTTTTTTTTTTTTTAAGTTTCAGTCATGGGAATACAAACTGGTACAGTCACTGTGGAAAACAGTATGGAGTTTCCCCAAAGAATTAAAAATTGGATTACCATATGATCCAATAATTTCACTACTGCGCACTTTCCCAAAGAATACAAAAACACTACTAATTCAAAACAATATATGCACCCTCTGTTTATTGCAGCATTATTTACCATAGCCAAATTATGGAAGCAGCCCAAATCTCCACCAATAGAAGGATGGATAAAGAAGATGTGGTATATACATACAATGGAATATTACTCAACTATGAAAAAAGAATGGAGGGGTGCCTAGGTGCCTAGGTGCCTCGGTTAAGTCAGTTAAGCGTCAGACTCTTGATTTCAGCTCAGGTCATGATCTCAGGGTTGAGCCAGAGTCAGGCTCCACACTCAGCACAGAGTCTACTTGAGGTTCTCTCTCTCCCTTTCCCTTTGCTTCCTCCCCCCACTCATGCTTTCTCTCTAAATAAATTAAATCTTAAAAAAAAAAAAAGAATGGAATCTTGCCATTTGCAACAACATGGATGGATCTAGAAGTTATAAAGCTAAGTGAAATAAATCAGTAAGAGAAAGAAAAATACCATATGATTTCACTCATATGTGAAATTTAAGAAACAAAACAAAGAAAAAAAAGAAACAAAAAAATAGACTCTTACCTATAGAGAACAAACAGATGGTTACCAGCAGGGAGGTAGGTGGGAGGATGGATGAAATAGGTGATAGAAATTAAGAGTACACTTATCATGATGAGCACTGAGTAATGTATAGAATTGGTGAGTCACTATATTGTATGCCTGAAACTAATATAACACTGTATGCTAACTATATTGGAATTAAAAAAAAATGTCAGTCATGAAAGAAAAAAATAGAGAAAGAAAAGAAAAAAAGAAAACCAGAGGAACTGTCAGATTGGAAGTGGCTAAGGAAGCATGATAATACATGTAATGTGTAGTAGTAGATCCTGGATTGGATCCTGGAACAGAAATAAAACATTAGTGTGAAGCTGCAGAGCTTTTAATAAGGTCTGTAGATTAGTTAATAGTGTTGTATTTAGTTAATACTATCAATTTCCTCGTTTTAATAATTGTACTATGACCATGTATATTTGATGAAACTGGGTGAAGGGTATACTAGAACCCCTTGTACTATTTTTGGAAATTTTGTGCAAGTCTGAAATTATTTCAAACTTAAAAAAAATAGGGGAATGTTATTCCTTACCCCAGATTTAGTCAATTCAGAGGACTTTAATAACCTGGTTGTTTCTCTTGTGGAGAAAATCCAGTTTGGCTTATTTATGGCAAATAAGCCAGGCCCAATTTAAGGAAAGACATTTTTATTTTTTTTAAGATTTTATTTATTTATTTGACAGAGAGAGAGCACAAGCAGGGGGAGCAGGAGAGGGAGAAGCAGACTCCCTGCCAAGCAGGGAGCTGGACACTGGGGCTCGATCCCAGGACCCTGAGATCATGACCTGAGCTGAAGGCAGACGCTTAACTGACTGAGCCACCCAGGCACCCCAAGGAAAGACAGTTTTAAACTTTAGGTAACTCATTCCCTTGTGTAATAGCTGATATAGACAGAGTACTCTACCAAATAACTGCCTGAACATTGAGGTATACTCATAAACAAAAGCAAAGACAAAAGACTGCTCTTGAGAGAAAAAAATATGCTAATACTTATTTTTTCCCATATTTCTAGATTTCTCTCTCTCTCTTAGGCTACACGTGGCCGCAATCTCACTACAGTCCCAGGCCAGTTTACAATAGCATGAAGAAGCTAGCCCTGGCGGAAGAGACATAAGACAGATCCACAGGCAGTGCCGAAAAATGACCTCTCAGTAGTCATTGCCTCCGATAAAACACAATATTAAAAGTTGACTCATTCTTTTAGCACTGAACTATGAGCTCTTCTAGGATCTAGGAGCTCTAGGGGAATAGGAAAAAAAAAAAAAACAGAAGACTATTTGTGATTTTGATCATATATTATCTAATTTGGGAGAGAAAAATGCCCATGTGAAATGACTTAAGAATTAAATACAGAACAATGTATTACAGTTCTACCTCAAGTAAATGGAATCTAGCTCACCAGAACCCTTAATTAAGTTGTTCTTTTTTCTTTTTTTTTTCCTTTCTAGTTTCCACTTATAGGAGAATGACAACTAACAAGAAAACAAAACGAAAGAGTTGGAGGTGGGGTGGACGGATGGGCAGCGGAAGGGGGAGACTTGATAGCACAGACTTCAAGGCCCTGCTGGATCTGCACTCCTATTGCTCCCCCCCAGGCTTGCTCCCCTACTGCACCCCACTGGATCTTCTTGCTCTTCTTCAGACACCACCAAGAAGCTCTAAAATCTCTGAGAAGTTTACATCTCAGGACTTCCGCACTTTTCCTGGATCACTTTTCTCTCTCTTATTTATATGCTCACTCCTTCTTACTTCAGGTCACTGCTCAAATGACACCACCCCTGAGGTTTCCCCTGGACATCTGTGTCAAACAGCTGGCTCACCCTCACCCAGTCAAATAGCTGGGTCCCTATTCCCTTCATCAGCTCTAAATTTCTGCCTAGATTGTACCACCATTTAACACACTGAGATATATTGGTTTATTGTCTATGCCCCACCTCTCTAGAAAGTGGACCCCCAGAAAGCAGAAACACTGTTTTGTTTTGTTTTGTTTTGTTTTTTCACTGCTGTAGCTCAGGACCTAGAAAGACCTGACATATAGTAAGTGTTCAGTTATTTCTGAATGAAGAAGTGGCCATGCTTCATTAGTTTTCCCAATATCTTGTAATCTCTATAATTCCTGTACTTAGAAAAATCATTGACTTCTCTACTAGGGTGTTTATTGCCTTCTGCTCCACATAAGCATTACTCTATGTATTATACTCCCCTGTTAATCTCTAAGGTTTCTTAAGACAGAGCTTTTTCATCATTAAGGGCCTAGTACATAGTAAACATTGAAAGAATGAATTCATTTGGCCTTAATGATCCAGTGCCTTAAAGCATGGCAAGAATCAAAACCCCACAAATAAGAGCCAGCCCATTTATTATATTTTGTTTACTAAAGCAAAGAAAATCTATTACATCTTAGCAATGTTTCTACAAGGGGACAACTAGAAGGGTGCTTTGTTGAGCCCTCATTTTACCATGAAATCCAATTATCCGGTACAAAGCCTTTTTTGAACATTCTGACTTAGCTAAGGGCTCATTCAAAAAAAAGAAATGAATCTTACTTTCATTAAACCGGGAAAATGAAACAAAACATTCAAATGAGTGCCAAACACATTAAAAATATTCAATTGAAAATAAGAACCAGCTCCTCTGAGCACAGACAGAAACATTGCTTCATTCAGCATGCATTATGATTGTTAGCTTCCTGTACAATATGTGACTCTGTTTTCATTGATTTATATTAGTCCTGGTCTCCGAAAACTCGGCAGGAGTGTGATACGTGCAATGATGGGCTGCTTGAACCAGGCCTTACTGGGCCAAAGATGGGACAGAGCTAGTGGGGTCAGGCTAGAGCTTAGTGAGGTCCAGGAGAGAAAAGTCTGAATAGGCAGATAATGCTTGGTGGAGTCTGACAGAAGGAATAAGGAAGTGATATGGGGTATGTAACCTCAGATGTCCCATCAAAGATGGATGTTCCAGCATTCATTGCTGCGATGGGCAGAGCACAGGATCAAGTTCAGATTTTAGCATTCAAGCACAGGATGATTGTCCCTGGGAGAATTGTTTCCTATTTTAAACTTCATGGCAAGACAAATCATTAGTCACAGAGAAAATTAAGCTGATTCTTGGTAATCCACCCAATGTCCCAAGCGTGAAGGAATAAGGCAGTTAAGAATTTGGTCATGAAACAGGAAAGCAAGAGCCAATTTCCTAGTAATTGTACTTAAGATCAGATTTGACTTGATGACTCAAGGTCTGTAACTGAGAGGAATAATTGATATCAGTGGATAGAGAGCATTAACCCAGCAGATGAGGGCTGGATGGCCCCCCACTTAGGGAGAGGCGAATGGTGTAGAGCTGGGAATCTGTCCTTCAAGGGAAGAACAGAAAAACGAAAGACTGGAATGAGGGTCTTCCCTGCCCATACTCATAGACTGCATCTTTCTCATCACAGGGGTTAGTTTTAGGTTTAGAGGCATTTGATTTATCATATATGCTAAGGACCTTTGTGACTGTCTCTGGGAGAAACAAAATAGTGTAGGAGCCTGGACACTGGAATTCTCTTTCCTGGCATTTGGTTTCTTCACTTTTAATGGGTAGGCATTGAAGCCAATATAGAGAACCTGCTAATTCAGGAAATGAAATTTTAGGGTGGAATTATTTCAATAGACTGTGCATTTAGATAATTATATGAGGCTCTGCTTTACTTAAGCATTGCCCACACAGACTATGTAATGGCATGTGCTATGAGAAAAGTGCCCTCTCTTTCACAATAGGGTGATTACAGAGTTCTGGAAATAAACTCTGTATCAGTGTGAGGGTAGAAGAACAAAAAGGAAAATGGAGCTATTGAGATCAGTGGAAATTGTAAAATCTGAAGTATATAATTTTTATATTTTTAAATAAAAGAAAATTATAAGGAAATATGCTATCTTCAGGGGTGAACATAGTTAGAATTCTACTTTAGATTCAGGAATAATTAAAGTACGAATGCTAGAGTACGTTAAGACTAAAAATTCAGGAATAGAGGATCAAAGCGGGGGGGAAGCTGAAGGAATAATGGGAAAAAACAAAAACAAACAACAAAACGAAAGGAAGCCACGAAAGAAAATAAAGAAGATAAGGCAGGGAGATCCCAGGAGAGTGGATTGAGGGGTCAGCACCAAGACCAAGTGGGTTGATGAGGCCATGACACAAGCCAGGATCATTCTAAGCCAGTAAATGGGTCAGTTGCCCAAGCAAGACTGTTGAGTAGCTTGAGCTCAATTCACATAAAACATGATGTGATAACTTGTGAGTGATTCAAACTATAGCTTAGGGATTCTCTGAACGTCCCTCACAATGCAGTCTCCCTATATTGTGTGGGAAACTATCTTTGGGTGCTGGATCATAGTGGACCAAAATTGAGTATAGATAATATGCACTCCACTGATAAAATAGACTTAATAGTAATTATTGTCTACTCAAAAGTAGAAGCAACAAGATTTTATTGCAACCATTTCCAATTGTTTCCTTTTGTCATTCAGAATACCTGAATTTTTTGCTCTCTTTTTCAAAGCTCATTAGAGGAAATAAGATACAAGTAATTATCCATAGGAAATTTGGCCATTTTTGCCAAGTTCCTTGAGACAGAGTCTGTATTTTACTCATTTCTTTTTTTTTTTTTTTAAGATTTTATTTATTTATTTGACAGAGAGAGAGGGAGGGAGAGAGACAACAAGCAGGGAGGAATGGCAAGCAGAGGGAGAGGGAGAAGCAGGCTCCCGCTGAGCAAGGAGCCCAATGTGGGGCTCCATCCCAGGGCCCTGGGATCATGACCTGGGCTGAAGGCACCCGCTTAACTGACTGAGCCACCCAGGTGCCCTTACTCATTTCTTTTACCCTTCCATGTCTATTTAGTGCTATGCACATAGAAGGACTTAAAAAATTGTTGTGTTGTGTCCAAGTGGTGTTCTCAGGCTTAGTTACGAGAACCAGTTTGAGTCTCCCAACTAAAAACAGATCACTGGGTCCACACTCTTCTTGGATGCATGGATTCTTACAATTCTAAATTGAAGTATTTCCTTTTACAGTTGTAAATTAATAGATAAATTCTAGGAATTTGAGTTCTTTACAATTTCAGGGGTGTTTTTTTAGCTTCTTATATTAGGAAAGAGAACTAACTCCCAGTGCTTACATAATTTTTAAAAGAATACTCCTAAAACCATAAGAAATTTGTTTTGCAGTTTTTCAGGCTTTAATCTCACATCCTCCTCCCATGATAAGTAGAATATTCTGAGTATTTTGTTAGTTTTGTTTTCTGCAACACCAACTCCCTGACTATTGGACTCATCACTTTCATTCAAATATTTCTTCTTTTCTAACAGCTTCTATTAATTTAACTAAGAATATTTACTGATAATCACCATGTGATTTTTTTTCTCTTTTCTATATCATCCCTTATCCTTCCCAAAATTAGTCTTTGGTGAATCAATTAGTCATTATTTTTAACTGTTATTTTACAAAAGCAAATCCTATTTTTCTCTAAATATCAGACACACTAAGAGTATAACCATTAATTTCCTGATTCATGGAGCTGTGCCTGTTTCTTTACAAGGATGAACATCTCTTTTTAAGGTAATGTGAACCACTTGTGTTTTTCTTTGACTCGTATCTGACTTACTAAGCTCACTGGTTTCTTTACTTCTAAAAATCCCTCTATTGATCAAGTTAGTATCATTTTAATTCTGAAACCATTTGTGTTTCCACTTTAAAAGATAAATTTATTTTAGAAAGAAAAAAGGAGACACAATTCTTTATACTTTATCTTTTTTTTTAAAGATTTTATTTATTTATTTGAGAGAGAGAGAGAGAAAGCAGCGGGGGGAGGGGAAGAGGGAAAGGGAGAAGCAGACTCCCCACTGAGCAGGGACCCCAGTGCAAGGCTGATCCCAGGACCCCAGGATCATGACCTGAGCTCAAGGCAGACACTTAACTGACTGAACCACCCAGGGGTCCCAAGGAGACACAATTCTTAAATTTACCTAGGTAAATGGAGCATAAAAATATGAGAAAAAAGACATGGTGAATTGTGGGCTGTTTATTGTCACAAAATCATTTATGTAACCACAAAAATATTGGCTTCTCTGTTTAGTGAATTCTAAACACCCATTGATATTGTTCTCATTTCATAAGCAGGTATTCAACATTGTTATTACAACAGGTTGATTTAGACTTTAAACCCTTAAAATCTATTCTATAATTTTAATTGACATTTTGAATTATATAATTATAAATTAAATATATATACTTATGTATACATACATATATCTAAATTGAATGATAGAAAATAAATTTTAAGTATTTGGAAGAAATTAATCCTGGATTTTTTATACAAAAGTAAAATAGTATATACTTTATACACATGGGGTTACTTAAATAGCTATAAATATATTATCTTCTTCATCAAATATACAGTATTGCATGATTTTTTAAATTTGACAAGTTTTGAGATAGTTCTACTAATAGGTGGAATTTCAAACTATTTGCTATTGAAACTGTGTATGAGTATTAATAATATAATAAAAGACAGGACCTTTTTCCAAGTTTATGTTACAGTTGTCTCAAAGTGGCGGACTGTAGCAGTTTTGAAGTCCTGTTTAAATCCCTTCTATTCTATAAGCTGTGTGACCTAAAATATGTTGCTTAATCTCTCTGTGATTGAGTTTCCTCATTTTGCTTTTAAGATTTTATTCAATTATTTGAGGGAGAGAGCACAAGCAGAGGAGGGGCTGAGGGAGAGGGAGAAGAAGGCTCCCCACTGACCAGGGAGCCAGATGCAGAACTCAATCCCAGAACCCTGGGATCATGACCTGAGCTGAAGGCAGCCACTTAACTAACTGAGCCAGCCAGGCGTCCCGAGCTTCCTCCTTTTAAAAACAGGATGACGATAGTGTCATGTCATTGGGTCCTTGAGGGCATCAGATGAATCCATAGTTGTCCTATATGTCTGACAAAGAGTAAGCACTCAGTACATGGTTGGTGAATTGGCAGTCTCTTCACAACCAGCAGAATTTTATGTTGCATGACCTCACAAACACTCACTCTCCAAAAAATATCCTTTATGCTTTATTCCCTTGAAAAAATATTGGAAGCTCATTCCAGAACATCAGTGTCAAACTCTTCTTTGTCCTTTTAAACAAACATTGTGACCATATTTTCAAATGTATATTATCAGTTTTCACTTTAAAATTTATTTGCTTGTGAGCACAAGGCCCGTCCTCTCTTTGAGATCATGAAGCAATTCTTACAAAGCAATTTCGGTAATGAACTATGTGTGTTGGTTATAGAGGGAAGGGGTTGAACCTATGAATTCTGTAATTCTCAAGTATCAGGAGTAAGGTGGAGTGATCCCTCACTCCTGACTGATAAGCACTCACCTCCTCCTTCCTGAAATATTGTTCTCAGAAATGACAAAATTTTGATTTTTAAAATTAAAGTCTATGATCTTCTTTTCCTTCCCACAACTTTAGCTACAAAGGTAAATAATTTTTTTCATAAAGGATTTTCTTAATCTAAAGCATTGAAAATTAAAAAAAAAAACTTTTTCTGAATACAAAGAAACCTCTATACATTCATAGATTTTTTTTCCAATTATTCATTTCCCACTTCTGTAATTAAATGGAGCAGAGAGGAGGTTTATTTTACCTGAATTTGAATTTCCCCTTTCCTGAAGGGGAAATGGGTTAAGGAGAGGCCCCACAATTAGTTTTTCCAATGGGAGGAAAGATCGACAGAATAGATGATACTTGGAGTATAACTTTTATTTTTTTAAAGGTTTTATTTATTTGAGAGAGAGAAAGAGGGCATGAGCAGTGGGGGAGGAGCAGAGGGAGAGGGAGAAAGGGAGAAGCAGAATCGTTCCCCCAAATACCCCCACCTGCTGAGTAGGGAGCCCAAGGTAGGACTTGATCCCAAGACCCTGAGATCATGCCCTGAGTCGCAGGCAGATGCTTAACCGACTAAGCCACCAGCGGTCTCATATCTGTCCTGTAAATAATGAAAGAAAACAGAAATATTTCCTTGTACCAATTTCAGTGGAGAAAATCTCTGCTGGAAACCAACCGCTCCCAGTGTGGGATATCTGTAGTGACAGACAGCAAGAAGAAGAATTTCTTTCATTTTTCTCCTCAGAGAAATGGGTTTGCTCAGAGACTCTCTGGGTCTGGAACTCAAAGCCATTCTTCGAAAATCTCTCCAGTGGCACCAAGCCAGGAAGGCAACTGCCTCACACTGATGTCCATTCTGAAGCTCTGGGAAGGTGGCTTTTTTTGGGTCTCAGTCAATATTGAGTAAAGAGGAATGAAAAGTCTTAAAGTTCTCAGTCCCTAAACCTTTAGGAGGCAAATGCTGACACATCTCAAATGACATCTGAAATGTAACCCTTACACATGGATATTTTGGATTCACAGGCATTCTCTTCCTGAAAATAAAAATGCACCAATATGTATTCTAACATTATAGCACTATCTGGGGAAAAAAACATTATTTTACAGTTAAATCAGGCCTTCAGACCAGGTTAGGCCATGGGAAAAATTAAATAGAGAATTTATGCATGCAGTTATAGAGTTTGTCAGACTTAGAATGAACAAAATTCATATTGAGAAAGCTAGGTCTATTCTAACCTCATCCTTGGACTCATTAACCAGGCACAAACAGTAAACTGTTATTCTTAAAACCAGAAATATTACATCTATCTCCTGGTCTCATTAGCCTGTAGATTCAAAGGAAGCCACTGTGTTCTTTGGACTCATCCTTTACTGAGAGACACTATTCAGTCAAATTCTGAGGGCCCCACTCCTCCTCCACCTATGAGAGTGTCCAGGAATTATGTCTGCACGCTCCTGAATCAGTGTGGACCCATCATCTCCATGGTGTACCCCAGACCAGGGCTCATGATGGTCTACTTAGGCAGATGCCAGTTGCAAGCTTGCAATGTCTTCAGGATCATTGCTCTTTTCCATGCTGCTACTCATGGCAAACCATCACTTGAGGATCTGTTTGCAAACTTTCTTTGGTAAATGAGGAGGCAGTCTCTTCCTCTGGATTAGCTCTCTCAGCATAGTGGGTCAGCGGAATTGTGTGTGACCCACACTATGAGAGCTCACTAAGTTCAAATACAAACCTTCCTCTCTATGGAATAAGGAGACTTCCTGATTGTCTGGAATAAGTGTAGGTTCCAGTGACAGCACACACTGAGTCTAGGTTGCCTACTTACCTCTTATTCTTCTCACTTCAGATCAATTCTTTCTGAGGGACCCTACAGTTCCTTCTTATAATTTGTCTTCTGTCATTTCCCCCACTCCTAGTTAATCAGACACAAATACATATTCCCCACTGTAGACAAGGTTCTACTTCTCACAATTCCCTCAGCCACTGTAAAATCTGCCAATGCAATTAGGTAACAGAAAGAAGTGGCCATCACTTAATCCCTTATCTCAATATATATGGGAACTCTCAGTTCTCTGAACTTGATTCTGAAATGTCCGGGTTCTAATCTTAGGACCACCACTTACTAGAGGTGTAACTGTGACAAATTACTTGACTTTGTTATAGTTCAAATTCCTCATCTCCAAAATTAAAGCGATTGTACTTAGCCAACATCTCTACTTTGAGATTTGAAAAAGATAATGTAAAAGGGAGCACTTTTTCAAAAGTTCTCAATATATTTTATATGTGGTCAGAGTCCCTGTTTGACTTGTCACCAGAACACAGGAGTACATGGATGTGTCTTGCCATCTAGCCCAACTAAAATCTATTTGCAAGGGGGCTGAAGAGCCTTCCAAGAGAGATTCCACGTTAAGTGGAGTATTCAGACAAAAGGCCCTTGACTCAGTAAGGAAACTTTACTCTTCAGAAAGAAGGGCTGATTTTCAGTTTAATAGGATGACATATTTTTCAAGCTCAGCTCCCACCTGGGCTCAATTCTCCCTAGATATCTAGTTTGGAAGCTGAGCTTCTTCTTGATCAGGGGCAAGCTTTAGGAATAGTGGAATTTGAATTGTTTCTGTTAAGGTACTCCATTTGTACTCTAAGTGGTGAGACCTGGAAAAATTAACTATATATATATGTTAGAAATACAAGATAAATATGTATATTAGAAATACAAATTAAATACATTCTGCATTTGCCACCTTAACAAATATAGAAGGTAAACATTTCGTAGGAAATTATCCTGTATATTTCATTACTTTATATAATTTTTGTTGAGCTAATGAAAATTATAGATTCCATTTCTTTATCTTTGATCTACAAAAGTACAGAAAAGTACTAGGTTTATTTGGTCACCAGAAGATTATTTGGGGAATTACAATTAACAAAGAATTACTACTTTAAAGCAGATCTTATTTAATAGAAATGTCATTTCCTTTTTGGAAACTGGTTATCAACTAAGATGAATAACTAGTAATGTTTACTTTTGTAAATTGTCAGGAAAACCTTAAACAAATCACAAAGGAGTTTGATGAATAAGGTCTCAAGGGCATTAGTGCTCCTGCCTGAATTCTTAAACAACTCAAAGCCTGAAAATATGGAATTCAGAATTTCAGTGTTTCTTCAAATTCTGAGTGGACAAATGTGGAAGAAATCAGGACATCAGCCTGACTGTTCACAAAATAACTTAAGGCAGTAATATAACAAAATCTTGAAAGAAAAATTAACACCTCCAGGGAAAAAAGTGACAGTCCCTGTTAAGGGCTAAATGGTATCCCTTCCAAAATTCATGTTACATCCTAACATCCATGTCTCAGAATGTGACTGTATTTGGAGATAAGGCCTTTAAAGAGGTAATTGAGACAAAAGAAGTTATGGGGGTGGGCTCAAACTCAATATGGCTGGTATCTTTATAAGAAAAGGAGATTAGGATGGCTGCCTGTGTGGTTCAGTTGGTTGAGCGTCTGACTCTTGGTTTCAACTCAGACTAGTACTAGGTCATGATCTCAGGGTCCTGGGACGAGCCCCACATCAGGCTCCATGCTCAGCAGGGAGTCAGTCTGCTTAAGGATTCTCTCCCTTTCCTTCTCCCTCTGCCCCTTCCCCTGCTCTCTCCCTCTCAAATAAATAAATAAATCTTAAAAGAAGAAGAAGAAGAAGAAGAAGAAGAAGAAGAAGAAGAAGAAGAAGA